>NC_087455.1:38108491-38451789 GCF_036321535.1 Camelus dromedarius
ATTATCACATGTAATCCCTGCATTACAGATTATCACCATTTCTGTTGAGGACACTCCCACTTGCTAATCTTGAATACAAGTATCTTTGATTCTCTTAATCTATTTCATTCCTGAGTTTCCTGTTCCTGAATTTAAAGAGTGAATTATGGACACATGTATTTAAGATTCTCTTATTATATGTATCTGACTCATCCTCTAACCAAATCATATCTGGAGAAGAGAGATTTTCTCTTTTAAACACTTGCTTTTTCTTATTATATAGTAGTGCATACCCACGGTGGAAATTGTAGAATACATATAAAGTAAGAAAATTACAGCCATAAATTATCTAAACACCAAAGGACAATGCTATGTCATTTTGGGCATTTAACTATTTTTCTTAATATTTTAACATAAAATTTCCCTAGGGCAAGTTGCTTAACCCTGGAATTGTACTAGCCTTTTGTCAAGTACAGAATAACATTCCCAGAAATGACCCCAATATCAAAATAGTATGTGAGGCTGGGAAGGCCTCAGGGCTCTCAGCTTATTCTCTGAGTCCTACAAAGAATGCTTTTAATTGACTGATGTTATGCATGCAATGCCTGTGAGTCGCTCACTCACTCAGTTGGCTCGGACTGAGACCTACTTTATACCAGGTGTCGATCCAAGTGCTGGAGAGACCCCAGAGGGAGCCTGGATCACGGCATCACTGTCCTTCTTCATTTGCTCCCAGAATCCTACTCAAGAACCCCACATGGAATTGGGGGGTTGGAGGCAGGTGAGTTATGGTGAACTTCATTTCATTATGTTCCTTTAGACATATTTAAATAGCATGAAAATAGTCGCTAACTTTGATAAGTTTTCTTTTCCCTTCCTATTTATTTTTGAGGATGGGTATAGTTTTGGTGCAGCAAGAGTAATTGATAGATCTTTGGTATGTTAGGATTTTATATGAAAAATTAAGAAGGAAACTGGCACCTTATACAAAGCAAAGAGGCAGTGAGGAAAACACAAGCCACCCTCGAATTTGGCTACCATTCAGCATTCGTGGTTTTCAAACAAGGGAAACATAATTCAAAATATATTCCCTAAATATTTTAGCCCAGAGTAGAAATACATGGAGGCAAAGTTCAGCTCACTGGAACCTACAGCAATGTGCTTACTTAAGCGAAGGTATAAACAGACCACAGATACTATAATGCACCCTTTACTTTAAACTAGTTCATGTGAGCAAGTTTCATTTCACATGAATTGCTCAGTACCAATTTAGAAATTAAATCCTTCTCCTTGATTGGTAAAAGTAGCTCACTAATAACAAGATTCAACAAAATTTAGTGTTAAATAACTAGCCTATTTCCTTCAGGAAATGCTTTTGAGTAATCTGTGTTAAGTATTTCCTCTATCTGTTCTATTTCTTTTCGCAGAGAAAAATAGTATTATTTGCACATGAGCTACTTTTACTCCTCTGGAAAAATCTGACTGTGAGCTCAGGGTAAGAGTTGTCTACTACACAGTAGGGGAAAAAAAGATTCACTTCACAGCGAAGATCAGAATCTCGTTTTTTTTTGAGGGGCGTGGTGAGCTGGGGGACAAGGGAAATGCCTTTGTTTAGAGACAGACCCCAGTAATCCATACTGAAGCTGAAAGATGAAGCCCTTGTGAAGAAATGTGGAAGGACACACTGACACCCAAAGGTGTTCACTCGGCAAAAACAGAAAGAAAGAAAAAAGAATTTAACTGCCCTATAAAGAGAATGGACAGAAACTTGGTAATAAGGGAGAGAGAAGGAAGCTTAGGGAAGGGAGGAGAAACAATGAAAGGGAACTTGGATGCGGTGGGCAGAATAGCAGGTTTCTGGAGCCTACAATGAAGGATGATAAGAAAAAAAAGTAAAGTTTAAAAAAAGTAACAAATTTTAAAATAGTTTAAAAATTAAAAAACAAAGTTAAAAAAATAAAATTTTTTATAGTGGCATGGAAGATTTTAAAATGATGGAGGTTTCTTATTTCAAAATTCAAGTTGTTTGAGTTTCTTCTCCATGCTCCAAACAACAGTAAGGCCTGCTTGTGTAAGTGGTTTTGGGGGACGCCACAGAGAGGGGTGAGCAGTGCAGTTAGGTTGGCCAGGAGCAGAATGCTGGTGTGGAAGGCAAGACAGAAGAGAGATCAAGAGTTTCATGAGAACAGAAACTCAAAGCCAGAAATTATCTTAAAAATGTTAGTGTGGTAGGCAGAAAAATGTTCCCCCCCCAAGATGTCTATGTCCTAATCCCCAGAATATATGAAGAGGTCAGGTTCCCTGGCAAAGGGGGCCTATTGTTGCAGAAGCAGTTAAGGTTGCTAACCGGCCGACTGTAAGAGAGACGAGCTGGATCATATAGGTGGGCCCAGTGTAATCACCAGGGTCGTTAAAAGGAGGAAGAGGGAGGCAGAAGAGGAGAGAGAGGAGAGGAGATGTGACCACAGAATCAGAGTCAGAGACACACAACCACGCTGACCTTTAGAGAGAGAAAAGAGGTCACAGGCCAAGAGATGCAGGTAGGCTCTGGAAGCCAGAAAAGTCAAAGATAAAGGTTCCCCTGAGGCCTTCAGAAACAGCCCTGCCAAAACTTTGACTTCAGCAGGCTTCTGCATTCAAGAACCCTACAAGGTTAAATTTGTGTTGTTTAGTGGAGACTTTTTCTTTTTTCTTCCTACTACCATGACGTTTGGGGACACTTGTTACAACAGCAACAGAAAGTGAATACATTAAGCTCCTTGAAACGTTCAGAAATTGCAGATAACACTGGAATATCCACTTTGATGTGGGATTGGGCTTATGTGAAAATCAAAAGGATAGTGTGACCTTTGCTAACATCTGTTTTTCTCATTTTTAGGAAGAGAACAGTAAGTCAAAACCTCTGTAGTTATTATTTTAGACAAGTGTCTCTTAAAACATTATTTAACCCTGTGCCTTAGGACCCCAAGAGAGTCTCTGTTCTTAGAGGAACATGGATTCAGAGAGATAGGGTCTTACATCTGAGTCCCACAGTGGTCTCTTATTGGCAATGAGAGCTTGGGCAAATCATTTACCCTCTTTAAGCCACAGGATCTTCATTTGCAAAAGGAAGATAAGAATGAGGATTGTTTGGGTGATTAAATTGTACACACACACACACACACACACATGCACACACACATATATGTTCAACATTTAATACAATGACTAGCACATAATAGGCACTCAACAAATTCCTGTTATGGGTTTTTAAATGCATGTATAAAAGGAGGAGAAAGTTGTGGGAACTTGTGGGAAAACTTAGTTCACAGCCCCAAAAAGGGCCATCTCTCAAAGGGCTCTGATCAGCCAGTCCCCAGTGATGGGATAATAAGCAGAAACTATAGCACTTGGGGATTTAAATTAAACATAAAAAGGAAGGTATTTAAGCATAATTATTAAACAGCAGGTACGTTTACACTGTTGGCTGGATCATCTTATCTGGAGAGCTTTAATAAGCAGAGCCTCCCCTGCTTTAGAGATGGGCACGCAGGAAAATGACGTGGATGGGTGGGCCATTCTCATCCCATGATCACATGACTTAGTACTCACGGAAGTAACACCTCTTGTATGTTATTCCAGATTGACTGTCCTCCCATGATTATTGTCAGCTGTGTCATCAGTTCAAGGAAACAGCCACCTGGGTCACACTGGAATATTAGAAAGAAAATCTCATTTAAATTTTAGATAGCTCTAACATGAAATAAAGTCATTATTTTATGCCTAAAAAAATCTAAGGAACAGAGAGTAAAGACACTCTTCATTGGGCAACTAGAAGAAAACATGAAACGGTTAGACTGTCAGAACACAAAGCTTTACTCACACCTCTTCATTTCTGTATTTTCACAGCCAATACACCAGATCTCCCTGATAAGTCACAAATCTGCCCTTAAAGAATGTGATGTAGAAACACGAGGAGTACTAGTTGACAAACTGGAACAAGAACAACTTCATGGCAAGGTTGTTCTCATAGTCAGTCTGGTCCTTGGGAGCTCTGCAGCTAGAATAAAGAAAAGTTAAGTCTGCAAAACTGTGAATGGCTTTGAGACCCTAATCAAAGCCATGGACACATGAGTTAACACGGGAAATATATATATATACACAAACACACAATTAACACTGTTTTTATTTAAGCTGTTTTGAATTCCTTAACATAGCTACTATGTTAATTCCAAGTGTACACACTGTTGTAAGAGTTTCTCCCACTATGAACACAATATCCCACAAGGCAAAAAAAAAAAAAAATCAGCCGTTCCTTAAAATTTATAAGCACAACAGTATCCAATGGGCAAGAACTGTCCTCTGTCAGGTGTAAGTTGACAGAAAGCTACTTTTAAACATCCTGCTAAATGATATTCTCTTGTCTCCCTGAACGGCAGTAAGGTAGGACTATTGAAGAAACTAAACAAAACACGGGGCAACTTGCTAGAAGTATTTGGGGAACATAAAACTGGTCATCCTCCTAGTTTAGAATTTGAATTGGTGTTGGTGTTTTCAGAAGATGACCACTGAGCAGACCACTGGGAGAACGACCCAGCCACATGCAGCGTGTGGGAAGCACTTAACTTGGGCCGCTAAGCCACTGGCTGGGATACAAGCCAGAGAGAAGGAACATTTATTATAGAAGCCACAGCTGATGGGAATGGAGCTACACTAACAGGAACAGCATGGGCGGAAGACACATAACACTGTGATTACTTGTCCTCTCCATAATGCACAAGAAAATATGCCACTGGAAGCACAACCCTCTTCACTTATTTGCAAGAGACTATTTACTTTCAACAGTAGGGTACATGATCTAATATAAATGAAATTATTATTAAGCACTGACCTGTTTACACAGAGCTTGGATATTCTAATGCTTCCTTTGTCCCTTTTACTAATCCAAAGCTGGAGCTAATTCACTTCTCACATAGGCTAGAGAAAATACGTTTCCACTTGAAGTTTTCTAAAGACTGTAATGTACTGGAATTGAAGTGCCTAAAAGGTAGTCTCTGTTTTGACTTGGTTCTAAAACTGGCATAGAAATGACCACAGCTGCAGGAGGAGCTTACCAGACTCAGTCATCATGATTGCCACTTTCTCATATACGGCGATCAGGGTCACGATGATGATAAAACTGATGAGGGAAGTAGTGATGGGTGTGGCCCACCTGCACAGTCAGGCACTTCTGGATTGGGTCTCTTCCATTCAGGTTCTTGGGAAGTTTTGCAGAAAATACAGTGAACACTGAGAGCCTGTAGACAATGATCCCAATAACTGAAGCAATGGTCAACAGGACCTGACAACCCAAAAACACAGCAGCATGAGACACACTAACGATCGTATTTTTACACAGAAATCTTGCACCCAACCCACGCTTAAACAGACAACATGCATGTGCTGTAAACCTCACATAAACGTGAGAAGTGATGTAAATCGCACGTAAATGCCACAAGAGATGTGAATATCAGAAATGTTAAACTTTAGGGGAGGAGGAATGAAGGATGTCAAAAAGAATGAGTGCATCCATTAATGTAACATGCTGACATCAGGAGCAGCTGAGTGCAGGGCATAGGGAATATATGGGAACTCCACTTTCTGTGAATTTTTCTGTAAACCTAAAACTGCACTAAAGAAGGAAGCCTGTTAAGTATATCTTTAAATGGGTGAAAATGGAGTAACTGGTGGCATGTTCTTTTGGAGACAAGTCTATGATAGCAGAACTAATGAAAATATCCCTTCTACATCTATAGAATTACTTAGGTTATGAACTAGTTGTAACCCATGAAGGGGATATGCTTCCTTTCAAGGAAGAACCTATCACTGAATCAGGGTCCAGCAGGTGCTAGATGTCGTCTTCATTCTGAATAGGACCAGTGAAGCTGTGGACATGCCCTGAGGGAAATAGTGGAAGTGACAGCAGGTCTCTGCTGATGAAAGCTTCACATGCTTTTCATACTCCTTGAGATCTTAAAATGCAGGTATTCATACTCCCTGCATTTGCACAAGATTCATGTCCCTGATCCATTGTAGTTCTGTCTGTGTGGACCCAAGGACTAAGGGGGTGTCTGAAGAATAATTTACACGTGGCTGTTAGGGTTTCAGTTCCTCACTAGGCAGGTTTTTTCTGGCCACTGAAGAATGCACATCAAAGATCCCATTTTTAAAATGTTTTCCTTCCATCTACCTTCTTGGTCATAGTCCAGAAGCATGAACTCAGTGTCCCTGGCTGCTCCTGATGGCTGCCCCAGAGAGAAAGCTACAAAGCATGTGAATTTCAAGACTAAGTGAACCACATCATGTTATTTACAGTAACAGCGGGAGGCTGGCTTGCACCTGCAGGGGAGAGCAGAGGGAGTGTTTACAAGCCCCTCCTGGAGCCACACTCCTGCATCTGGATCCCAGGCCCGATGCTAGCTGTAGGGCCTTGTGCAAATTTCTTAACCTCTAGGGGCTTCAATCTCCTCACCCACATAATGGGGGGATAATAATAGCAATTTATAGGATTATTGTGATGAGTCAATGATTTACTGATTGTGAAAACAATTGGAACATTAACCACAGGCATGTGAAAAACTCTACCTAAGTATTATCTATGAATATGGTGACCAAAGTCTTAAAAAGGTGTTTCTCTTAGTTTTTAAGCCATCAGTTTGTAGAGAAAACATTTTATTTCCTCCCCTACTCTCTTTCATCACCCTTTTCTTCACAGTTAAGTCTTCATGCTTGTGACAGGAATAACTTTTTAGTGTGTGTGTGATTAAATGTGAAAATTAGTTAAGGCTGAGAAAAATGTATTATAGAAAGTATATTAAGCCTTCCCCTCTTGTACAGCACATATAAGCCATTTAAATACTATGCATTTTTTAAAAGTCTGCATAATAATTTTTAATTATGTATTAAGTAATCATAATATTTAAGATTCTTTAAATGCTTACTATTGCTTCAGCACACATCTATTTTTCTAAATCCTCACAAGCACCCTGTGGGGAAGGTAATATTATATCTCTTTTACAGATGAGGAAATAGAGCCACGTGGAGATGATGCAATTTGCCCCCAATGAAGCAACTATTAAGTGAAAGAACTGAAATACTCAAAGAGCCCAAAGACACACTAACTGTATAGCACTGTCTCCTACATGGTCTGTGAAATCAATTCTAATTCATTTCAGAACTTTTACAAACTTGACACATTTCCATTTTTCTTCCAAGCACTTAATGGATTCAACATTTCTTAAGAAACAGGAAAGCTTTCCATTCTCCTTCCTCAAGTTTCTTCTTACTTATCATTTTTTTCCGATCATAACTTTAATATTTGCTCATTAAAGAAAATTTGAAAGTACTCAGTAGTGGACAGAAATGCTGTCCTGGATCTGTCCCCAGTCTTAGAAGAGGACCCAGATTTTGCTTTAGGATAAATGACCTCCCTTCTGTTTTTAGTCCTGTGATTTAAGCTTGATTGACCCACTCTTTCTGAAGCACCAGAGGTAGATCTCAGTTGGCTTAAGACAAATAATACCCCTCATTCTATTGGCCTCACACATGATTTGAGAATTGGCAAATAACCCAGTAAGAGCCACTATTATGTGAGGAGATACGTGCTTGTGCCCATGTGAATGATAAGCTTCCCCTATCAAGAGAGGAAGCTGCCAAAAGAGACCTCTCTTGGTTTGGATGGATGATCTGGGATGCTGAGTGCCTAGAAGCAGCATGCTGAGACATCCTTGGACACAGAATGAAGACAGGACAAAACCAGCCCTTGACATCATCTGGGCTACAGTATCTCTCCTTGACTGAAGCCAGACCTCAGACCTGAGGTTCCCATTTACAGGAACCAATAAATCCCATGCATCCCCATTTTTTGGTTGTTGTTTAAGCTCATTGGAGATTGATTTTGTCACCTACAATCAAAAGACTCCAACTCTGAAAATGAATAAAAAATAAAATAAGAAAAATGCTTCTACCTGTAGACATAATTCCTTCAGAACTATGCATTGTTTGTATATTACAAATCATTTTATATATTAATTTTATTCTCAAGCTTATCATAAGCATAACAATTTGACTTGTCATAAAATATTTTCATGGACACACTTTTTCATGGCTGCATATTATTCCACTATGTGAAGGGTTGGAAGAATATTTTGGCTGAGATTTTATATATATATACACACAAAAGT
Organism: Camelus dromedarius; assembly: GCF_036321535.1. NCBI lineage: Eukaryota > Metazoa > Chordata > Mammalia > Artiodactyla > Camelidae > Camelus > Camelus dromedarius. Next base: position 38,116,672 of record NC_087455.1, read on the forward strand.
ATGTCTGTGACTTGCATCCATACTGACTTTTCCCTGCCATTTTCAAATACTTCCTGATTAAAAGTTTTTCATAGCTGAATTAGTGGATTAAAGCATATGAATATTGTGACTCTTGATATGAACTGCCAGACTGCTTTCTAAGAACGCTTGAGGAGTACACCAGAAATTAACACAGCATTGTAAATCAACCATACTTCACCAAAAATATCCAGTAACCTAGGCTTGGGATTGGTGATCAGTGGCACTTCATCCTCATAAACAGAGCTGTGTCAGCTGAGAGGTGGAAAACTATTTCATCCTGATGTGCACTGACTGAATTACCATTGGACTGTGACATCTATTTTTTCCTTTGTGAAGGTGTGTTCATCTTCTCTGCCTTCCACGCTCCTGAGATTTTTTGATGTTACCTTTGAAGTGATCTGAACTCTCTATGTATTGAAGGAATTAGCCCCTTGTCGAATGTGTAAACAAATAACATCCTCTGGTGTTTTGTTTAAAATTAGGATGCTTCTGATGCATGGAGATCTTTATATATTTTCCTCTGAAATTTACTGCTCATCCAGAGGTTGTATATTCATCCATATTTATTTCTAGTTTTTTTCTAATTGTGTTACTTTTTTAAATGTTTCTGGAACTTATCACAATACATGGTTCACTGTATGATTTCAATCTTCTCTTTTCCCCCCAAGTAGCTAACAAGTGTTCCATTTACTGAATAAGCTTTATTTATCTCCCTGATTTGTAATGCCTTCCATCTCTTATATTAATTTATTATCAATATCAGTGCCCATATCTGGACTTCCTGTCCTATTTTCTAATTTGGCTATTCTTGAACAAGTAAAACTCTCATTATCTTATTAATTATTATATTACTAATATGATTTTATTCACAATAGACCCCAAATCAATTTTGTAACTTCTGATATTTTGGAGTTATGATCTTTTAATCTAGAATCATGTGATGATCCAATGCATCTTTTATATCTTTCAATAGTTTTTACTTTTATTTTTTTTTTGATTGTTCCTACTATCCTTTTGTTAGGCTATCTTAGACATTTTACGTTGGTTGTTAATCTTGGAAAATTTTAGAATTCTTAATGCCTCCATCTGGTCTCTTAATCAGACCCTGGAGAATCCTAAACCACTGATCTGATTTGAACAAATGAGGTGAAAAGAATTGGGGGAAGCACTGTGATCAGAAGAGACTGTGGAACCTCCAGAGTGGCGCCCTGCTTTGGCTCAGATGTTCTCTGGAAAAAGTGTTCTGTATGAGACTACATAGTTCCCAGCTTGACTTTCAGTTTTCTCAGCATTTCACATTAGATTTTAAAAAGTGTGTGGCAGGTTCTTACCCAGAAAAAGAGCACTTGCACAAAGGGTTATATGTATACACTTTCCCCAGGTGGTAAAGGGAACAAGCTCTTCTTCCTTATTAAAAAAACAAGTTTAGTCAATCAAGGGATCACACCAGTGAAATGAGTTGTCTCCTAACTGGTCACTAAATCCTAAACATAATTTAAAAAAAATAATAATTTTCAGACATAGCCTCCTTATTTGTAACTGCATGGGTTTTTTTCCTTTTTTTTTTTTTTTCTTTTCTGTTAACGATGTCAAACACACAACAAAATATGTACAGTGTTCATTTTAATACTATTTTTTGTAAGTGCACATGTGAACAGCAAATTGTTTTCCTGCCATGGTCTGAGCTTAGGGGTCTGGGTACCTGATGAGACCAAGCTGTAAAGCTGTATTCCTGAGCTTGCCTTAGATTTCAGAAGTGACGCTAGTGACAGCTTAGAGTCCGTGCAGGACAGAAAGTTTCACAGGTGTCTGCAGCTACCTGGTCTCCACTGTGTGTTACTTGGTTGAGATTTATGTGTTAATTAGCAACAACTATGAAGTTTTAGAGTTTCCATTTTAGAGTTTATATTTAGATTTCATTTTTAGAGATGAAATCAGTAAGACTCAAGTTTTACCTGGATAATAAAAGCAGATACAGTATAATAATAGCTGTCACTAAGTACATGGCCCTTCCTCTGTGCCAGGAAGTCTTCCAAGTAGATTCTGCACATTAATTCAACCCGTCCTTACCACAGTCATGAGGAAGCAACTCTCTTATTCTTATTTTATAGGAAACTATGGCACAGAGAAGTTAAGTTGTCCAAGATCACTCAGGAAGCAAGCTGCTGTGTTCAAATATGAATTTAGGCAACTTCATTCCCAAGGTCTCACTACCACAACGCTGGCCTCTCTAAACAATGGAGCATGCATTTGCAATTAAAGTAAAACTCTTCAATTGAAAAACTAAAAAAAAAATTAATTTTTAAATAAGGAAAATGATAAAGTGAAATGAGTCTTCATCTTCAATTTTTCAACAAGCTTGTTCCAATGAAAACTTAAACTTATTAGTTGGCAATTTAAAATTTAAAATTGGCTGTTTAAATGACCAAAAAACTTTTCTTCAGTATTTTTTGTATGTTGCCAATATGATACGTTTTTGTTCTTAAGGACTCAAAAACATTATGAACATCTAATTTTGTCTATGTTTCAGCTTTCATCTCTGAATGTACAGCCTTTCACCAACATATGCTTTGATCCCCATCTTCAGTTGTAAACAATGGGAACTATTCATAATGGGGATTATTAGAAGCTTATTACATTGTAAAAGACAAATGTCACTTTCTATTGGTAGCTGAACCTCATTTTTTTTCATTTATAAAAAGAGGAGTTTGACCTGCTCCCTCCAGACCTTTTCAGTGCCAACATTCCGTAGATCTGTGATTCAACTTATTAAATCTATAGTTGGAGACATTTTCAGATGCTCCTAGTAAAAGCATTTTCTTTCCAAGGGTTATTCATGCTCACAACCTACTGTCCTGCTGCTGCTGACTACAAGTACCATCAGCTCTAAATTATCTCAGCTGATGGAAAGAAGCAATAATACAGATGACTCAAAAATCATCTTTTCATAGCTCTGGAATGTTGATACAAAGATATATAGTTTTATTTTTTTAATTTTGCAGCAGGAGTGGCAGCAATAAATTTACACTTCCAATTATATAAAATAACTAGCTCAAACACTGCTCAAATACTGATGGCACCTCAACAAAGAATTCCCTGCTTCTTCTACCCTTTCTGTGACTTTAGGATGAGAGCCATGCTGCTTTGTGCACATCCCAAACGGAAGGGGGAGCAGTGACTGGGACTTAGTTCAAGACAAAGGGGCACCTTGTCTACAATGAAAAGGAGGCCACAATAATGAAGGCACATGTGAAAAAATGGGAGTCAACTATAAAAACCAATGTGTCTTTCCTTCTACATCCATGTCATAGCAGCTAATTTATATTTTGCATTTTTTTATTGGTGTTATGAAAGTATACAAATCAATGTCTCTTTTCTTATACACTTATACCAGACTTTTTCTTTTCCCCCTTTTTACTGTTATTATGAAGGAAGGACCTCACTTCTCTTCTGTGTCCACCATTCCAGGCAGTGCTCCTTCAACTTGGCTGCACATTAGAATAACCAGAGGAGCTTTAAAAACTTCCCTATGCCAGAATGCACCCCAGGCCACTAAGTACCATCAGAGTTTGCAGTGATGGAATCCAGGCACCAACATTTTTTAAGTCCCCTGGTGATTCCAACATGCAGCCAAGGCTGACAAGCCCAGAAGTAAACAGACTAAAGTGCATCTAAACAGCGCCCGCATTTCCTGGGTAATCTCATCTATCTCCACGTGGGGACACGGCACCTCCTATTCTGGCAGGACTTGTTTTTCCTGTGCAACCGTGTCCCATTTGTACTCACGTTCTGCCTGGCGCCGCTTCCAGAACTCCAGAAGTAAGGTGACCAACAGAGAGAGAGAACAGCAGAATGTGGATCTTCAGTGATGACTGATGCTTCAGAAATCTGTACTTAATATTTATTACCATTAACACTTTGGTAAATGGTTAATAAAATCACATTTATTTATAGGCGATACTAAAGAGAAACATGAGTTAATGCTTTTTTTTAAGAAAAAAATGTAGATAATTTATTGAACTTGGGAAAACATACTATCTAGCTCTCTAGCTCAGGGGAAAGGTATTAACGTGATGGTCAGAGGCAGGTGACTGTGTCTGATGCTAAAGTACCTGCTACCAGCACATTATGCCCACTAAAAACACAAATATCGGGGGAAGGGTGCGTATAGCTCAGTGGTAGAGCACGTGCTTAGCATGTACAAGGTCCTGGGTTCAAGCCGCAGTACCTCCATTAAAAAAGAAAGTTAAAAAAAAAGCACAAGTAACTGTCATGATTTAAAAGCAGCACACGGTCCACCCTCCAAGCCTTCTCCTCACATCCCTCTGTCTCTTCTGTCCGAAGGACCTCAGGGTGGGGAAGGGGATGAGAATGCTTTAGTAGAAACTGCAGTTCTATTTTCCACCACCCCAGTCACACAAAATTAAAATAATATTCTTAAATGTGGAAAACTGCCATTTTCCTCAATCTTCGGTAAAGTAATTTTTAGAAATCGTCATTCTGTTTTAAGACTCGTAACTTCAAATAGTAGACAAAAACAACATGAAATGTTAATTGAAAATGTGGCTTCTGGGTAAATCCCCTAAGCCCTTCTTCCAACCAGACTGTTACCCCTAGGCCCCAACTCTAGAGAAATTCCAGAATAACCACTGTTCCCTCCACCATTATACCTGAGTCTCTACCATGCTCTGAGAATAGAGAAAAAAGACACAGTCCCTGCTTCCGGGAGCTCCTAGGTGCACAGGAGTCAACGTGAAATGATGGCTGAGGAGCCGTGTTAAGAGGGCTTGGATAACAGTCAGCAGAGGGTGCTCGGGGCAGAGAGCCAGAACTGTAGCCAAGGCTCTCCCAGAGGAGGGAACCACTGTGGTGAGTTCTGAGATGCCCTAGAAGTGATCAGGTGAAGGTATAATGTTAAGGCCATTTCTCCCTGGGGAGCTGCACATGCAAAGGAGGGAGGCCAAAGAGAGCCAGGTCCCTTCCAAGAACTGCAAATAGTCTAGAAGCGAGCACAGGGTGTGGGAGGCAGGTGAGGCAACCAGGTGGAGAGATCACAGGTGCACATCACACAGGACTCTGTGCGCCTCCAAGGTAGAGGAGACATGCCAAGTGATGTAGAAAGAGAAAAGATGGAGGCAGGGAGACCTATTGGCAGGTTCATGTGAAGGCCTGCTGAGGCCCCGCCAGGAGGAGAGAGAAGAAAACATTTCCGCAGGTGGACGGATTTTCCACAGGTGTGATGGAAGGGCAGGAAGAGGTCAAAGATGCCAGCCAGATTTCTGGCTTTGGCAGTGTCCTAAATTATAGTGCCATTCCCTGAAATAAGAAGGGCAGGAAGAGGGGCAAGTCATCAGAGGAGACAACTGATTCAGTTCTGGCTGGGTGCATGTGGGCTCCAGGAGAGATGTCCAGTAGGCAAATAAAAGTCTAGAAATCGGGAGAAAGTTCTAGGCTGAGTCAAGAACTTTTCCTGTTTCAAGAGGTTAACTGGGGTATGAGTGGACAAGCTCACGAGAAGAGGTGTAGAGGGGTAGCTCTCACCCTCCTGCACATGGGAAGCATCTGGGAGCCTTTTAAATATAGTGCACCCCAGCCTGGAGTGGGGACTTTGTACTGTTTATTGTTTTTTAAATACTTCTTTCCTTTTTGGGGGGGTAGTTAGCTTTATTTATTTTAATGGAGGTACTGGGAATTGAACCCAGGGCCTCTTGCATACTAAGCAGGTGCTCTACCACTGAGCCGTACCCTCCCCACCTTTCTTGTTTTTAGACATTAGCTCTACTGAGCAGTCAGGGTTGAGAATCAACCTGTAGAGAGCAGAGAGCCTTGGGGTAGAGATCAAGGAGAAGCTGCCCAGAGCCCTGCAGACCCCACAAGGGGCAGCCGGAAACGCAGGGAGCCTCGGACAGGCTGTGAGGAACGTGAACTCAACACTCTCCAATGGCGAAGATGACAAACATGTTTCAAGCACCCACTTCCCAGCAGTGTTTGTTCTGACTTTATTAGTTTTCCAGTAATACTGAGTGAGAATAGAAATAACCTGGACACAGGGATCAAATTCAAATGCTGGTTCTGACCATTCTTAGCTGCATGATTACTGATTAAACGGTTACCCGTCTGCCACGTGTAAACTGGGGGACCTAGAACCGTGCTCGTGGGCTGCTGTGAGCGTAATGAAATGACATCTATAAAGGCCCTCCTGACTCTCTGAGGTAATTGCTACTATTGTCCCCATTTGGGACACCAAGAAACAGAGTCACAGAAAGCTTCAAACATTTGCCTAAGATGAGGGTTGGGGTCAGGAATCAAGCCAATGACTTCTTGGATCCAGAGCCCAGGATCTTCTTACGAGCAACAAGGCAATTCTCAGGCTCCCTGCTCCAAACCCGCCTCCCTTTGTCTCAGTTCCATGGCACCTGCGCTGCACAGATGTCATCACTGCCTGCCTGCCCGCCCGGTGTCTGACCCTGGTAATCCTCCCTCCGTCCGACACACCGCTTCCTTGGGCACACCAATCCTCACGAGGCCATTGCTGTGGGTACTCGGATGTTTACACGGAAACGCAGGTGGCAGCCCAGCTTTTTGCTATAGATTCTGCTGTCAGTGGAGGCAAAGAGCTCACAGTTGGTGGGGGAGGCCACTTCTGGTCTCCTCCTTGGCTGGAGAGCTGGATGGAATCCAGTTTCCCTCTGCAACTTAGACATCCAGCATGAGAGATATGTAAGGCCATCTGGCCTCTCAACATAGAAATGATGTCCCCGCAGTCGTACTTAGCATTGTAACCTCCTGGCTCCATCAGGGAGCAGAGGCCATGGCCTGTTGTTCACCAAGTTTTGTTTCCTTGCACAACAGCTACAATGGTGTGAGTTAACACCGGACCACAAAATCTACAAAGCCCTCGTGTACTATTTCCTGACACTTGCAGGTCACCCAAATACCCCAGATCCTCCAAGTAAACAACTAGTAAGAGGAACTGAGCTGGCTCGTCTGTCAGACCCCTGATGGCAGGACTGATTTGGCCTCTACTGCTCTCGGGATGATCCGTTCTCCTTCTGTGTGCCTTCCCTGATTGAAAGATACTGTTCTTTGTTTATGGGCTAGGGAGTATTTGTGGCTCTCTGACCGGAACCTTCAAAAGTAGAGCTTTTGGTGAGAATGGAAGCATGGCACCCAACTCTCATGAGCTCAGCTACCCAACAGCCTCATCTAGCCAAGACTGTGGCCAACACCAGGGGTCCACGCTGTTGAGTGTTGGGTCTGGAGAGCAATGCCTTCACCACTGAGAAGCTGCCCCGCCACTTGTGCCCTTGTCCCCATCCAGGGGGAGGTGACACATCCATGGGATGAAAGTCTTGAGGGCACTTGGTGACTGTGGACCAAGCTGTGACTGGCCGGACCTGCCCCCCATGTGACCCATGTTAGCCTCACATGCAGAAAATCCCCAAAGAGACCACTGCTTGAGTGAATGGGTCACCTATAACCAACTGTCCTCGGGCCGCCTAAGAAGCAACACAGTATACACAGTGAGCCACCCACTCACTGAAGTCCCCAAGGCTCACAGCTCCCTCATGTGACACCAGGTACCCCCAGCAAACAGAAGACCCTTACTTTACAATTGACTTGACAGTTCTACTGCCAACACTGCCTTCCACCTTCCACTTATGAAGTTCTTTCCACTCTGTCCCCTGATCTGCAATTGTGCAATCAGTCCAGAGCTCCTTCATGAGACAGGAGGGAAGGGGGCCGGGCACAGCCATTAAAAGAATGGCACAGCCATTAGCACCAAAACGATGGAAAAGTCAACTCCCAGTAGAACTTGAGCTTCAATACACACTCACCAAAATACAGCAGGATGCTAGATAGCACGCCCACAGGTGCCAGGACAGGTTCAAGGCTGACCATAAAATGTCAAAGGGTGAGTGGTGGCCCAATTTCTGGGAATCCCAACACCTTCCCCAAAGCGGTTGGAATAGTCCTCCCAGTTATTAGCATATGAAGATACTGAGTGCATAAAAACTAACCCCACACCTCGTGGCTGCTCTCTCTGCTGAGGGAGACAGCCCACACTCTGTCTGTGGAGTGTGTATCTACTTTTACTTTAAACTGGAGCACCCAAACCCCACATCTCATGGCCTTTCTCTTGCCTTCTGAAACAGCCCACTCTGTCTATGGAGTATATATCTCTCTGAATAAATCTACCTTAACTGAACTGTGGCTCTCTCTTGGATTCGTTCCTGTGCAAACCAAGGACCCACACTTGGCGAGGTACGTCCCAGGGTCCCAAATAAGACCTGGGATACGGCCATCCCCTCTCCCACATTTTCCTGTATCATACATTCCTTCCCAAAGGATCTCACCTTGTGCACTCCAACATTGACAGCACTCATGTGTCCTGACCTGGATCTGCTTCTGCGTGTATCATTTCTCATGTCCACTAGAACGTCACCTTCATGAGGGCAGGGATTTGGTTCTGTTCACAACGGAAGCTCCAGCACATCGCAGGTGCTGGAGAAGTATTAGCTGAATGAATGAGCTGTGGGAAGTCCTGGGAATTCCACCTGGAACTCCTAGCCACTTGGGTCCCAGCTGACTCCAGGTGCTCCCTGCTACTCATGGCTGACATCTTGCCACCACTCTCTGCTCTGCCATCACCTGAGCCGGGATGAGCTGAGATGAGCACACACCCCGGAGAGCATGGCGACTGGTTTATGAGGTTGCAAAACACTCACCCTCTGACTGCCAGGGGTTACTTAGGATGGACAAACTGAAGGCAGCACCATGTGGACCGCCCTGCCCCACAACTCACTTGAAGCACCCGGACTGCACACAGGGGAAACGCTGGCCCTTTGCAACCTAAGGAGAGGGACTATGGGTGAGAAGATGGTCTCTGTCAACTAACAGTCTCTTTACAAGCCCAGTCTTAGAAAAGCTCTTTAAAGACACTTTTGGTGTCTTCCTTGTGTTTCTAAATCCCTGTAGATTTTGTCATTTTAATCTATGCATCAGTAATACAGATGCTCTTGAAATCTCTATTGATTTTCAATGAAGAAAATCCTCAATTACCTTCTCTGCTGAGAAAATTACTGCACTTTATATAAAAAAAAGCAGCTTCCTTTCATGAGTTTCTATCTTCAAACACCTAATTTCACAAGAATCAGTGAAGCAGGACATGAAAATCATGCTGTGCTTTATCACCTACATGTGGGCAGGGATGAAATGAATGAGTACTGATCTCATGAGACGGGAATGCTGGGGCTGTCTTATTCCTGCTACAGATGGAAGGGTCCATATCTGTGAGGGGGAGGAAGGACCAAGGATGAGAAACCAACATTTTCTAACCCATTTCTCTTTTTCAGAGTCCCAGACAAAACAGTGTGATTGTATCTACAAAAACAAGAACATCTGCACCCTTCTAAAAGCACGCTACAACTTTACTACTACACACGGCACTCTGTCACTGACCTAAAGGCTGATGACAGCCACAAAATTTGCAGGGATCTTATTCTGTGCTCATCCCTTTTTGTCTTTGGAGCCTCAGGAAGTTTGCCTCCTCTCCCTGAGTGTCATTTTCCTCATCCTTCAAATGGGAGTGTAACAGTCATTCATTTGCTCAGTGTCTATATGACAACAGGAGACGGCTTATGAAAACAATAACAAAAAAGCAAAACAGCAATTCTGATCTGTGCTGTCTTCCTCCTCCTCCCTGAACATGAACTTACAGGGTAAAATGGCATCTTTCACTAAATCCCGATGTTAAGGAGCAGTTCTGATAAGGAAGTCACGGACTGCCGTGTAACTGAGAAATGACCTGGTGAAAAAGAATGAATTACCAGCGAATCCTCAAAACCCGTAAGGGTGCAAACTCTGGGAGCTACAGGCATGGGTGGGAGTTCCTTAGTTCCCCATTTCACAAAGCTGAGAACTTTGCAGGGTCCATGAAAGACACAGATAGCCCAGTACAACCACACCATGTTTTGGAGTACACCGGGGCCACGTCGCTGCTGACCTGCACTGCTGTGTGTCCCAGAGCAAGAGCCCTGGGTCGGGGTGGCTGTGTTTGAGTCTGGACAGGAACTTCCTGTTCTGTCTCTTTTGCTCTCTCTCTTCCTGCAATAAAACAACTGGTAGGACTCCGGTAGGGAGCACTGCACCCACATTCTCTGGCAAACCACACACCAGGCGGCCCTTACTGATCTAAGAGAGGACTCTTCAATGAACATATAGACACGAAAGTCAGGCAGAAGTCTGCCTGCGAACTTGGGAATCCAAACCAGCTTGTACTGTTAATCAGGATATTAGACATCTGAAGAACGTTTGCTCCAGATGAAGACGATGCCTTAGACAGCATTGGTGGTTATGTCCAGCAGTGTCTAAGGACAAGGCATGCTCTGGTAGATGGGAGCATTTTGGTTTCTTTAAGAGTTTGCTACTGAAGGGCTGGGACATCACATTGGGCCTTGAAACTCCAGTCCTCTTTACTCACAAAGGCAAACAAGTCAGGTGAGCCAGCTCAGCCTTTATTCCAACTTCCTAAACAAAAGGCTATGAGGTTGAAAATATATTTCTCAGACTCTTCTGCAGCAAGGGTTCCAGATGTGGCTTTAAAAATGCCCATCAGAGATTGAGATTTGCAAATATTAACTACTATATATTAAAATAGCTAAAAAACCTAAATTTCTTCTGTATAGCACAGGGAACTATATTTAATATCTTGTAATAACCTTTAATGAAAAACAATATGAAAAGGAATTCATACATATGTGTATATGAATGACTGGAACATTGTGCTGTACATCAGAAATTAACACATTGCAACTGACTATACTCCAATTAAAAAAATATATATATAATGCACATCAGCAGCATCTGAGTGCCACTGAAAGCAGAAACCCAGATGAATGGAGGCAGAGGTCGTTGGAGGAGCTATGTTATTTTGCTGGGGTGGATGCAGCTGGCATGGCAGAGATCTAGAAGGAATGGTCACAACAGCCACTCACTGATCTGCAATTGAGTTAGGGTAACAGCTTCCTGAAATCCTTCTGCCCCTCCTGATGCGCAAGGTGTCTGGCGTTTCTCTGGAAATCACTAGGCGCAACCTGGAACTCAAAGGTAAAAATTAAAAACTGCAGTCCGGCAGCGAAAAGTCTGGCAGGATGCGTTGGACAAAAGTAGGTCAGAAACAACAAGGAATGGGGAGGGGATAGAACGTGTGCTGAGGACCCTGACTTCAGTGCTGGATTGTCTGTATTGAGGACTCTGAGTCAGTATGAGTAGATGGATTGGTGTGGACTAAAATGGTGGCCATTGTTCAGATAAGTGTGTGATTAGGACTATATTTATTAGAGGAGGTTTTTTTTTCCCCTTCAACATTGATCATTTCTAGGGAGCAGAAAAATACTCTGCCACACAACATCTAAGTGTAAAAGAGATGCTACAGGATGATGGTGGTATGAAAAATTTCAGTTCTGAAGTTCCAGGCTTTCCTTAATGAGGTTCACAGCAGTAGGTACTTAAAATAAAATAAGGTAGTTAAAACAAAGACGTCATCATATGTACATATCCTTAAAGCTACACATATGGTGCTATAAGTGGGCCTGAAATGTGTTCTGTATTCTAAAATCCGATGAAATAACATCAGTAGCTCATTATGCTGGTTGGCTCTATAAACATGATGTAGCTAATGATCACAGAAAGCAAGATCAGCTAGGAAATTTGAGATTTGTCCTTTCCAGTTTCAAAGGTAATATTTTTTGCTTTACTTAAAAAGCATTTTTTTAATTAGGGCTGTCAGCATCCATTGTTATACGGGGTTTAGTAGATGTGTTCAGATACTCTAGACAATGAATAAGAGCAAAGACTGAGGTTTAGATAGTAGTTAAATGTCTCACCCGTGTGATCAGCATCTACATACTGCTAAACTGAAAATCCTTAATAGTGAGAACTTCATTAAAGCAACGAAAAGAGAGGGAAAAAAATAGCCACAGACTAGTGGAAGTTTTGTAACGTGTAAACATGACAAAGGGCTATTCATGAGCATATTTTTAAAAACTCCTACACTTTAATAAGAAAAACAATAAACTGACAACAGGTTGCACACCGCTCCCTGTAGGAGAAGCCATGAAGATGGACTTTTATGTGAATGGGGCTGGAGCTGTAGAATTAGTTAGTCTTGCAAGTAACTCAGTTAAAAACAAATGCAAATGGGATACACTTTTAGAATATCTGAGTAAAAATCTTGGAAAACTTACTCCTCTATGAAGCAATGACAATGGCAAAATTTGTCAAAATTTACCTCTGCAGAACTCTGGAAATTAAACAAAGGCTTCCAGCAATCCGGGGAGTATTTATTTGAAGAAGAAGAAGAAGAAAAAAAAAACAACAGCTAAATCTCCATAAAGATAGTGAGTTTTGTGGCATTGTAACTTGATATACCCCCGTCCCCGTATCCTCACCTAAATGGTGGCCTTTAAAAGCAACAGTCTCACAATCAAGGTAGGGGCAGAATTGATTTGAAGTTACCCAAAAAATCCGTCCCCAGAGAGCTGTCACTCTTTGACCTATCTCAAACTCAGGCTGTGCAAACAGCCTGTCCCCAGAGTGTTTGTGGAAAACAATCAGCAGTGAGTATTTAACATTACAACTGCCTGAGGCAGTGGTACCAGTAGAGGCTATCTAGATGCTGACTAGGAAACTTAGAAGACAAAATTGAGTAATGAGACCTTCTGGGGGTGGAGGTAGGGTTAAAAAGCTCCAAAAAATTCTGAGAATTGTAGAAGGCCGTACACATGTGTGGCACATGGCAAGGAAAGGTCTGAGAAAATCTTCAGCCTTCAACTCTGGCTGAACTTGAGGTTCTGCATAAGCAAGAACTAAAGGCTACAGAAGAACTGCAGACTGCCTGCCAGTGCTGAGGGCATCCCTCAGCACGCAGACACACAGCCACCTGGCAACAGCTCAAACGATTGGCTCCAGGCATTGAAAGAAATCACTGTCCAATCACTATTACAGTGATGACAACTAGGCTTTCTGCACACATACTGATCTCATGGCCGTGCATGATAAAGAACACAGACTTTACAGAATTTGTTCAGGAAAGTAACTAAATAGCTGCAGCAGCAATGACAACGGAAGCAACGGTAAACCCTGGAGATGAGGAAAATCCCGCTTTCAGATCTGCCGCATTGTAATATTTTAAATGTCCAGTTTTCAACAGAAAATTACAAGATGTACAAAGAAACAGAAAAGTTTGGCCATAACACAAGGGAAAAAGTAGTCAATAGAAACTCCCTGAGGAAGCCGAGACACAGGACTTACTAGACAAATACATAAATAAGCAATTACATATATGTTCAAAGAGCTAACAGAAACCATGCCTAAAGGATTAAATTATCTGAATATCTCATTGTACAGAGAATATAATAGAAAAAATTTATATTAAAAACCAACTAGAAATTCAGGAGATACAAATATAATGACTAACATGAAAAATTCAATAAGAGGTTTCTCTGTAGATATGAACTTGCTGAACTAAAAGTCTGTTAACTTAAAACTACTGAGATTATCCAGTCTGTGGAACAGAAAGAAAAAGGAATGAAAAAAAAATTAACACTGTGTCAGAGATAGGTGGGACACTATCAACAATACCAATACACACATAATGGGAGCGGCAGAAGGAAGGAGAGAAAAAAAGGGGTAGAAAGAATATATAAAGAAATAATGGCTGAAAACTTCCCAAATTTGATGAAAACATTAATTCGTACATCACAGCATCTCAACATACTCAACGTGGTATAAACGTAGAGATCTAAAATAGGCACATCAGACTCAGTGTGCCAAAAGACAAGAACAAAGTATCTTGACAGCAGAAAGAGAACAGTGGCTCAACATATAAAAAGGCTCCTCAGTAAGACAGTTGATTTCTCATCAAAAACCATGGAGACCAGAAGGCAGTGGGATGGTATCATCAAAGTGATAAAAGGAAAAGACTGTCACCAAGTATTTTATAGCCAGTAAAATGATTCTTCAAAACAATTAAAGGAGAAATTAAGACACTCCTACAAAAACAAAATCTGAAAGAACTCATTGCTAGGAGGCCTGCCCTACAAGAAATACTAAGGATAGTCCAGCAGGTGTAAATGAAAGGACACTCACCTGAAAAATAAAGAGCACTAGTAGAGGTAACTACATGAGTAAAAAATAAAACAGTATAAATAGAGTATTACATGTAAGTGTTTTCTTCTATTTGATGTAAAAGACAACTGCATAAAACAATACTCATGAAACTGTGTAGATGAGCTTATAAATGCATAAAGGTGTAATTTGTATGACAGTGACAGCATGAGGAGTGGGATGGAAAAGATTGATACCAAAGCAAATTTTTTGTGTACTATTGAAATTAAGTTTGCATTCATGTGAACTAGATTGCTTTAAAACAAGATGTTAATTATAATCTCCAGGGTAATGGAGGAGAAGGAGGAGGAGGAAGAGGAGGAGGAGGAGGAGAAGAAAAAGATAAAATAAACAACAAATTAAAATGGCACATTGAAAATGCCTACTTTGTACAAAAAAGTGTAGTAGTAGAGGAATGGGAAAAAAAAGACATATAGAAAGCAGATAGCAGATGTAACTTCAACCTGATAAGAAATTACATTAATGTAAATGAATTAAACATTCTAATCAAAATACTAAAGGCAGAAATAAATGGAATAGTGTATAGATGAACAATAGAGGATAATCAACATAAAGAAAAGTTGGTTCTTTGGAAAGATCAAGAAAATTGACAAATTTTTAGCTAGTACTGGAGAAAAAAGAGAGAAGATTCAAATTAATAAAATGAGAAGTGAAAGGAAGGATGTTACAACTGTCCTTACAAAAATAACAAGGAATATAAGGGAATACCATGAATACTTATATAGCCAATAAATGAGATAATCTAGATGAAATGAATAAATTCCTAGAAGGACATAAATGACTGAAGCTAATTCAAGGAGAAATAGAAAACTCAAATAATCCTACAATAAGTAGTGACTGAAATAGTAATCCAAAATATTCCCACAAGGAAATGCTAGGCCCATATTGCTTTGCTGGTGAATTCCATCAACTACTTAAAGAAAAAACCAAAAGAAAAACAAACAAAGAAAAATCTATGCTTCACAAAATCGTCTAAAAATTAAGAGGTGGGCACACTTCCCACTTCATTCAATGAGACTAGTATCACACTGATACCAAAACCAGACAAAGGCATCACAAGAAAGCTAAAGACTATCTCTTATGAAAATAAATGCAAAAATCCTCAACAGAATACAAACAAATCCAATCCAGTAAAATATAAAATAGACCACAATTAAGTGGGATGTATCCAGGTATGCAAAGTCAGTTCAACATACAAAAGTCAATTCATGTAATATGCAATATTAACAGAAAAATGGATAAAAACTAGGAATAGAAGAGAACTTCCTCAACTTGACAGACAATATCTATGAAAAACCTGGAGCAAAGATCATACATAATGGTGAAAGACGGAATTATATCCTCCCAAAATCAACATTGTACTACACATTGTAGTCAAAGCAACCAGACAAAGAAAATAAAGCCTCTAGATTACAAAGAAAAAATAAACTATTTCCATTCCAGATGACATGATATTATATATTGAAATCGCAAGGAATCCACAAAGAAAATAAAGAGAGAGAAAAGAAACAAAAAAAAAACCCTGTTAGAATTAATAACCCAGTCTGACCAAAATTGTAAGACACAAATCAATATATAAAAAACTAATTATATTTCTATACAACAGCAGTGAATAATCTAAAAATAAAATGAAGGAAACATTTTCATTTACAATAGCAACAAAAAGAATAAAATACTTAGGAATATTAAGAAAAATATGTGGAATACTGAGAAAAATGTCTGAAACTTGTATATTGAAAACTAAAATACTACTGATAGAATTTAAAAATGACCTAAAATAAATGGAAAGCTCTTCTGTGTTCATGGATCAGAAGCCTTATTATTGTTAGGATGGCAATTGTCCTCAAAATGACCTATAGATTCAATGCAACTCTGGCTTTTTGGCAGAAATGAACAAGCTGATCCTAAATTTAATATGGAAATGCAAGATACCCAGAATAGTCAAAACAATCTTGAAAAGGAAGAAAGTTTTGAAGTTTCCAAATTCAAAACTCACTGACAAAACTGTAATCCACACAGTGTGGTACTTGCATAAAGGACAGACAAATAGATTGAGAGAAAAGAACTGAGAGTCCTTAAAGAAACTCTTACACGTAGCCAGTTAATTTTTGACAAAGGTGCCATGACAATCCAATGGGGAAATTTAATCTTTTCAAAAATAATGTTGGGAAGGCCTGAACATACACCTGGAAAGAAAGAAAACTGAACTTTTATCTTAACATCATTTATGAAAATTAACTCAAAATAAATCACAGACCTGAAACTATCAAACTTTTAGAAAATGAACAATGAGAAAATCTTCAGGACTTTGGATTACAAATAATTCTAAAGTATGACACCAAAATCACAAACAACAAATGAAAAAAAAATCAAGTATACTGGACTACGGTAAAATTAAAAACTTCTGTGCTTCAAAGGACTTCATCAAGAAAGTAAGAAGACAATCCACAGAATGGGTGAAAATATTTCCAATATTTTCCCTGATAAGGGATTTTTATCCTGAATAGAAAAAGAAGACTTAAAACTTGACAATACAAAGACAAATACAATTAAAATGGGCAAAGAATTTGAATAGATGTTTCTCCAAAGAAGACATATGAATAGGAAATAAGCACATAAAAAGATGTTCAACATCAGTAGGCATTAGGGAAACAGAAATCAAAAGCACAATGACATGCCAATTCATACCAACTAGGATGACAAATATATATGATATATGATATATAAATATGTATATATAAACCGGGTAACAAAAAGTGTTGATGAGGATGTGGAGAAACTGGACTCCTCATAAATTACTACTGGAAATAAAAAATGGTGCAGTCACTTTAAAAACTACTTTAGCAATTCCTCAAAATGTTAAAAGTAGGATACATCCCAGCAATTCCGTTTTTTGATATATCCTCAAGAGAACTGAAAATATGTGTTCACACAAAAACTTGTCCATGAGCATTTACAGCAGAATTATTCATCATCAACTGATGGATGGATAAGCAATGTGGTGTATTTATAACAATGGCATATTATTTGAACACAAAAAGGAATTTGGGTACTGATATATGCTACACCATGGATGAGCCTTGACAACGTCACACTAAATGAAAGACGACAATCAAAAAAGGCAGCATACTGCATGGTTGTACTTATATGAAATGACCAGAACAGGCAAATCCGAAGAGGCAGAAAGTAGAGTGGTGGCTGCTAGGGGCAAGGGGAAAGGAAGGTTAGGGAGTGACTTACTAAAGGGTACTGGTTCCTTTTGGGGGTGATGGCTACACAACCCTGAAATGTACATAAACACTAATGCACACTTTCAAAGGCTGCATTTTATGGTATGTGAATTATATCTCCATAAAGCTGTTATTCTTGAAGTTGAGCCCACCTATGGAGCAACTGGTACAGCCCTGACTGCGGCATCTGGAGGGGGAGTGACCCACCCGCCCACCACGAAGGAGAGCAGCACCTGACCCACTGTTGGAGGGGCACGATCTTCTTGCTGACAGACACTGTGAGCAGCACAGACAAGGGGGCCAACAGAGCAAGCTGAGTTTGTGAAAAAGGGCAAAGACACAAAGACCTCTCAATAAAAGCATTAAGAGCATACAGTCTCTAGGAGAACACATCTTTGTTTTTTAAATCTTTTTATATCTGTTTTATTTTCTAGTAACTTTTTAATCTTTACTTTTTAAACAGTTCTATATGTTTACAGTCCTCATTTCATTTTTAATTCTCTTCTTTTTGATCTGTTATTGATTATTCACAGGTTTTAAATATTGTGTTTTGATTTTTTTCTTCTTTTTATTAAGGTTTTTAAAAGACATCTCAACTCGATTCCTATTCTGCTTCAACTTGCTCTTCTATTATTGATTATACACTGTTTTCAAACCTTCTTTTCCTCCATTCTTTTAAAATTCTCTCTCTCTCTATCTTATTTTTAAGTTTTATTCCCACATAGGCTTTAGATAGATAAATAAATAAAATACTTTGAGGACCAAAATAGATAACTGATACTCCTTAAGGCACAGTGCCAGAGAGATATGAGCAGTATGAAGAAGGAGAGGAAGTACTCCCAATTAAAAGAGTAAGAGAAATGCCCTGAAACAATGATCAATGAAATAGACATTGATGGCCTACTAGATCAAGACTTCAAAAAAGAAGTGATCAAATTACTGAAGGAACTAAAAGAGATAGTGTTTAGAGACATAAAATATGTCAAAAACAAAATAGAAGTTATAAAGAAGAGCAAAGTAGAATTGGTAAATTCATTGGCTGAAATGAGATCTGACCTAAAGGCTGTACAAAGCAGGCTAGATAATGCAGAGGAACGAATAAGTGACCTAGAAGACAGGTCAACAGAAAGCACCCAATCAGAACAGCTGAGAGAAAAACAAATAAAAAACAATGAAAACAATATAAGGAACCTATGGGATAATATAAAGCATGCCAATCTATGCATAATAGGGGTTCCAGAAGGGGAAGAAAGAACAAAGGGGATGGAAAAGGTATTTAAAGAAATCATGACTGAAAACTTCCCAAACCTAAAGAAGGAATCAGACACCCAAGTACAGGAGGCTTAGAGGTTCCCAAACAGGAAGAGCCCAAAGAGACCCACACCAAGACATATCATAATCAAGATGGCCAGACTGAAGGATAAAGAAATGATCCTAAAGGCAGCAAGAGAAAAACAAAGAGTGAGTTACAAGAGAAGGCTCTCAGCTGATTTCTCTACAGAAACACTACAGGCCAGAAGGGAGTGGCAAGATATGTTCAAAGTCCTGATTAAAAAAAAAGATGCAGCCTAGGGTACTTTCTCCATCAAGGCTATCCTTTAGAATAGAAGGAGAGATAAAGAATTTCACAGAGAAGCAAAGACTAAAAGAATTTAGCAACACTAAACCCATGCTAAAAGAAATATTGAAAGGTCTACTCTAAATAGAAAAGAAGCAGGATGCTACAGAAATGAGAACTCATAACTGGAAAGGTGATAACTACCATGAATTACAAATACAATGAACATGAAATTGTAAAAGAAGACTTCTAAATCATTGAGTGGGAGAGGGAGGCAAAAAAATATAGAGTAATTTTTTCTTTCTTCTTTTTTTTTTTTTAAATTTTTTGTTCTCGGTAGGATGGGTTTGAGATTACATTACTATCTGTTTAGTACACACAGTTACAGTAACTGGTTAACAGACTTACAAAACAGTGTAACCACAAGCCAAAAACTTACAAGTGAGTCACAAAAACTAAATACAATCCAAGATAATACAAAGGAAAATTAACATACCACAAAAGGAAGAAGAAAGGAACAAAGAAGAAATACCAAATCGACTGCAAAAATAAGTTCAAAATAGCAGTAAACACTCATCTATCATTAATTACTGTAAATGTTAATGGACTAAATGCTCCAGTCAAAAGACAGAGTGGCAGACTGGATAATAAAGCAAGAACCTTCAATACACTGCATACAAGAGACATACTTTAGGGAGAAGGACACATACAGATTGAGAGTCAATGGACAGAAAAGTATATTCCATGCAAATGGAAATGCCAAAAAAGCAGGTGTAGCACTACTGATTTCAGACAAAATTGACTTTAAAACGAGGGCCATAAAGAAAGGTAAATAAAGACATTTTATAATGATTAAAGGAGAAATAGAAGATGAGGATACTACCATCATTAATATATATGCACCCAACATGAGACCTAAGTACATAAAACAACTACTAACAGAGATAAAGGGGGAAATTGATGGAAATACAATCCTTGTCAGAAATTTTAAAACCACATTAACATCACTAGACAGATCTTCCAGACAGAAAATAAATAAGGCAACAGAGAAATTAAATGATACAATAGAAAAATTAGGTTTAGTGGATATTTTCAGAGCATTACAACCCCCCAAAATAGGATATAAATTCTATTCAAGTGCACGTGGAACATTTTCTAGGATTGATCATGTACTTGGTCACAAAAGAAGCCTCAACAATTTTAAGAAGATAGAAATTATCTCAAGCATCTTTACTGACCACAATGCCATTGGAACTAGAAATCAACTACAGAGAAACAAAGGAGAAAAAAAGGAAAGCATAGAGATTAAACAACATGCTTCTAAAAAACCAATGGGTCAATGATGAAATCAAAGTTGAAATTAAAGAATACCTTGAGACAAATGAAAATGAAAACACAACCACACAAAACTTATGGGACGCAGCAAAAGCAGTGCTAAGAGGAAAGTTTAGAGCGATACAGGCCTTCCTCAAAAAAGAAGAACACAATATCAAATAAACAACCTAACTGACCAGCTAAAAGAACTAGAAACAGAAGAGCAAAAACACCCAAAAGTCAGCAGAAGGAAGGAAATAATAAAGATCAGGGAGGAAATAAATATAATAGAGATTAAAAAAAAATAAAGAAAATAATCAATCAAACCAAAAGCTAGATTTTTGAAAAAGTAAATAAAATCGACAAACCTCTGGCAAAACTCACAAAGAAGAAAAAAGAGAGAGCACAAATTTGCAAAATAAGAAAGGAAAATGGAGAAATTACAACAAATAACATAGAAATACAGAATATCATATGAGAATATCATGAAAAACTACATGGAAAAAAAAATGGATAACCTAGAGGAGATGAAGAAGTTTCTGGATACATACAGTCCACCAAGACTGAATCAAGAAGAAACTGTCCACTTGAACAAACCGATCACTAGGAATGAAATTGAATTAACAGTAAAAAAAAAAAACCTCCCTACAAATAAAAGTCCAGGACTGGACAGCTTCACTGGGGAATTCTACCACACATACAAAGAAGAACTCATATAAGTTCTTCTCAAACTCTTCCAGAAGATTGAAAAGAAGGAATATTCCCAAACTCATTCTATGAAGCCACCATCACCCTGATACCAAAACCAGGCAAAGACACCACCAAAAAAGAATTACAGACCAATATCACTGATGAACACAGATGCAAAATTTCCTTACCAAAATACTAGCAAATAGAACCCAACAGCACATAAAAAAGATTATACATCATGCTCAAATGGGGTTCATCTCAGGGACACAAGTGTGGTTCAACATAAGCAAATCAATCAATGTAATACTTCACATCAACAAGAGAAAGGACAAAAACCACATGATGATCTCAATAGATGCAGAAAAGCTTTTGATAAAATTCAACACCCATTTATGATAAAAATTCTCACCCAAGTGGGTATTGAGGGAACATATCTCAACATCATAAAAGCTATATATGACAAACCTACAGCCAGCATAGCACCCAACGGTGAAAAACTCAAAAGCTTCCCACTAAAATCTGGGACAAGACAAGGATGCCCACTATCACCACTCCTATTCAACATAGTCTTGGAAGTCCTGGCCACAACAATCAGGCAAGTAAGAGAAGTAAAAGGGGTCTAAGTTGGAAAAGAAGAGGTAAAAGTGTCACTATATGCAGATGACATGATACTATATATAGAAAACCCTAAAAGGTCCACACAAAAACTACTAAAGCTGATCGAAGAATTTAGCAAAGTAGCAGGTTACAAGATTAATGTTCAAAAATCAGTTGCATTTCTTTACACTAATGATGAATCAACAGAAAAAGAAAGTAAAGAAACAATCCCCTTTAAAATAGCACCCAAAGTAATAAAATATCTAGGAATAAATCTAACCACAGAGGTGAGAGAATTATACACAGAAAACTATAAACCATTGGTGAAGGAAATTAAAGAAGATTTTAAGAAATGGAAAGGTATCCCATGCTCTTGGATTGCAAGAATCAATATTCTTAAAATGGTCACACTGCCCAAGGCAATCTACAGATTTAATGCAATCCCTGTCAAATTACCCCGGACAGATTTCATAGAACTAGAACAAATCACAATAAAATTTATATGGAACCATCAAAGATATAGAATTTCAAGGGCATTACTTAAGAAAAAAAGAAAGAGGCTGGAGGAATAACTCTCCCAGACTTGAGACAATACTATAAAGTTACAGTCATCAAGACAGCTTGGTATTGGTACAAAAACAGACATATAGACCAATGGAACAGAGTAGAGAGCCCAGAAATGAACCCACAAACTTTTGGTCAACTAATCTTCAACAAAGGAGGCAAGAATATACAATGGAATAAAGACAGTCTCTTCAGCAAGATAAACATAAGACAAGATACAATAAACCTCCTAGAAGAAAATACAGGCAAAATATCTGACATACATCTCAGAAATGTTCCCCTAGGGCAGCCTACACAAGCAATAGGAATAAAAGCAAGAATAAACAAATGGGACCTAATGAAACTTACAAGCTTCTGCACAGCAAAGGACACCATAAGTAAAACAAAAAGACAACCTACAGAATGGGAGAAAATTTTTTCAAATGAAACTGACAAAGGCTTGATCTCCAGAATATATAAGCAGCTCATATGACTTAATAAGAAACAACCAAATAACCCAATCCAAAAATGGGCAGAAGACCTAAGCAAGCAATTCTCCAAGGAAGACATACAAATGATCAATGGGCACATGAAAAAATGCTCAATATCACTAATTATCAGAGAAATGCAAATCAAAACTACAATGAGGTATCACCTCACACCAGTCAGAATGGCCGTCATTCAAAAATCCACAAATGACAAATGCTGGAGAGGCTGTGGAGAAAGGGGAACCTCCTACACTTCTGGTGGGAATGCAGTTTGGTTCGGCCACTGTGGAAAACAGTATTGAGTTTCCTCAGAAGATTAGGAATAGACTTGCCATATGACCCAGGAATCCCGCTCCTGGGCATATATCCTGAAAGAACCCTACTTCAGGATGACACCAGCACC
Organism: Camelus dromedarius; assembly: GCF_036321535.1. Taxonomy (NCBI): domain Eukaryota; kingdom Metazoa; phylum Chordata; class Mammalia; order Artiodactyla; family Camelidae; genus Camelus; species Camelus dromedarius. Next base: position 38,139,706 of record NC_087455.1, read on the forward strand.
CCAATGTTCATAGCAGCACTATTTACAATAGCCAAGACATGGAGACAGCCTAAATGTCCATCAATGGATGACTGGTTAAAGAAGTGGTATATTAATAAAATGGAATACTACTCGGCCATAAATACTGACAATATGGGGCCATTTTCAGCAACATGGATGTTCCTGGAGAATGCCATTCTAAGTTAAGTAAGCACGGTAACAAGGAATAAAGAGAAGTTACCTCCAGGTACAGTTATTTTGATTAAAATATCCATACAGAAAGCAAGTCACCCCCACGACTGCTGCCAGGAGGAGCATCTGAGTGTAATAGCCCAGCCAAGCAAAGTAGATTCCAACCCTCTCTCCATAGAATTTCCTGCAGAAAGACAGAAGGTAGTTTCAGAAGACACACAATCACTCTGTAGCTTCATCCTCATGTTAATTTCTTTTTTCTTTGTTTTTTTGGTGGGCATAATTAGGTTTATTTATTTGTTTTTTAAATGGAGGCATTGGGGATTGAACCCAGGACCTCATGCATGCTAGGCATGCACTCTAGCACTGAGCTATACCCTCCTCCCACCATACTAATTTCTGATTCTAAATCAAGGGGGCTTTAAGTTTAAACCTCTGACTCAATTCACACTTAAAACATATGCGTTTTCATAGAAGCCCCCAAATTCTACCGTGAAATAAGAAGTATTTTACGTATCATAGAAGTACAGATCACTGGTTCACCTGCTGAAGAGAGATAAATGAGAACAGAGCAAAGGAGGGGACGAGGTCAACTCCGGAGCAGATGCAGTGGATCATCAACACTCACTGGACAGTCTGGCACATTCAACAAATCCCCCCAAAGGTCATTCTTAACAGGCTTGACACAAGTGGACGTCAACAACTGGCTCAGTCATCTGCTCCTGCCTTATCTCGGGAACTTCCCTGGAGCAAACACATCGTAAACCACAGATAATAAGGAAATGGCTGATAATGATAACAACTGGGAGTGCAATGTGTCTGTGACAAAATATTTATAAAACTCATTGTGGGAATGGGAGAGGGCAGGGAGGGCAGGAGGGATGTGGCTGAGGAAGGCACTGCCCTGTATTCTTTGTATCTAGCACGTCTGTTGTTCCTAGGTTTTAAAAACTCTTCAATGTTTCTCAGTTAATCTGGAGTAGATGGAACAGGCCAGGGAGGCAAGATGAGAAGAAAGGAGGCAGGGCATGAAGCGGTGCCAGGCTGGTCCTGAAAGGGAGACAGACACAGACAGGCAGACAGAGGGCTTAGGGATGAGGCGGAACAATGAGGCGGCGGCTCAGGTATGTCTTGCCATTGCTGAAACTTCCCTCAGCTGGCGCACTGCTGACGCATCAGTGGTGGGTAAATCCTGTGGCTTTCCTCAGCTCTGAGTTCTCTCGGAGGCTTCCGGCTCAGTCTGGAGCTGAGATGAGCCCCGTGGGCTTAGCCTAGGGGGGACTCAGCTCTGAGAACAGCCTGCAGTCCTGGGAAAATTCACGCAGGTACCCCCTCGGGCTGGACCAGCGCTTACAGGGCTGCTGTGAGACCAGCTCCATCGTCAGAGACCTGGGCGTGGACCATTCCATGGGGAAAAGTTCTGAGCCCGATGCCAAATCAGATAGGAGGGGCAAAGTGTGTTCATTCTCATGTGACTGGGCTTTGTGGCCTGGCTCAAGGATGGCAGGCTCAGGATGATGTCTGGCAGAGAAAACCCTGGCAATGGGTTTGAGATGTCTTGGACTCTTTCTTGTTAAGCTTTTTGTAATACATTCCTGTCAACTTTCAGTCCTGAAAATGCCACATTCAAAACTGAAAGAATGTTAGAAGTTGCCTGCTCCAACTGCCCAATGGTAAACACACCCTGCTACAGTTAGAGAGTTGGTCAGGCAGCCTCTGCCTGGATATTTACAGTGACGGGGATTTCATTACTTCCAAAGTTTACATGTCGGCAAGAAGGTCAGAAAGAATTTTTGATCCTTAAACAGATGTCTGCCTCCTAGTCCTTGCTGAAAGGCTAGGAATAATGAGGATCCCTTCAAATGTAGTTTTGTCTGATTGTTATCTCCCTCTGTCAAAAACACCCCAATTCTTAACATCAATTTTTCAAAATCCAGCTTTGATTTCTTTTTATCAAAGTTGTACCATACATTCATTAAAGAGTCAAACAGTTCTCGAACACCGATTGTAAAAAGGAGCAGTTCCCAACAACCGCCCCATTTCCTGGCCAGAAGCAACCACGTTCAGCTCCTACTGCTGACTCTTGGAATAATTACTCCCTTTCTCTGACTAATATCCTTGTAACACAGCCTACTGTCTTTTTCAGCTTTATGTATCACCTATTTAACTATCTATTTTGGAAAATGAGGATTAAGCTCTCTTTCAAACCCCATCTCCTCTACACACCCAAACCTTCGTTCTTCCAACCTTTTGATACAATTACATTATAATTTTGATCAGCTCAGTATCCTTGCTTTACATTATTAGGACTCTGTACAGACTGTTCACAGCTGTAGCAAGTTGTCTTCTAGGCTTACATTTTCCTTCCCTACTTTGTTTTCCCAGGAGTTCATAATTGCTTGGTGGTTCATAGCTTAGATTTCTGTGCACTTAACAATTCAACCCCAGACCTTCTCCTAATGAATAACTTTCTCAATACTTTCCAATACATTGTCTACAAATTTCATCTCCTTGAATAAATCTCTTCAGATCTCCTTCAACCTGGATTAACGACACGCTAGACTTGTCACAGAGCTCAAGGGGCCACTAGTGGGAAGCAACAAACGGAACACATGGACCAGGAGCAGGGAACAGATCAACATATTTTCCTTAGCAAAACATACTTAAAATAGTGGGAAAATTGTTTTCTTTACAAACACAAACACACACACAAATCCCAAAAGCCCATAAAGAATGATTAAAGAGCCGTCAAACCCATTGCCCTGCCATCAAATACTGTATAACATAAAACAAAAATAACAGAAGGAAAATATCATATAAATATGAATCTCAAGGTGGATGGGGTACACTCAGTGGCAGAGTGTGTGCTCAGCATGCATAAGGTCCTAGATTCAATCTTCAGTACCTCCATTAGAAAAAAAATTAAAAAGAAAAGAAAAATGTATCAACTTTAAATATTTACATATGTACAAACATCCTCTTTTAAATCTGTGTTCTACAGGATAACCCGGGTTAATGAGAAAGTGCCTCTTCATGACTGTGATCCTGCTGATAATTGAGGGAGGAAATTAGAGTATGAGCACATGAAATAAAATCCCTTATGAAATAATGATCCCGGGTGACAATCATTATTGGCTGGTGTCATCACAAAAAAGAGAGTCAACTGGACATTATGTATCTTATGCTAGTAGTACAAAACTTCACATAACAAGTATTCTTGCACAAAGTTGAACCTCAATCAGATCAAGCTGTTAGGGGAGGATCAAATCACTTAGCTAAAGCAAATACATAGGATGGAGAAACAAGTCTAACACCACAGGGGAGAATGAAATCAGCCAAACAGGAAATAGAGAAACCCCTCAGCAATTTCAAGGAAAATGAGAAACAGGAAAATTATAGATTAGAACCCACTTGAGAGATATGCTAGCTGCAATGTCTGAACCTAGTCTGGATCCTGATTTCAACCCCAAAACTACTTAAAAGTGTATTTTTGTGACAATCGGGGAATTATTTTGTAACCCTAAAAAAAAAGGAATATTCCAATTGTATTTGAAAGAGACCTTGTCATTTCACTAGTGAAAGGTTAAGCTATGTAGGATTGTCTTCAAAATGATCCCTTAGTGGGAGAGGGGAGGAAGTGGAGATGAAAGATGCAACAACAGTGACTCTGAGTTGATAATTCTGGAGCTGGGTGGCTGATACAGGCAGGCTGGCTGTGCTGTTCTCTCTACTTCTGTACATGTTTGAATCTTTCCATAATATGTGAAACAAACAAAAAAAAGACTTCCGTGTTTTAAAACCCTCACTTTGAAGGTTAAGAGGTTTGCCCAAGTAGGTGGGCACCTGCATGGGGCGCTGAGCTTAGAAACAACAGGCACCTGGCTCCAGGCAGACCTGGGGCTACCTTGACCCTCCTCTTCTCCTCACCATCCACAGCCAGCCCATAACTGCATCCTGTCAGCCCCACTCCCCAAACGCATTCCTCCCTGGCTCCCACCATCTCTCATCTGGCCCACTCCAAGAGTCTCCTACCTGGCCTCCCTGCTTCCTGGGTCCTTGCAATTCATTCTCCACATTATCTTTGCAAAATGTAAGTGGTAGAAAATTACTTTAGTGCTTAAACTATCATGACTGCTTCTCACTGCACTTAGAGTCTACACTCCTTTCCGTGCTCCTGATGCCCTTCTAAACCTCGTGTCTCATCACTCTCACCAGCACTGGCTCCAGCATCTCCTCAAACCTGCTGAGCACATTTGTGCCTCGGGGCCAATGGACAAGCTGCCTCTATTCCTGGGGTGACTTTTCCCAGATCCTCAAAGTCCAGCCTCCTTATCACCATCTCAGCTCACATGTAACTTACTCAAAGATAGCTTTCTTGACTCACTTCCCCCTAAGTCTCCCATCTCAACACTGTGTTACTTCCTTCATTTCAATCTGACATTGTTTCGTTATTCGCCCAATTATTTTTGTTTGCTCGGTTGTCCTTGGCCTCCTCCCCCCAGCAGCCTTGCCCAAACTGCATAAGATCCCGGGAAGCAGCCGGCACTGCTGCTCTGAGAAGACACATGCTGAGCGCGACATTACAGTCACGTGGTGTAGTGAAACGGTGTCGAACAGCAGATACAGCAAAGCAGTGAGAATTTCTCTCTTATTTTATAATTTAAGTGAAACCTAACATTTACTCCTGTTTAATGAAGAATTTGGTAAGTCTTTGGTCCCAGTTCCTGGACGGCAACCACTAAAGCCTTGAAATTTCCCAAGATAGTAGTGTCTTTGCTATTCATGGTGGACCCTTGGTTGGCTTGTGTTCATGGGATGACTCAGGATGGGGACTGGCCAGCCAGAGACACCAACCATGTGATTAGAGGAGTGGGGCTTTGAGCTGTGTGACAAGTGAGTGACCACCAGGGGAGGAAGGGGCTCAACGGTTAGGGCTAAGTAAAGGTTTGAGTTACGGTTAGGGTTTGGGTTAGCCATGTCGGTAGTGACCCAGTAAATCATGTCTTTGTAATAAAGCCTCCAGTAAAAACTTGGGGCAACAAAGCTCAGAGCTCCTGTGAGCTTCCTGGTTGGTAACACTCTTGGAGGACTGTCACACTCAGATGCCATGAGGGCAACCCTGAGCCCTTCCCACTGGAGTGCTCTCCACAGCAGCTCACCTGATGAGATCTAAGGGCTGCTTCTTGTCTATGTTTCGAGGAGGAGCCCATTCCCTGTACAGAAGGCCCTGTTCGCTGGGGCAGCTGAGGTCCTCTGACGGAGGCTGAAGTTGCACTGGGAAGCAGAAGCAAACAGGTGAGCATCACTGTCACCACGTGTTCACATGTTGTGTTGATAAAATGTGGTGCTAACACTTCATGGTCATTTGTAAATAAGAGGCCCTCACTTGCCAGGAGGGATGGAGGTACCATATAATTTTTCATAATTCTCACCCAGTATTAATACTAACCCTTTGAGGGTCATTTGCAAAAGTGGGTGGAAAGGAACGTTTGGATGTTACATTCCTGGGACCACCGTAGGTACCTGGTGAGAGCCTTGCAGATGCTTAATGTCCTACAACCGGGCCAGTCTTCCACAGCAAAAAAACTAGGCCACCCAAGTGCCCAAACTGCTGCAGTGGATGGACACCTGATGGTCCAGCCCCCTCCTTGGACACCCAGAGGAACCTGGACTCTGGCAGGTTAGGGGCAGGGTCAATTCTAAAACCCAGGCTTTTTTGTCCCCACAATTCAGTAGTTATTCAGTGACAGCACATGGAATATAAACAACAAAGATACCTGACATGATGTTATATATTTAGCTTACTCAAGAAACAAAATTTAAATCCAGTCATTCTCCTTCCCACCTGACCTACTTTCCTTTCTCCTGTACTAGAGCCAGATTATTACCCACCCAGCCTTAGCATGGGTCCTGACTCCACTTACCTCCCTCCCAAACACCACATAAGATGATTCCTCAGCCTGGATGTGAGACCAGCAATTACAACAGGCTTTAGTGGAAAAGAACTGGTTGTGCGCAGATGCCAACTAAACACTGTAGAATCCTGGTGTCCCACATTAGTAATCATGACAGCTGTTTGCCAGTGTCCCCAAAGGTCATTTCAGACTCTCACTGCTAATTTTGCAGGGACATAAATATAAAACATGTGGACTGCTGGGCTGGACTGCTATGCTGGGTCTCTGATCCAGGAATCTCAGTGTCTGCTCCCTGCACCCAGCTCCCTGTTCTGTTCATGCATGTGCATCAAGCAGCTGTTTAGTGTCCATTTTAATATCTTAAACAGTGCATTTCAGTATTGTCTTCATCCACATATACGTGTACCACACAGTACTAATGATCAATCTCAGTCTTTGCTTTCTTTGGTCTTAGAGAGTCAGATAAATGGATAGCAAAGATAACAAAGTCATAGAGCGCTATAATACAGTATTTCCTTTATTTCAAAAACAAGCTTTATTTAAAGAGCTTATATATAACATCCTTGAATTTATGGCATCATTAATCGTCTGAAGCTGTTACATTTAAAACGTCATTTCATGCGATATGTTATCAGCTAGAGAAGTGCTCCTGAATTTGAGGGGTTGCTGTCATCTCAGACGGAGTCCCTAAAAAATGTCAACACTCTGCAGTATTGCCATAATGACAAGAACCCAGACAGATGAAATTTGGAAAGCCCTGTGGCTTCCTAGTGCACAGACAGTAAATGGTATTTCAGAGGGAAAAAGCCTGAATTACAGAAAATGATAAATGAAATGGTCTAACATGTATTTCCCTTACAAAGAACTAATACTCCTTTGGTTGATAATAACAACTGTCAGTAATTATGAAAAGAGCTGACAGATACATAGTACTTCCTATTAGCCAGGGCTGTTCTAACATTGACACAGATTCATTAATCCCCATAGCAACTCTACGAGGTGGGTATTATTATCCCCATTTTATTGATGAGGAACTTGATAAACACAGAGGCTAAATGACTTTTACAAGGTCGACAGCGAGAAACCAGCACAGGTGTTCCAGCCTGGTTCTACGCTCTTGGCCTCTTCTCTCTCTTTTTTTTTTTTTTTTTTTTTTTTGTTGGTGGCGGGGAGATAGTAAGGTAATTATGGTGGTGGCTGGGGAGGTAATTAGGGTTATTTGTCTATTTTAGAGGAGGTGTTGGGGGCTGAACCCAGTACCGTATGCGTGCTAATCATGCACCCCATCACTTGAGATGTACCCTCCTCTCTAGAGTCTATGCTCTTAGCTGCTAATCCGCACCACCCCACATGGTAACTCTGGGGGAACTACAGTTCATTCATTCACTCACTCGTTAAACTCAGCCTTCCTGGTGCCTGGGATTCTGCAGTGAACAAGACAAGATGGTTCCTGCCCTAAGTTAGCTTGTCGCCTCCTGACATATTATCTTCATTTTACCCAGGTAGAAACAAGGTCAAGAAGATTAGCCTTTTCCTGTTAACACCGGAGGATACATGAGGTGCTTTATTTCATTTCTGCCATTTGACTTACACCATGGGGAGGGAAAGCTGCCTTGCAGATCCCGGAGCTCACAAGCCTGTTAATCCCGAATTTTTTTTAACACTGTCCCTTACTTGATACTTGATCTGAGAAAGGATGAAGTAAACCTAAAAAGATTCTAAATGAGTGTGTGGTTTATACAGGATAACTAACCAGCCACTGTTTACTATCCTAACAAGAATCTGTAGGCATATTTGTTTTCTTTCACTTTTTTCCTTTTTATGGGCAGCTTTTAAAACCAAACCAAACCAACCAAACCAAATCACTGATAATTCAACAGCAGGTTCTAAATCGCCCCCAAGACAGCAGCTAAACTCGGTTTAGACTTACAATGCGGCTTCTGGTGGCTGGATTGAAGAATGTATCTCTATCCTGAATATAAAAGTCATTCACGCAGCTCTTCTCAAATAGGGCAATGAAAAACTTGCTCCGGCTTGATGATACTTTCATCTACTTGGAGGGCTTTCATAAAACAGCTGAATTTATCAAAGGCTGAGGACCGGGTTTTCAGATCATTGGGCTTCAGAGGCAATTTTATGTGCAGTATCTCAGTGTATGTACAGAGCACCTCCCACATGGTGTGTACTTTTCAAATAGAAGCTTGTCATCCAAAACCTATATTGGGAGAACGAAAACACAAACGAGGAAACTAACTATTTTCACATTTTTAGTACACAGATTTTTCTTACGTTGCTGGTAGTTAAAGCACTTGTGCAAACACACACATATAACACTGGTAAAAGTGAAGATATAATAAAAATAGATTTGCAAACCATCATAAATTTTTGCCTTAAAGATAACTTCTTTGTTGAAATTACTGAAAAGTCATTTAAAATCCTTAGAGTTCATTCATAAAATAACCATTGTTTTACATGAAGAAAAGCAAACTTATTAATTTTTAGTCCAAATTAGTAACTAAAATTCGAAACACCATAATATTCTTTGCCGTGGTACTGTAATGACAATTTTTTAAATTTCTGAAACCTAGAACTATTTATATATCTGTTCAATATAGTGTTAAACAGCCATTAAAAGGGATTTAAAAGAATTATATTTATTGATATAGAATATATAATAAAAGGAAAAAGCAAAAAAATGTGAAATAATAATTTTCCTTTTTGGAAGGGAAAAATACCTACATTTGAACAAAAAAAAATGTTTAGAAGGATTTTAAGTTTCTTTATGTATAATTAAGGTACAGATGATTTTTAATTCCACTGTTCTTTGATTTTCAAATTTGGGGGGTAAATTTTTATAATAAAAAAATCTTTAAAAATGTTCTTGCATTAATACATTAATAGATATATTTATGACTACATTCTCTGGCTATTAAAAAAGATCTCCTAGCTTTGGATCTGAAACATACATTCCATAATGCAGATCCTGACTGACTCGCCTCCCAGCCCACAGTGAAGGTACGGCTAGGGTGACATGTTTCAAATACCATTCCAGGTAACATGCAGGCTCCCAGCCAATGGCTGCAAAGGGACTGACACTGATCAGGTTGCTCCCAGCTGCAGACCATCACAGATGAGGTTCGATTCATAGGCTCATGTTTTCTCTGTCAAAATAAATCAGAAAATGTTAGGCTTTTACTTTCACCAAGGGAACAAGAAGTTGTTTGATTTTTTTTTATGCAAAAAAATAACAACAAACCAATTTGAACCTGATGAAAAGGCATTTGCCCAAAACAGCACAGTAGCAATGAAGGTGCTCTGGCTTGCAGGGACTTGTTGGATTCCTGTGAGTGCTGGACTCCTCACATGGAATTCCCTTGGCACTCCAGAAGGCCTGTGGTTGTCCCCATGGGTTTGTGGCCATATGTGGTGCACAAAAGTCTCTGGCTTTGCCAGAATTTCAAAGCCTTTTTTGGCTTATGAAAGGCTTTGCACTCAAATGGAGTTTTCTTGAGTCCACTTAATGATGTCATTCACCAGAGTTATAGTTCAGATCTGACATTCTAGACTCTTAAAATCTTGCAGACATTCAAATGGTTCAGGTTTGGATGTGTATTCACCTCTGCAGGCCTGCACCAAATTCGATAAAGCCACCCGGAGAAGTTCAGCAAAATGCAAAGACATTTTTCTCTCTGCAAGACTGAAATGTCTGCAGCTATAAAAACTTCTGCATCTACAAATACAGGGAACGAACTCATCAATAACATATCTATCCACAATGCATGGCCATTTAAAAAAATTGTATTTGCTGCTATTAAATTCTATCTGGCTTTTGCCAAATTGTGTCCTAAACTGAAAGGAAAGTATATAAATGTAGAGAACTTTTGACATTTTAAGAGAAAAAGGAACCCTCCTACTCAGTTGATGGGAATGTAAATTGGTGCTGCCACTATGGAGGACATTATAGAGGTTCCTTAGAAAACAAAAATAGACTTCCGTGTGATCCAGCAATCCCATTCATGGGTATATGTCTGGAGAAAAATATAATTCAAAAAGACACATGCACCACAATATTCACAGCAGCACTATTTACAATAGCCAAGACACTTAAACAACCCAAATGTTCACTGACAGATGACTGGATAATGAAGGTGTGGTATATTATATAAATATGTATATATACATATATATACACAAACATATATACACATGAACCCACACACACAATGGAATAGTGCTCAGCCATAAAACATAAAATAATGGCATTTGCAATAACATGAATGGACCTACAGGGTATTATGCTGAGTGAAATAAGTCAGAGAAAGAAAAACAAGTATTCTATGTATTAACTTATATGTATATCTAAAAAATAAAACAAATTAATGACTATAATAAAACAGAAGTAGACTCACAGGTACACAGAACAGACTGGTGGTTACCAATGGGGAGAAGGAGGAGAGGGGAGGCAGGAAGGGGGTAGGGGATTGAGAGGTAAAAAGCACTACATATAAAATGGATAGGTTACATGGCTGCATCATACAGCACAGGGAAATATAGCCATTATTTTATGGTGACTTTAAATGGAATATAATCTATAAAAATGTTGAGCCTCTGTGTTGTACACCTGAAACTAATATGATGTAAATCAACTACACAATTACAAAATTTGTAATCAAAGTTTTCTTTTCATATTATTTGCAATAAGTTAGAAGCAAGCACTGTCAATAGAAACATAGTGCAAGTCACAATTTTCCAGTAATCCCATTTAGACAATAAAAAGGAACAAGTGTACTTAATTCCAGGAATAATTATATTTATCCCAAAATATCCAATATACTATCATTTCAAAAGTTTGATTAACACTTTTAAAACTTATTAATAAATATTTTACATCATTTTTGTTGTACAAAGTCTTGAAAATCTATTATGTATTTTCCACTTATAGGACATCTCAATTCACCATAGCCACATGTGGCTGGTGGCTACCATACTAGACAGAGCAGATTACACCATTCACACTTCTGATAAATTACCTGCTCTTACTTACTTAAAAAACTTGCAGAAAAGGCTTTAGATATTCCCTATATCAAACAAAGCAACCTTGACGGGTCGGGAGTATCTTCATTATAAACTGAAAAATAAAGGTAAGATAGCCATGGTTACATGTATGTTAATGTAACAATACCTTCTTAATTCATTCAGGACTTTACAATCTTTCTTCATATGCCAAGGATTCACTGTCACTGCACAATGTTTTTCACTATTATCATCTTTGGAAATGAGAGGCTTCTGATGACCCTGCTTTGTGCATCTGTACATAAAAGAAAATAACAAAACAGAGAAAAAGACCTTATTAAAGATAATTTAGGGGGGAGGGTATAGCTCAAGTGAAAGATCATATTCTTAGCATGCACAAGGGCCTGGGTTCAATCCCCAGTACTTCTTCTAAAAATAAAATAAATAAATGAAAACCTAATTACCTCCCCCTGCAAAAAATTAATTAATTACTTTAATAAAAAGTTTAAAAAAGATAATTTAGTGCACGCTTATCAGGCTACAAGAGCTACAATGAATGCCCCTCCTCCCATTAATTTAGAAGTCTCACAATATTTCCCAACATAAAGGCTAAAATATAATTCAGAACACTTTCTGATGGTCAGCATGATTTTAACAAAAAAGTAGATAATTACCTCCCTGGTGTCAAAGCTCTGTCAGAGATGTGCACAGAAAATTTAGTAAAAATAATTTTGCAACTACCTTTGAAAAAATGCTGAGAAATGATCTTTTCTGTTGGAAATTAGTCTGCTTTTACATTCTGCAGTAGGCATACGTGTTTACAAACCAGGCAGGAACTGGATCATATTTTACACACACTTTAGAAACTGATTTGAATTTTCCTGTATACCTGCAAGGCTATTTTTTAGGTAATAACATAAGCTGGCCACTGTACTAAATTTTGTTTCCCTGTTTGCTTAATCCTCACAACAACTCTGTAAGCTGCTATTATTACCCCCATATAACAGATAAAGAGCTTGAGGCAGAAAATAATTTGGGTAACTTAGTAAATGGTGGAGCTGGGTAAGACTGCAGCCAGTCTGACACTCAAGTCCATTCTTCTCACCGATGTCTGATACTGCTACCTACATTCAGCAATGACCGTTTATTTCATATTTAAGTGTAATTTCTAAAAGTGCAAAGATATATTAGTACTGCTGTATAAGTTATTCTTTTGAGATGTGATTGCCAAAAAAACAAATAAAATCAGGTTGCCACCGGGGGGAAGCTGAACTACATATGGACGGAAACAAGGGGACTTTTTGAGGACACAGTTGCACAACTGTAGAAATACCTAAAATGGCTGACTTGTACAATTATAATGTGTGAATTTTATGGACTGTAAATTACACCTTAATACAGCTATTAAATTAAGAAACTGGGATACCAAATTAAGACTAAAACACATATATATCACACAAAGAACAACAGGCAAATATCATTATTTACTGAACCATTTTCCTTCATGCAGCTTCCTTTCCTCACCCGTTCCTGAAAGGATGAATCATTTTTAAAATAGTCTTTTAATCTATTCAGCAAATAAATTTTGACTTCCTACTATGTACCCAGGACTAGTCTAGGCACTTGGACTAGATCAATAAACAAAACAAAAGTCCTGTGCTCACGGAGCTTGGTTGGAGTCTAGCTGGGGTGAGGGGTGGAGATGACAATTCACACAACAGAGCAGCAGAGGAGGTGGCATGTTAGGAAAGAGGAACCATGGAAAAAATAAAAAGGGCAAGGTAAAGACAGTTGAGGGTATGGGATGAGGGTGATGTTGTATTAAATACCAGAGCAGGCCACACTGAGGACTGAGGTTAGAACTAGGACTATGAGGTGAGGAGTCCCAGGTGGACGGAATAACCATCACCAAGGCCAGCGCGCACCTCGCATGTTCCAGAATGGAGGCACAGCTGGAGCTGCGGAGAGGGGTCAGTGCAGATCCTGTACGGCCTTGGAGGACGTTGTAAGGACTGTGGCTTTTACCCGGAGTGAAATGGGGAGGCACTGCAAAAGGACGACACAATCTAACTTAGGTTTTCAAGGCTCATTTGACTGCCGGGTGAGAATAGTCAAAACGGGTCAGAGATGAAAGGAGGGAAGCCAATGAGAAGGGCTGTGCAGGAGGAGAGGACAGTGGCTCAGGGCAGGGAAGCAGCAGTGGAGGCAGGAGCCATGGTGAGAAGTGGCTGGGCTCTGGATATGTTTTAAAGGCAGTGTTAAACCAGATCTATTGACAGAATTCATGTGGTATGTCAGTGAGAGTCAGAATAACTCCAAGTTTTTTGACCCAAGTAGCTGGAAGGATTAAGTTTCCACTAACTGAATGGGGAGGCTGCAGAAAGAACCAGTTTGGGGGGTAGGAGGACCAAGAGCTCAGTTTTTACACATGTTGGTTTTAAGATATCAGAGTTCCAAGTGAAGATGCCAAATCAGCAGAAGATTGTAAGAGTCCAGAATTGGAGAGAAAAGTCTAGCGGGAGACAGAAATGTGGGAATCATGGGTCACACAGGTGGTACAGGAAGTCATGAAACCCAGGTACTCTAACATTAAGATAACCTGGCATTAACCATAGAAGTTATCCTTGAGGGCCTACCTACTAGGTGTGGATATCAGTCCTATTTCCCGACCACTCGAGTTTTAAAAAGGAACTTACAAATGAATTCGTGCAAGACACTGCCTCCAGTGGGTGGGGTCAGAGCTGGAGTGGGAGCATGGGATGGTGCACGCTACTCCCTATGGCAGAATGTGTGTGTGTGTGTGTGTCTGTGTGTGTACGAGCAAGGGGATGAGTTACCTGGCTTAAGAAAAAGAGCTAGTAAATCTAGAAGCCGAAAGATGAAAGAACATCCAGATCTGGTAGAGGGAACAGGGGAAACACTGTGTACTGTAGGACATATCCCCATAATGCCATTTCCCACCATCCTTTCATCAGGAACACAGTTGGAAAGGGGGGAATTATGTAGATATGTGCGATGTACTCAAACTTTCTGACTATGTAACACTGAATATCTACACATGTAGCAAGTTAATGATATTTATATCTGCTTCAAGTTTAATAAGTTCACAACAGAGGGAAAATAAAATATTGAGGACTGGTAGAAGTATCCTAGAAGGCCTTTCAATGCTCAGAATGGAAGCAAAAGCAGCTTCACCCCACAAAGAATGTCATTAAGAGTCAAGAATGTTTATATTTGCTTAAGAAATTGAGAGTTACAACTTCCTGCTTTAAAGAATTAACTTTAAGACAGATACCATAAGTAACGTCTATACTGGTGCTTTCTTAAAGCTATTTTTAGTTCCTGCTTTTTCTGATGTACACCAGAAACTCTGCAAAGAAACCTTCTATTCAAAGGCTTAAAGGAATAAAAAAAACAAATCACTGCATTCTTTTAAGTGTTCTCTTTACTAAAAGTCACTTGCAAATGCAGCACCCTGCCACAGGTCTACATTTTTAACAATAAAGTCTTTTGCGCAATTTTTCAATTGCTATGTGACTTTGTGTCAGTCTCTCACTCAGAAGCAGAATGGAGTACCAGAAAATGACACGTCATGTCTAAGACTACAGATGTGGAAGATGACCGTACACCAGGAAACAGCTAAGTGGGAGGGAGAGGTTTACCTTTTAAGTTACCGTTAGTGCAGTTACACCTGCTCCCTGCTTCCCCTGTGAAGTGAAGAACTAGTCTTTTCCAGAAAAGCTCTCATTCTGATTATTGTCTTCTTTAAAGTATTTGGAGATTCTCTTTTAAGGTTCTTTCACTTTTAAGTCTTTCCCCATCTCTACATCCCATAACAAGTGTTAAAATTATCCAATAGCCTATTGATACAGAGCATACTCTACAAAAGCTGAGGTTTCTCAGGGTTTGGATCCCAGAACTCTGCTACCAGATAATCCTAAAGCCTTCCTTCCATAACTGACTCTTCTGCCAATTCCCAGCTGCGGGCAAATTCGGCTTCTCAGACCAGGTAACTTTCTAACTCTGCCTATGAACACTCTACTGCCAGTAAAGGAACTCTCAGACAGGAAGCACACAAAGCCCCTAGTGAGGATAGTCTCCTTCAAACAATAAAGATGCCATCACTAAGCAAATATTTAAACCTACTGCAAAACTTCTGAAGACATCTTACAAACAATATAGTTTCTATAGATGCATACTATTTGCTCTGGAACAGTGATTTCCAATGGAGGGAACATAGGACCCCATGACCCAAGCAATTTTTTAAAACTGCACACTACCGTCCCTCTTCATGTGAGGATTCAGGCAAGCCCGTCTTCCAGGTCTAGGTGTAACAGGATGACAGCACCTCTAGGAGTAGGGTGAAAAGCAGCAAGGTAGACTTTTAGTGAAAAGGGGTGATGTAATAGGCCCCATCGCCCACTTACCTCCCACCACAGGACAATCATCTCAGATCGAGAACAAACACTTTGGGAAACAGAGGTTGTTTATGCTTTTATGGTTTTCTGGTGGAAATAACGCCATGAGTCATGTGAAGTTGTGGCTGCAAAATTGAACAGGGGACCAGACATTTTCACATTCAGGACACAAATAGCCCCTGGGTTACCACCATATCTGCTCTCCCCTTTGCCTGTTCACCCCAAAAGCTGCAGAAATCTCCTGCTTGCAATGACACCCACCACTTCTCACAAATTCCTGCCAAGTTCATGTCAGCAGCTGGTGGTGTCAAAGTCACCATTTGTACTGCTCTGAAGTCCCTCCATTACTTTATATCCCTTCTATTTTCTCTGTTGTCTTCCTAGCTACACTTGCATTCAGAAGCTGGTTACTGCACTAACATTGCCTCTGTAATCAGTCCAGGATATAGGAAGTAGAGATTCAACTGTAACCAGTCCCAGAATACTTGTCATGCCACTCTAGTTTCCCAACAAAATACTCTGGCATCCCTCTTCTCATCCAAAGAACCACCGCATTACTTAGAGGTTGTAAAAGTGGAGGGATTTCTCTACTGGGAAACACTGTTGCTTGTGGTACAGTTGTGATTTCAGTTTTTGTAACTAGTTACAGGCAAAAAGACATGTTCCACAAATTTTCTTCAAGAGTTTGGAATTTAAACTTTTATTAGATACAGAGCCAGCGGACTAACTGTAATCTATGAACACATGGTCATATTATCAAATACTGTTCATGTCTGCCTTACAGACATGTAAGAACTTGAATTACACCTGCAGCCTGTATGCCTTTAGAATTGGATATGAAGCATCCTGTGAGATAAAAGAAACCTCCTATCCAGTTACAGAACACCTTACAGACAACATCACATTAATGCCACTGAATACATTAGTATAGTTCATGTATGGTTAAGTTATATCTCCAATTTCCCAGAGCTGGAAAGCAGATGTCTAGAAAGGCTGGAAAAGCCCAACTACCAAAACAGCTCAAAAGTTGAAGCAGACTCCTGCACCTCCCAGGGCGGAGGGCGGAGGGGTCATTGCCCACCACCCTTTCCTCCCCCAGGACGTGGCGTGTGCGGAAGCAGGCAGGAGTGGGTGGCTGGGACTTGGAGGTGGAGAGGTGATGAAAGCAGGCGTGGAACTGCTCTGGTACTAGAACAACAGAGCTGTAAAAACTCAGCTTCAGTTCAACCCGCTCCCTCTCCCACTTTCCCTCCCACCTACGTGACAAACAGAGCACAATCAGGCACTTTCTGCCCATGACGGTGACTACTAGCAGGAAATGGACCAGGATAAAAGCATGTCCTATAAAAGAACAGTCTGATTTTAAAGACTATGTTATAAATAATGAACAGCACTGTCAGAGTGGGACACCTGAGGCGCTCAAATAGGGAGGTGGAGGCTGAGGATTCATTTCCAGCACTTCCATGTCTTTTATCACTCCTATTTCTGACCTTTCCTTTGCCACTTTCTGTAGCACTGCCATCACTGGCAGGTAAAGGGGCAGCAATGTGACTTGGCCGTTTGCCTGTTGGGGCTACATTTCCCAGCACTGGAATGAAAAGGCACTGGAAGAGGAGCAGCTGGAAGATATGAACCACAGTCCTGGCCTGTGCCAAACACTAACCAGGTGACCCTGGGTTAGGCTCTTAGTCTCTCTGGGCTTCCGGCTGTTTACTTATAAAAGAAGGTTTTGTCATTCCACAAATATATCCAATATGAAATGTAACGTGAAAGTCAAACTTAATGACATCTAACCTGCTTGCCTCAGGGAATTGTACAAGCACTGAACACTATGTGAATGTAAACACAGAGTTAAGAAAACTGTTGAGGTAAAGCGCTAAACTGAACATGGAGATAAAGTTTTATGGATTTTCTTGGCTTTCTTTTTTAATTGCAACACTGAATTGATAGTTATTAGCTATACTCCACACCACCACCCCTGAGAATAAATAAAGTAGGTAAGCACTGCCTGGATGCCTGCTATTGCCCGATGCTAAGCAGGGTGAGGGGTATAAAGGAGGCTGAACAAGGGAGTCTTCTCCAGTTACCAGCTAAGTGAGGAGACACATTGGAAACCACCCGGGAATGGTACCAAGTCAGTACTCAAAGCCAAGATAACAGGCTACCGATCATAAACAGTGCAGGAATACAAAGAGGAGCTAGAAGAATTTGGAGTTAATAGGGAAGATTCTATGAAGGGGATGGGGCTCCAACTAGTTCTCAGGGCAATTCTAAGCTGTTTTAACTGTGGACTGGATAGGAAAAGGCTGGTGACTCCTGGTTTTTAATAAGGCACAGGTTACCCTAGGAGGCTAAGTCACATAATGATTGGAACACATAAGGTAAGGCCAAAATGATGGAGGGTCGACACTACCTGTCTGAGATCTGGTTGTGGTAAGTCTTTGACTTGACTCTAGATGTTGGAAGGTCAAAATAATAGGTTGACTGAAAAGGGGGGGGGTGAGAGAATATCCAAGAATTCAACAGAAGGAAAAATTCATGTATCAGGGATGAAAGCTCTTCATCAGAGTATCAGCAATCAGAATAGACACTTGAAACCAAAAACATACAGTTTCAGAAGCTGACAAAATATGGAGGGTGGTGAGAGAAAGATGAATCAAAGACCATTCCAAGCCTTTGGCTATTCAAGACCAGAAGAATGATTATCCCACTGAATAAGTGGAGACGCTGCAAGAAAAAAGATTATGAAATCAGCTTTAGACATGTTGAATCTGACATATGAGCTATGAGTAGGTGTTCTCTAAGAAGCTCAAAATTCAAAACTGAAGCACAGATCTAGAGGACAGGCTTAAGCTGCAGATGGACAAGACTTGATAAATCTCCTAAAAGAAAACATAGGCAAAACATTATCTGACATAAATCTTAGCAACTTTCTCCTAGGGCAATCTAACCAGGCAATGGAAATAAGAGAAAAAAACAAACAAATGGGACGTAATTAAACTCATAATTTTCTTCACAGCAAAGGCAACCATAAATAAAAGAAAACATCAACCTACGAATAGGAGAAAATATTTGCAAATGATACGACTAACAAAGGCTTAATTTTCAGAATATATAAACAGCTCATACAACTTAATAACAACAACAACAAAAAAAAAAACTCAATCCAAAAATAGGCAGTAGACCTAAACAAGCATTTCTCCAATGAAGATACAAATGGCCAATAGACACATGAAAAAATGCTCAGTATCACTAATAAACTGAGAAATGCAAATCAAAACTACAATGGGGTATCAGCCCACACCAGTCAGAATGGCCATCACTCAGAATTTCATGAATGATAAATGCTAGAGAGGCAGAAGAGGGTAGGGTACCCTCTTACACTGCTGGTGGGAATCCAGTTTGGTGTACTCATTATGGAAAGCATGGAAATCACTCAAAAAACTAAAAATAGACTTACACTATGACCCAGCAATCCCACTTCTGGGTATATAACTGGAAGGAACTCCAATGTGAAAAGACACCTGCACCCCAGTATTCATAGCACCACTGTATACAATAGCTGAGACATGGAGGCAAGCTAAATGTAGCAACAGATGACTGGATAAAGAAGTTGTGGTATATTTATACACTGGAATACTACTCTAGCATGAAAAGGACAAAATAAAACCATTTGCAGCAACATGGATGGAGCTAGAGATCGTCATTCTAAGTGAAAGCAGCCAGAAACAGAAAAATACCAAATGATACCACTCAGATGTGCAACCCAAAAAAAGAGAGAAAAAGACACTGTGAACTCATCTACAAAACAGAAACAGACTTGCAGACTTAGTAAACAATCTTAAGGTTACCGGGAAAGGGGATGGGAAGGGATAAATCTGGGAGATTTACAAATTTTAGCCACTATATATAAAAATAGATTTTAAATAAAGTTTCTTCTGTATAGCACAGAAACCTATGTTCATTATCCAGCAATAACCTATAATGAAAAAGCCGATACAGCCACCAACTGAGGAAGCAAGAGAAGAAAGGAGAGTTAGTTATGCTGGGCTAGAGCCCACTTCTAAAACCCTTCTCAGCCACTGAGGCTGCCCCGAGTAACCTGAGCCCTCCTCCCAGGGACAGGCTGACATGACATGTGTCCTGCAAACCTGGGGCAGCAGAGGCCGTACCCAGGTCTGGCCCTGGGGGAGATGGGAGCAAGTCCACCTGCTCCCCCTGGGGCAGCACCCCTCCCCGCAGCCCCCACCTCCTGACTGCACCGCGCCTGCCTCTCAGGAACCCACTGACTTGAAAACAAGTGGTCCACGAACCTGGGGCAGCGGCAGGGATATGGACAGCGACCTGGCAAGCTGGTCGATTTGCCCCCATCTCCCCCACGGCCTGTCCAGGTTTCGGCCTCTGCTGCTCCAGGCACGGTCCCCAGGTCAGCCTGCTACCGGGAGGAGGGCGCTGTGTGGTCGAAGGCAGTGGCTGGTTATGGGGTCCGCCCATGGGTGCCTGTGGATTTGCTTCAAACTCCCCAGCACATGGCCTGAGCTTGGCCTCTGCTGCCCCAGGTTCGTGGAACTCAGGTTACAGGTCAGCCTGCTCCTGGAATGCGGGTGCTGTGCTGTCAGGGAATGGCGGCGGCTGCGATGGTGGGATTGGGGCTGCCTTGTGAGAGCGCAGGGGTTGCAACCATTTCCCGCTGCTGCTGCAGCCATCCCAACACACTGATCGCAACGCGCCCACCTCCCAGGATCAGCCTGACCTGTAACCTGAGTCACAAGAACCTGGGGATTTAGAGGCCGCCTCCAAGGTCAGGCCGCGGGGAAGATGAGAGCAAATCCAGGGGCTCACATGGGGCAGCCCCCATTCCATCCGAGGCCCCGCGCCCGCACTGCACCCGCCTCCCAGGAGCAGGCCATGGTCTGAGGGCCAGTCGGAGATGCTCCGGAGCCGTCCGGTGCCCTCCCACCTCCCGGGGCTGTGCCTGCTCTCCTAAACCCGGACATAAGCGGCGGCAAAAACGCGGGGTTCAGGAACTACTAATAGCGGGATTACCACGAACTACAGCGGCGGCTGGGACCCGCCTCAGGGTCCTAACTGGATGCGCGGCCTGGACCTCACCTCCGCACCCCTCCCTGTGCGCCTCCCCAGCCGCACAGCCCAGGCGTCACCCGCCAGCTCCCTGAGCAGCGGGCCCCCACCAGCGCCCCCTTAACTGCCCGGCAGCAGCAGCCGAACCGAGGGCAAGCAGCGGCCCAGACCCCAAGCCATGTTCCTCTTCCAGGAGCTGGTCCAGGAGCAACCGGCTCCCGCCAGCTTCCACGTCTTCTGGGCGGGTTCCGGCGTCCGCGCGTCTGTCCGTCTGCACGTGCGCGCCCCTCCTCCTCCCGCCTGCAGCGCAAACTGCCCGGGTGGGTCTCCTGCTTTACCGGCCCTGGCCACTGGGGGCGGGAGGGGCCAGGTGGGGCCCCTCCTGCTCGTCCCGCCGGGTCTCCATCCCCAGAGCGTTCACCCCGCCACCTACTGGGTCCTGGCACTGAACTAGAACCACGACTGCCCTGGGCCAGGCCACACCCCGCCAGCCCCACTTCCCCTGCTCACCGTCCCCTCCCTGTTACTACCCTCCCACCCCTGGCCAGGACCAGTCTCCCACCAGACCTTGAAGACAGGGCTCCTTCTCCTCACACCGAGGTCCCTGCCCTGACACTCCATCCTGCTAGGTCCTAACCTATGGCCCCTACACCCACAAGCTTGCCCCTCATGCCTCACCACAGGACCCCCAACATCCTGAAATTGTCCCCCTCACCTCTCAGCCAGGTCAGTTCCATTCTAAGTGGGCCCCACACCCCACAACCTGTACCCCCTCACCATGGGATCCCCTTCACTCTGAGCGCACCCCTACCCTGAGCTCACTCCCTCACCCCTCACCCTGTGGTTGGGGTGGGGAAATCCGGGCTCCAGTAATGATGACTACTGCCACCAGTGGGGGATCCAGCCTAGCGTGCACCTTCATATTTAATGTCTGAGGCTACAGGGCGAGGCAGGCTGGACTGAAGGCGGTTCCTATTCCTGCCCTGGCACCCTGATCCCTGCACCCTGTTCCTCAACTGACCCGATGTGTCAGGGTGATCCCAGGCTGCCAGCCACTGGCCTGTGGGCCTTGGGTGGTTGATGGTCCTGATGGTGGTCTGGACCCTTAGGGCGGAGGCACTGGCATGCAGACCTTTGAGGTGGGGGAGTTCAGAGAGTGCACTTGAGCCCAGGGGTAGACAGCAGATGGTGGGCTGTGTGCATGGGGCTGTGTGTGTGGCCTGGCCTCAGCCCAGGTGGGTGCAGGTATCTTGTTCATTCACACCAGGCCAGAGGGAAGAGGGATGGGAGATTTTAAAGCGTCAAAGTTAGGAAGCCAAGGCTGGAGAGCAAAGTAGGAAGGTGCACTGGCCAGGCCACCATGGATCCCGCCGCCACGCTGGTCCCTTGCATCAGGGGAGACTGGCAGTTGACTGGCCAATGAGACATCCCCTGCTGTGTTATAGTTTACCGGCAATTGAAGGGATTTTGACAGGTAACTTTAATCCAGTAATTGTCAATTTCTCTGTGGGAGATCAGGTCCAAAATCATGGTGAATCTGGCAGTGATCCTGCCTGAACTCCAGCCTGGGACAGTGGAGGACCCACCCAGGAATCATCCTCTTAGCTCTCACCAAAAGGCACTGTAATAGAGAAGAACAAATCTGACTCCATATTGGATCTGTGCATTTTCCTTTAACCCTCTGCCCTGTTTTCTAGGCTTAGTCTTCCTAGCTCTGCATCTTTTGTAAAACAATGTTGCCTTTAGCCGAAATAAACAGGAGAGCCTATTTTCAAAACTATGAACGTTAAGGATATTAACACTTTTGCACTCCTATAAAGATAACAAGTTGCAGAATAGAACAAGTTTGTTTGGTTGCAGGTTTTACAGGAACACCATGATCTGACCCACGTGGACATCTGCAAAGGATTCCAAGAATAAAGAAATCCTACACCAAGAAGTTTGCAACAACCAACCACAGCCCCTCCCCTTTTTAGCAGAAAAGGAGCCTGAAGTCTGAATTGGGGAAGATGGTTCTCCAAGATAGTAGTCCGCCATTATCTTGGTCTGCAGCTGTCTACGTAGACCAGGTCATAGTGGCTCTGTAAAACCTCTAACAAAACAAAAGTAATTTTGTATTCTGCATCTTTTTGTCTTTATATAAGTGCAAAAGTGGTAATATCCTTAAAGATCAGAGCCTTGAAAATAGGCTCTCCTGTATATTTCAGGCTAAAGGCAACACTGTTTTACAAAATGTGCAGAGCTAGTAAGACTAAGCCTAGAAAAGAGGGCACAGGGTTAAAGCCAAAAGGACAGATCTTCTATGGAATCAGATGTTTTTCTTTTCTATTATACTATATTCCATTTTTGTTTTAAGTTTATAAGAATAAAGTTTAGCCTTTTCCCATTTTAAATTGTGCAATTTTAAGGAGCATTAAGTGCATTCACAATGCTGTGAGACCAACACCACTGGTTTCAGACTATTTCCTTCCTCAAAGTAAAAGCTTGTGTACAAAGCACACCCCACATCCTACCTCCCCCAGCCCATGACAAGCCCTAATCCCCTTTCTCTCTCTATGTCTTTACCGATCCTGGAGGTTCCCTATCAATGAAATCATATAAAAGGTGGATTTTTGTTTGTTTGCCCACATATCTTAAGTAGGGACGGGTGAATTTTTTGTTTGTTTGTTTTCACGTGAATTAGCATTTTTGTATTTTGAGAGGAAAATCCAGATGGATTAAAGATGAGACGTACCAAATGAAGCCCTTTTAGTAACTCTGCATAATCTCGGGGTAGGCACTGCTGTTCTAAGTGTGAAACCAGAGCCAGAAGGGAGATGCTTAGCTCTTCTTGTAGCAAAATAAAACCAAACTAAAGCAGAAAACAAAGGCCAAGAAAGACAGCTGGAAAGAAAAACCACAGCCTGGAAAAACCTTTCCTCATGACCCAAGGTCGGAGGAAAGTTTCACATCCCTGTGGTCCAAAACCCTCTTGAAGCCCAGTGTTCTGAAAAGAAACAAAACACACACAGGCAGTTCCAATGAGAGGCAGTGCAGGTGGCCAGTGTGTGCTAGAGATGCTCGACCTCTCAGGTGAGGACACAGGCAGACGGACAGACTGCAGAGACAGCATTGGCCACCATCACACTGGCAGGTCTTTAGCCCGGTGACAACCAGCCCTGGTGACAACGTGAGCAGGCAGAGACCCCAGGAGGCCCCCTGGAGGGAAGATAAAATGGACGCTCCTCTCTGGCAGAACAAGGGGCAGGACACATCAAAGTGCCACAGGTGCATTCCTTCCCTAGCAGTGCTGATCCTTAGAGCAGATCCCACCAAAGTGCTTGCACAATTTTCAAGGATAATTTTTCTTCAGTAACATGAATTCAAAATAATCAATATGTCATCAAGGGATTTTCAGAAGTGACCTGCCCTGGGCCCGAACAATACACACAGATATATACACCCATATACACATAAATATATACACACATACATATAGGAAAAGAGACAGAAAGACTGAAACACAGAGAAGCAGGGGGAGACAGAGAAACAGAGAGAGAGACAAGACAGAGAGAGAGGCACTGAGAGACAGAGACAGAGAGAAGGAACACTGGAGCTGGGAAGGAGTGGAACTCAAGCACATTTTCACAAGTCAGTCTACATGTCAGAACCTGGTCCCAAAGTCCATCCACCCTCCAGGGGAGGGTGTGGGGTTCACACAATGGCATGGGAACAGAAGGCAAAAAATAGGAAGACATTGTGGGGCAGCCCACCACAGAGGCCGAGATGGGACACTGGGCCTGTATGTCAACATGACAGAATGACCTAGGAGGTTGCATGCCAGAGCGGACGATGTCAGAGTTGTATTTAATTTCAGTCTCACGACTGGGAGCTGGGAAGCAAGCAGCAAGGAAAGTGACTTTCTCCAGACCTCAGGGCAGAAGCAGGCCTGTGTGACATGTGCTCTGCGCTCCACCAGCCCTCTGTGGGGCCCTTCCTTTGCTGAGTCTGTGCACGAGCTCCCTGTGAAGCCAGCCCATGGGGGTGACAGATGCAGTAGGTGTTTCTAGGTCTAGAGACAGGATGGCTTCTCTAGGAAGCAGGGGCCAGAATGATCCCCACTGTGCTGATGGGGAATTGGGGAGACACTGAGAGGCACGTGGCTTGTCCAAGGTGACAGCACTGCTGAGTGGGGAGAGCCAGGTCTAAACCCAGCTGAGTCCTCAGAGCTGCAGCACTGGCTGCATCCAGGCCTCTCCAGGGCAATGGGGGGGCTGAGTTGGAGTCACTGTGTGTGGACATGGCATGGAGTGAGAAATGAGAGATTGGCAGCCCAGAAAGGCCCTTGGGGAGTTATGTGTCAGGAGGAAGCTTGGATAAGTGGACCCCAGTAAGTGACCTCACTTCCCTGGCAATAGAGCCCAACAGAACTTGGAACCGAAGTCACCAGGCACCCACTCTGTAGAGAAGTACCTACTCAACTCACTTGGTTGGAGACAGAAGCATTTTCTGCTGCATCCCAGTATCCCGAGGCTGCAGCCCTCGGAAAGCCCGCAGCGAGGGGCTGTACCAACGCTGCCGGTGTTGGGTCAGGTCTCACCCAAGGCGCCTCTGGCCTTTTGGCCAGAGAGACCCAAAGGTAACACAGGGAGGCCCAGGGCAGGCCCGCCCAGGCAGGGCCACCACTCAGATCCCACCCAGGTAGACCCACGGCCCTTTTAAGGCTGGTTGAGGTGGAGCAGTCATGTTGGGAATGGGTTTCTGCCTTAAGCAAGAGTAGATCAGAACCCTGCAGGGCCGGTCACATCCACAACCCAGGTCAAAGCTGGCTGGATGGGATGTGGAGAGCCTGGGAAGGGTCCTGCTAATCGAGGTGGAGCCCATGCTCTCTGGGTATGTCTTTTCCCTCCTGGGTGTCTGAGCTGAACAAGGTCCCGGTCTGGTCTGGCAGCAGAGGGTCGAGTGGACAGAATCAGGAGTGTTCCTGGCCGGGCAGGGCTCTGAGACTTCCAGGCCGGGTCAGCTGCTGGTCACTGTCATTGCAGAGCCAGATACCACATATTGAACAGGAGCTGTTGAGTAAGAACACCAACGCCCCCTCCCCAAGTGAAGGGCTGGTGTGCCACTCTTCTGAGGGCCAGCGCAGGCTCCAGGTGGGTCTGGATATGGAGGGGTCCCCACCACCATTGCCCAGAAATCAGTGGGGCACGCCTCCGACCCAGCCATCACACAGGGCTCTCCCCAGGGACCTGCCCGGGGCTGACGGGTAGCTCAGCACACCCGGCTCTGACCTGGAGCACCGTGCCCATCTCGCTGCAAGTCAGTTGGAGGACCAGGAGCCCCCGAAGCAGAGCCCGAAGGTCAGAAATGCAGGGCTGGTGCAGGTGTGTAGGTGAGGGAGGGGTGAGGGCTGGGCCACACAGGGAGGTGTCCCCAGAGGCTACTGTTGGGACCAGAGCAAAGAATGGCCTCAGACCACCTGTCTGGAAAAATTCAGTCACAGAACACGTCCTGTGGGCACTTTCTGGGTGGGAGCTGTCTGGAAAGTTCTGGGAAGGCTTCTGTCCTTGAAGAGGCACATGGAAAGGGAGGCAGGTGGGTAAATTTTTCCTCTCTCACAGCACGAGCTCTTCCACAAGACTTAAAACTCTGTCCACATCCAATAGTTACAGAGGAGGCAGGGGCAGGGGAAGTTGTCAGAGACCAACAAAAGGACGATCTGGGTCCAGCAGGGGACCCCGAGCTCCCTCCTGCCGCTCCTGCAGCTCCTCCTGACCCTGAATCTGCACCTGGACTGCTGGGCAACGGAGAACCAGTTCAGGCATCACCACCTCCTGGGGCACAGCCCCCTCTGCATGCACCCACACATTCTTCTCCAAAATGTTCTCCAAAATCCCACCATCAGTCCCCTCCCCCTCCCAAATGACATCCCTTCCGCTGGAGATGTTTTTGTTTGGTTTTCTTTAATTTCCTTTGTTTGTTTCACATCATTTATGGCATTCTTTATTTTGCTTTTTAGAGTTTCATTAATAAAATATAGACTTTTCCTCTTTTAAATTGTGCAATTCAGGAGCATTAGGGGCATTCACAAAGTTGTGCGACCATTACTACCATCTAGTTTCACACTATTTCTTTCCTCAAAGTGAAACTATGGATCCAGAGCGCGCACTCCCCTCCCTCCTCACCCAGCCCCTGACAACCACAATTCCTCTTTCTCTCTGCGTGTCTTTACCTCTCCTGGGTGTTCCCTGTCAACGAAACTTTAAAAAAGGTGTTTTTTTTTTGTCCCTGCCCGCATGTTTTAAGCTGGGGCTGTTGATTTTTGTTTGTTTGTTTTCACTTAAAGCAGCATTTTTATTATTTTGAGGGGATATCCAGGGGGATTAAAGATGTGATGTACAAAATGAAGCCCTTTTAGTAACTCTGTGCATAATCTCAGGGTAGACACTGCTGTTCCCCCTGTGACACCACAGCCAGAAGACAGAAGGGAAATGCTTAGCTCTTCCTGTGGCAAAAACGAAACCAAACAAATAAAAAAAAATTAGCAAAAGCCCAGAAAAACTGCTTGAAAGACAAACCACAACCTGGAAAATGCATTCCTCATAACCCAAGGTTGGAGAAAGGTTTCCTATCCCTGTAGTCCAAAATCCTTTCGAAACGCAGTGTTCTAAACAGAAACAGAAGATACATGGGCAGTTCCAATGAGAGGCAATGCAGGTGGCCAGTTTGTGTTAGAGATGCTTGACCTCTCAGGTGAGAACACAGGCAGACAGAAACACTGCAGAGAGAGCACCGGTCACCATCACACTGGCGGGTCTTTAGTCAGGTGACAACCAGCCCTGGTGACAATGTAAGCAGGCAGAGGCTCCAGCAGATCCCCTGGAGGGAAGAGTGAAGGGACGCTCCTCTTCAGGACAAGAGGGTGCAGGACACATCAAAGGGCCACAGACGCATCTCTTCCCCAGAAGTTCTGATCCTTACAGTTCATCCCACTAAAATCCTTACACACCTGTTCAAAGATGCCTTTTCAAGGGTGTTCATCACAGCACTGGTTGAAACAGTCAGAATTAAAGCAACACTAATGTTGATGGAGAGGGGATGGGGTCCACTCGTTCTGGTTCATGTGGATGAATGAATGCTGTGCAGTTGGAAAAGTGGGTGCCAGGTCTCAACCCAATGTCAAGGGAGGCCTCAGGGTGGAAGTATGCAGACCCACTGTCTGCACCCAGGGTCCCATCTTCACTACCACATATGTGTGAAATCAATATAGATGTAAATTTATCTGATTGTGAGTGTGTGAGAGACAGAGATGGAGAGAGACTTACTGAGAGACACAGAGACTGAGACATAAGGACCAAATCATTCATGACAGTCACCTCTGTGGGTGGGAATTACAAATCTCTTCTTTTAGGCAATATTTCAATTTTTTGTAATGTGTCTGTATTACTCCACTAATTCTAAAAGGATTAAAATCCTATGTTAATGTGACCCATTCATTACTCATCTATGGAGTAATTAAAGTACATTAATCTTATTTTTAAAATAATTTAAAGCCTTCTCAGGACTCAGTTCCATGTCAGCTCCGTGGCAGCAGACGTTCTCCAGGAGGTCGTGTCTCTTCTGAATCAGCATCCAATAGAGGTGAGGAAGAAGTCCCAGACTTGGACACTGAAGACTACAATAGATGAGAGATTCTGTTGAGAGAAATTAAGACCTACATTCACAGAGAATAATCCCATATTCATGGATCAGAAGGCTTCATTCTACTAAGATGACAATAGTCCATGAATAGATCTAAGGATTCAAAGAATGCCTGCCCAAATCCCAGGTGGTGTTTTGCAGGAATTGACAATCAATCTAAAATTCACGTGGAAAATCCAGGGGCTCAGAATACATGAGTGAATCTTGAAAAAGAAGAACAAAGTTTGAGGAATGGAAAGTCAGATGGAACCCACGGTTAATACAAAAGCACTTTAAGCTGAAGATACCTGAGATTCAATAGATGTAGAAGAAAACCTGTCATGGAAGCCATTTCTCTCCTCTCCCTTTGCCCTATTAAGTTAGGTTGATAAAAAAAATCCTTTAACTTTCACCATTTAACATGGTAGTTATTTTTCTGGTTGGCTCCTGCGTGTGTATAAATAAACCGTTTCTCTCGTTCATCTCCTCTTTACTTCTGTGGGCTCTTTGGGAGGGACTCTGGATGATGGGGACCTTCTCTTTTCTTACCTTCTTTAGTAACATCTTTTGTCCATGGTGAGGTGCTTAAAAAAAAGAAAAGACTCATTGGTTTTGGGTCCGATTTGGAACATGTATACCTTTGGATACCCCCTGGAGGAACAAGGGAGTTCAATACTGCTGGGAGAATTTACTGGTTGTCTTGTCCAAATGCCTAACAAGACGCTATTTGCAAGGTTTTTTTTTGTAAAGATTCTTACCCTAAAAGAAATACCCTATCTAAACCTTTTAGATGATCAATTAGAAAGAAAAAAGGAGAACCATGTCTGGCCTAAGAACACTTCCTTAACAAAACGGAAGGGCAGAATCAGACGCAGAGCAAAAATTAAAATCCATTTATACCAACAACCCTCCCACTCTTTTGTACACTGTCCTCATGTAATCTGCCAGATGGCGCCCTGGAGAAGGCCCTTTGCCAGGAACTCGTGCTCATTTTCAGAGCTCCGCCAAGCGGGAGGTTGGTCCCCAGGGCCTGAGAGGGGCTATTTGTGAAATATTCTCTGCTGAGACCCACCGGACTGAAGGGAACTGTGTGCTCTGAGGGAGAGAGAGCACACCGAGCCTCTGTGGAGGCATCTCTGAGATCATCCCAAAGGCACACAGCTCTAACTCTGGACACGGGAATTTTTGATTGACATCTTAGTTGGAAATCTCCTCCTGGATAGAAAGAAGCAGATTCAAGATGTTGCAATTGGATGGGCAGGTCGGCCTCTCGAATTTGTCGATGAGGAGGACACGCAATTCTCTGCAGAAGTAGGAACACCAATCCCTGCTCTGCTGACTTCATCTACAGAGAAACAGAGATGCGGCTCTAGGGGGAAGTCAACACCCACCAAACCTTCTTACTGACGTCAACGTCCCCTTTATTCTCCTGTCAGGTCTCTGCACAAAAACTGCGGCTCAGCACCAAATATCACATACCCATCACCCTGAACCACTCTGTGTCTGTGTCCAACTTGAGCATCAAGGCCTGTGACTGTTACTGTCAAATCGTGTCCCCCTGTCAGCCCGTCTCCCGCCATCATCCCAGCCCAACCTCGGTGTCTCTCTCCAGGTCAGCAGCACTCTTCCCACTGGCTTCCCAACAGCTTACCTTGCCCTGCTTCCATTGCTTATTCCCCATATGTTACCCACAACGGTCTTATTAAAGTATGAATCAGATCAAGTTGTTCCGCTTTGCAAAATACTCTCGTGATTTTCCATTGTATTCAGAAGGATATCCAGAGTCCCTACCAAGGCCCTGTGTGATCCGGTCCCTCACCCGTCTCTGCAGCCTCAGTTCTCACCGTTCTGCTCCAGCCCATCTTCACCGCCCAGATGGTCCCCACCAGGACAGCTGTGTTTGTAACTCCAAGTCTCCTACTTACACTTCTCCCGGCCTGGGAGGCTTTTCTTGTCTGTTACCTACATGGCTTATTCTTTTGCTTCATTCAGGACTTTGTTCAAATTATTTTACCCTCAGAGAGGACTTATCTGACCACATTATTTAAAATAGCATGCACATATTTCCTATTCAATCATTTTCTCTCCTAATATTTTTTATGTTTATTTGTGGCAATTATTAGCACCTAGCAGTACGTCATATATTTATTTGCTTACTAGTTTATTGTCTGTATTTCTTACTAGACCTATATTCATGGAACCACAAATAACTGTTTTAACCAGTAACTTTCAAACCGCCTTTAAATGAATTCTTTTATAAGGTTAGAATTTCAGAGGCTTCCACGGGTTGCTTAGGGGAAAAAAGAGAAAGGATTCAGGTTGAACTATGTTATTAAGGACCTGGGAGTTGGTTATTTATTTTATACATAGTAGTGTGTACCTGTTAATCCCAAACTCCTAATCTAGCAAAATACTGAGCTGATTACTATTTTTAAAAGACTTTTTTTTTCTTTTTAAACTTGGGTTGTTTTAGATCTCTTTTCTTCTTTGTTCTTTTTCTCTTTTTTAAAGAATTTTTCTTATTATTTTTTTACATTGAGGTACTGCGAATTGAACCCAGCACGTACTCTACCCCTTGAACTATACCATCCCCTCCAAAGACAATAATTTTTATACTTTGACAATACCACATTGAATTAAGATTTTTTTGTTCCATTTTCCCTTCATAGAGTTTATAACTGAGGGAGAGTCAGAGGAAGCCTTGGGCCATCCCTTCTTTCTCAGAGGGTTACTACACAGCAGAGGAGCTTGGCTCTCGCCAGGCCCAGCTCACCTTTCTGCTCTGAGGGCTGACTCAGGCCACTTCTCTAAACAGCGGCGTGTTAGAAGCAGCAGAAAGCCAACTAGCGGGCAACAGTGACAAAACTGACTCACCTGCAGTTGGACATCATCTGCTCTGAAACGAACCTCTTAAAGCTCTTCTTCCTATTAGTGAATGGTTTTCAAAAATGTTCCCAAGGAGATGAAATTCACTCCATTTTGCTGGATTTCTTGGGCCTTCTATGACTTTAACTGCAGGCTTGATTTTCTGCAGAAAGTCTGCAGGGAAACCAGGCATAACACGTGAACAGACCTTGAAGGCCACGGCTGAGGCCTCTGGTCAAAGCATCCTTGTTGTGCAGAGCGTACGTTCATGGAACCATTTTCATAACTGCTGTAATTAGTTCTCATCCAAGTGTCCCACCGAAAATGTTTCCAGATAGAAGGTGGCCTGACGCAGATGAGCAGTGGGGATGTGGGATGCAGATGGCAGACAGACTGGAAGGAGAGACGGGAAATGTTTCTTCAGGCTTCAGTTTGGAAGATTTCTGATTTTTATATGGACATTAAACTTGGTCAGGCTGAAGCGCCGTTTGCTCTAAGACGGGGTGATGTACACGTATCCCTACAACTTCTAAAAAATACGTTGAAGCTGGACGTGCCAGCCTAGGGGACAGACAGCTTAGAGTGACACCTACGTTCCAGGATGCCTATGATCTCGGGCTCACAAAGAGGAAAAGAATACACATATTTTGCCTGTGTAGTTCTATGTGAAATTATTTTGACCCTTGCCGGATGGTGTAAAATCAGAGATCATGTAGTCTTTCTTACGTCACAAAGACGACAATTCTTGATGAGTCAGCAGACTGTTTCCGATGGCCCGGGGTCTGTGCCAGACATCAGCTGTCTAGACAAATACCACACAGCCCCCACCCCTCAAGGAGATCACAGTGTGTCGTGGAAGAGACAAATTTAAATAGGTTTTCAAAACAATGTGGTAAGAGTCCCTTGGCATCATGTATACTGTATGTTCATAGGGGCCCTTACACTGCCTGGGGCAGGGTTCTAGAAGGTAGGGAAGGTGTCAGAGAGGAAATGCTTTCTGCACTGACATCTGAAGGATTCCAGCAAATCTCTAGACCAGGAGAGTGCGTGGTGGGGACGGGATTCTCGGCAGCTTGCGTGTCTCGTGCAGAGGTCTGGTCGTGTCTAAGAGCACTTTGCACTTAGGGAAGGAAGGTCAGTGAGGCTAGAGGCTGTGGGGAACTAACGGAAGCTGAGGCTGAAAAAAAGCAGCAACTAGGTTATGAGAAGGTGTGACGTTAAATCAGGGAGCGTGGACTTCCTCACATACGCAGTGGGGAATTCTTTGGGGTTTTAAGGTGGAGAGTGACACAGATTAGTCATTAAAAGTAAGCAAAGTGGATTGTTCACTCTAAAGAACAGCACTGGGGAGACTAGCAAGGGGTGGGAATTAATGCAGTGGGGAGCGAGGGGCAGGGACTTAGTTGGGGGACATTAAGGAACAGAATTGTAGTACTGACGGGGGTGAGGGAGTGGAAAAGGAAAGGAAAACCCCCAGATGTATGGCACGGAAAACAGATGGGATAGTGATGCCATTGTTTGAAGAAGTAAACCTAGTTCTGAGCGAGTGTAAATCCAAACATACAGAGCTTGAGATTTTTATGGGCTAACAAAATGGGAATGTCTACTTGTCAATTATAAGTATATTTCTGGGACTGAACTGAGATGTCCTTGCTGGAAAAGATTTGACAGTTAATCATTGGACAGAGAGCAGTTGAAGCCACGGGAATAAATGCCACCCACTGACAGTTTACCAAAGAAAAGGGAAGGAGGGCACTTATCGTTCAGAAAATATGGCAGACCAGAAACTTGAAGACCCACTCACTGAAGACACATAAAAACATAAGACACAATGCCGCCAATCTTTTCTTATTTTTTTGCAGGCACCTTTATTGTGGTATGATTCCTGTACAGTAAAATACACATATTTCACATGTTCTATTTGATGCATTTGATAAATGTTTACACCCAGAAAAACATCACCACGATCAAGACAGCTAACATTACCATCACTCCCCAAGAGGGGCACTTTTTGAATCCCCATATTTATCCCTTCCCATCCCCTTCTCTCCCTGGGAACCATAAGTTTGTTTCTCTATGTCTGTGGGTCGGTTTCTCTTTTGTAAAGTTTATTTGTGCCTTTTTTTAGATTCCACATATAAGTGATATCATATAGCATTTTTCTCTTTTTCTGGCTTACTTCACTTAGAATGACTATCTCTACGTCCACCCATGTTGCTGCAAATGACATTATTTTGTTTTCTCATGGCTGAGTAGTATTCCATTGTATAAATATATTACTACTTCTTTATCCAGTCAGCTGTCGATGGCCATTTGGGTTGTTGCCATATCCTGACTATTATAAATAGTGCTGCTGTGAGCACTGAGATGCATGTGACTTTTTGAATTAGAGTTTTCTTCTGACATATGCCTGGGAGTGGGAAGGCTGGATCATGAGTTAAGTCTATTTTCAGTTTTTAAAGGAAATTCCACACTGTCTTCTCTAGTGACAATGCAACCCATTTTGTGAAAGCAGAGCCATGCTCAGAAAGTAACGGGTATTTCTAGGGGCCAGACATGAAGCGCAGTGAGTGTGGCCTGTTCAAGAATCAGAAGGCAGTCTGCCAGGGCTGGAGGAGAGTGACAAGGGAAGTGTGGTACAGGTAGGATTCAGACCACGTGGGGACCTGACAGGCTGGGATAAGGAGCCTGGACTTCCAGTCATCCATTGGTAACCATGGGGCACTGGTTCCAGGACTCCCCCCTAGACGTCAACATCCATGGATGCTGACGCCTCTTGTATAAAATGACATAGGACTTGCATGGAACTCATGTACATCCTCCCATGTAATTTTTTTATATATATATACAAGCATTTTTTTTTATTGAGTTATAGTCGTTTTACAATGTTGTATCAAATTCCAGCATACAGCACAAGTTTTCAGTTATACATGAATATACACATATATTTGTTGTCACTTTCTCTTTCGCTGTGTCCTCCTGTGTACTTTAAATTATCTCTAGATTACTCATGGTATCTAATACACCATGAATGCTATGTAAGTAGTTGCCAGTTTATGGCAAATTCAAGTGTTGCTTTTTGAAACTTTCTGTTTTTTCCTGAATATTTTCAATCCACAGTTAGTTGAATCTGCTGGATAGGGAGCCCCTAGATACAGAGAACCCCCAAGCTCCTCCTTCCCACCTCCTAAATTTCCACTGCAAGCACTGAAAGGGTCCAAACATAGAAGAGCACCATCTACATGCTGGAAACCCTGAGGAATTCCTTCAGTGTATGTAGCGCAGGAGAGAAAGTATAGGGACAACTAGTGGGAAAGGACGGCCTGCCTGGAGAGGAAGGAGGAAAGACCGCAGTGGAAGCCAGCTCGCACCCTTACTGGAGCTAGCTGATAGCAGTGAGGGACAATGAGGAACTGGGGACACGTCACGTTAGGGGTGATCCTGGCCGTCAGGTGCAGGGTTCACATAGCTGGGACCCAGTTTGCAAGATCAAAATAACAAGGGGGGAGAGGGGCTGCCTCAGCCCCGGGATCCTGACAACGGCCACAGTGCCGTGATCCCAGCTATTGCGGCTCCCCTAGTAAGCCATAAAAAGTAAACTCTGAGCCACGATATTGCAGATTCCACCACAGCCACACAGATAACTAGATCTCTATGCGGACAAAATGTAACCACCAGAAACAGGAATCTTTCCTTTTCTCTTCCTTTGGACCTTTGGACAGGGAGCCACACATCTCTGACGGGAACCACCTTTAATCCGATAGAGAGCTCACTTTTTCAGGAATAAGCATGGAGAAAAAGAGTGGGGTGATGGTTTAAAGTAGAAGTCAAAGCGGAAGCCCATCTGAGAAATGGTAAAAACATGCTTCTCAATGAATTCGAGTTATGGCAAAAAGAAGGAGGATGGTTAAGGAAATCTCTATTAATATCCATTAAGCATACAAGACTAGCCAGCCATAAAAAGACAGCACCTTAAATTAAGAATTTTTTTTTTTTTCGGTGATGAAAAACAATGCCTTATTTTAAAACAAGGCTTGGGCCATCAACAACACTCTGAGAGTTGTTGATGAGGAGAACATAAATCTGCATATAGATATGTAAGTGTTCCAAGTCCACCGCTCGAAAAAAATTAGTCAATCATGTGTTCAGTTGATTGGGAAATCCCGATAAGTAAATAAATCAAAAGTGGGAAACACATGGGATTAAATAGTGGTAGTGAGCAATGAAATCCAAGATGTTTATACCTATATTTACTTTGTTAATGTAACAAACTTAAAGCAACTGTCTAAAAAGTAACTGGAGCACACAAACACACACACACACACACAATCTGGAACAGCAGAGAGGTAAAATATGCTAAATTTATCATTATTGAGGAACAGGATCTAATAGATTATTTCATTTTTGAGACTCTTATAGGAATACTGGTCCAATTGCATATAAAGTTATGAACTTAGAAATGATTTATAAAAATTTAGAGAGAATTTTCATTAAGAGGCAATATAGCTTCCAAATCACTGAAGAGAAAATTAACAATAAAAAAATTAATCAATCCAGGTAATATGGAGTAACAGAGACCATGTTTACCATCCTAAAATAAACCACAAAATGGATAAAATATATGAAGCAATGATTTTTAAGACACGTGAAAACGATCATCCACTAGGACCTTGTCCTGCCACCTCCATAACAAGGCTGCTTAGTCTCCTACTGCCATCACCATGGATGTCCACCAGGAGACGACATTTCCTTCCTCTGCTCCTACTGCAGTCCTTTTCTAGGTTTTGGCAGGCAGCTCCCAGAAGTGCTCTCGGGGGCCTTTGTCCCTTTTAGCCACCAGCAAAGGGATCAAGGATGAGTAGTAAGCTTCCTTCCTCATCCAAGACCTAGGAACCTATCTGACTTCTGAGAAGCCCTTCATTCTTGTCTACTATCTGGTACTCTCTGCCCGGCTTCCCGAGTCCCCGGCTTGGGCAGCCTGCACGCTGGCCACAGCCCATCAGAATCTGTTCCCCCGCGAAGAGGCCACGCGTGATCGTGAGCAGGGCTCCAGGCCTCTGGAGCAGTGTGGCTTGGACTGCGTCCTGGTCCTGGGCTCATGAGCTTCACGCCCTTGGTTGAGTCAGTTAACAACTCTAAGCTACAGTTTCCTCATCAGTAAAATGAAGACATAATCAATATGGAAAAAAATCAGAATCTGAGGGGGACTAAATTTCTGGTGATTGAAAATTATTTTAATTTTGAATTATACAGCAAAGGACATCATACAATTTTTACTACTTCATAATTCTAAAGGACCGCTT
The DNA here is from genome assembly GCF_036321535.1 of Camelus dromedarius. NCBI lineage: Eukaryota > Metazoa > Chordata > Mammalia > Artiodactyla > Camelidae > Camelus > Camelus dromedarius. The sequence goes on from NC_087455.1 coordinate 38,176,132, forward strand.
CTACTATTAAAACTAATGCATTCACGTACACACAAACACACTTGCAGACACACTGACTCTGCTCCACATACATCCCCACGTGCACACACACATGGAGTCATGTACCACACACAAACATACCATACACACAACCACACATGTACTCAGGGGCACACACACATATAACATACAGAACCACATACATCCCCAGGCGTGCGTGCGTGCACACACACACACACACAGTCACAGTCATGTACCACACACGTCCCCAGGTGCCCATGTGTGCACACACACGTCATACACACTTTGGCGTTATTCTAAATCAATTTGCAATTGAGGGTCTCAGTGTCCATTGTTTTATCCACTCAGAAGATCCTGACTTTGGAGCATGAAGCAGGAGCCCCTCCTATCTGGAGATGGTCTTTGCCACTTACAGTCTCAGTAGAGCCAATATAACTGCTCTGGACCTTTGGAAGTGCGGGGCCAGAGCATACCTGGGAGCTCACATCCTATAGATGTTAAGCATGTTAAGTGCAGTAGGTTCTAAACTCCAACCTTTACAAATATACATTCATTATAAGGGGGAAGGCCAAGTTCACATTTAGAATTCCCAGACACAGGGGAGTCCGGCAAAGAAAGTGAGCGTGTGGGGAGAGCTGATTCCCAGTCTCTGATCACTAGCCTGACCCTTTTCTTCCCAATGCTGGGTCCATCCCTTGCCACAAGGGGCCTTGGATGTGCACAGGGGGACACTCAGACCTCCAGTCCGGGCTCTGCTCATACCCTCCATGCAAACAGCTGCCCTTTGGCCTCTCTGTGAATCCTGGGGATCTGAACTCTGGGGAGAGCCGGTGCAGGCACTAGAAATGGGTCAGGGGCTGCTGAGGCAGGGCATTTGGGGTCCTGGGTTTCTAGAGCATGGGATGGAGCCAATGACCATGTCCCCTTGGCCCTGCTGACTCCATCCCATGGAGGGCATGGCCAGAGGGACTGTCAGGGCCAGAGGGACCCTCTGTAGTGCAGGACCCAGGGCAGAGGGCCCCCTTGCTGGGGTCTAAGGGCAGAAGCCCTAAGGAAAGGTCTGAGGAGGCTGTAAGGTATCTTACTTCCCATTAATTAAAAGAAAATAAAAGCTTACCACAGTCATGGGTGGAAAGGGTTTTGTTAGAACAAGGGAAGGCACTTGCCAAGGTCTCGCCATAGAGGGCTGGTGGGTTTGCCAGGTTGATGAGGAACCAAGAGGCCGTTAATCTCCACTGGGTCTAAACACCTCCTGAATTCCTCCGGGTGACACTGAAATGCAGTGAGACACGGAACCCTCTTAAGTTGTTAAAATCTTCATGGTGAGCCATTCAACTCTCTCCTCATTCTTGGCTATGAAAGCACGATAAACACAGGCCAGAAACTCATCAGCCTGTTGGTTGGTTCACTATCCATCTGGCGCCTCCTCTTTTAGGAGCCTTTATCATATCACCCAGGGCTGACCCGGCTCAGGATTATAGCTGATTTTCCACAGGTGGCATCACTTGCTGGTGACACGAAGGAGGCATGTTAGCCACCTCCCAAACACTGAGGCTCCTCCTGGGAGGAGCCTGCAGACCCCCAGTCCTGTCTCTGCATCACGATGCTCCTTAGAGCCACTCCCATCTTGCTGCCCTGGCCCCTAGATCTGGCCAGAACCTCGCTGGATTGTCGATAAATGTCACCCATACACCACGTCTAAGCTTGGGGTCCAGATGTGACCATGGTTCTTATTTTCTTCCCATTGATGGATTGTCTGATCTTTGTGTAATCGTGTCGGCAGGAAGGCCAGTACCGTCCTCTTGAGGCCTCCCTGAGCCTCCTCTGTGTATAACTGTCCTAGTGACCCAGGGGATCGGATCTGAAGCCTGGCACTCAGACACGATGACAGCTGGAGAGACAGGAATCCACTCCTGCTGTGGCTTCTGCTGAGGCTCGGTGTGGCCATAAAAAGGGATCCCACAGGCCCTGACGTCACTTGACTCTCTGCAGGGATGCTCCCACACTGCCCCGTTCCCCCCAGAGACTGAGGGCTTTCTGCTTGTTCCCGAAGGCCCCACCCCCGTGGGGGCACTGGGTCCAGTGGAGCATCCAGCCTGGTTCCCCGCCAGCCCTTAGGGCTTTGGTGGGGCGTGGAACATCAACTACCCTCCCCTTAGGGGCCCGTTTGTCCTTTCCAGCCAACAGACCTAGGTCATAAGCACTTTAACTCACCTGAGGGTGTTTTCCTCACTTCAGGGGCAGTGAGGACGGGGCTTCTTCACACTCCAAGTGCCCCAGGTCTGGATGCAGACAGTCTGGCTCTCCCCCAAGTCCTGCAGTTCCCGGCCACACCTGCTGCTGGTCACAGTCTGTGCTGTGTTCTCTTCCAGGACAAGGGGTACACTCTGACCCCTGCCCCACCCCCACCAGCGGTGGCAGAGGCGGCGGACAGGCAGGTGAGCTGGGGCCTGAGACCGTGCCCGCAGATCAGTGCCCCAGAGGCCGCTGGTGACTAGAGGGGCCACGGGGCAGAAGGCAGCATGGGATGGGAGGAGGAGGAAGGTTCAGGATAAGGAGATGAAAGGGGGAACGGATAGCACTGTGAGGACCTCGGCCATGAAAGGGAAGAGAAAAGACAGTGACAGCTGGAGCGGTGTCGGCGTTAAAAGCTGCTGGCTGTTTTATTTAATTTTATTAATTACCATTACATATAGTGACATATTTTTATTTGATTAAAGATTATGTGCCATGTCATATAACAGGATACAGTATGTTATTATTTATTAAATAATACATAATATTAGATAGACTAGCATATTATGCTCTGTGTATTTATTATCAGATAGTATATGATACATATTTAGGTATTTATATACATAATATATAATTAATGCATCTATATAATATATAACACATAACAATGTAGGATTATGATTAATATATTTTATAACAAGATTACATAACAATAATGATGTAATATTACCCATTGTATGTCTTGGTTTATGACACATTCTCACCTTAGGTGCCTGTCGGAGGTATTTATGTATTAAAACTAATATTATAAGAAACAGTTGTGAACCTATCACCCAGCATCAGAACAGGACTATTGACAGTGACATACTGTGTCCTATCCTGCACTTGGCCTCTTCTCACAGGAAGTAACCAATATCCTGAATCCTGGCTTACCCTTGCCTTGTGTTACTTTCACACACACAACATTTAAGATCAGTTAAGACAAATGAACTGCAGGTACATGCAACGAAGTGGATGAATCATACACTCTATGTTAAATTGAAAAAGTAAGTCCTAGAAAGTAGCCTATAGTGTGCTATGCTTTTAACTGTGTATAAATATGTCAACTAAACTCACTGAATTAAGAACAACTACAGCTAGAGTCCAGGTGGGAGAGGGACAGATAAAAGGTGAGGTGAGCAGATTTGCTGCAGGTGGGCGAGTTCCTTTCCAGTGACATGTCATTCTCTCTGAAGCAGGAGGCAAGGCCATCTGCTGGGAGTCAGGGAAGAGACAGAGGGAAGCTTAGAGGTGTGCAGAGAGCAGAGAATGTTGACACCACTGAGTGATAAGTGGGGAAATGTGCTCACTAGAGAAACCCTGGAGGATTGCCTGGCAGCGGCAACATGGTGGGCATTGATTTGTAGTCTTAGAAACCTGTGCTGGGAGAGCCTGCTGCCTGCAGGCTCAGAACAAGTAGAGCTGGGTGAACCGAGATGGAAGTCGGCCTGGTGAGGAACTGAAAAGGTCAAGGCTCAAGGGGGTTTTGTTTGTCATAAAAAGAGTGCTGACTGTGGATGCAGAGCTGGAAGGTGGGGTAGTGGAAGTAAGAGGAACGTGGACAGGCAGGAAAGCAGAGGAGTCAGCGCATGATGCCCCAGTGAGGGTGAAGGAGGGCCAGGGAGGCTGGTGGAGAAGCAGCTGGCTGGCTAGAGGTGGGCACTTAAAAGAGAGAGGCTGGACCTGGGGTGGAGACACGCCCGGGTATGAGCCTGGGGGTAGGGTGAATGGGGGGTGGCTGGCTCAGGCTGATGGAGAAGAAGACCCTAAAATGACCATACTGGGTGGTGGAAGGAGAATGAACTTTGACGTCTTGATGGTAGGACGCGAGGCAATACAGAGCTGGTGGTCCAGGTGCTCCTGACTGAGACAGATGAGCAGGGAGGCCAGGGTGACAGGCACTTCTAGGAATGGATCTGGGTTTTCCAGGTGCTCCCACGAGGGGAGGAGCAATCATCTGAAGGTGGAAAGTGAGCACAAGGAGGCCAACCTAGGCTCCTGATCAAACACAGGGGGTGTGAGGAGGCAAAGTGTCAACTCCAGAGATGGTGGCCCAGGAAGCAGGGACCACGGGTGAAGTGAGGGGGCACTCAGAGAAGAGAGGGAGAAGAGTCTTCTGGGTGTAGAGGGAAGAGAGGCCCCAGGACAAAGGAGCACAGAGGCACAGTGATGAGGATGGACTGGCTCTATGGCGACACTGCAGGGATGGCTAGATCTTTGTCCTGAGGGCTTTGTTTGGTGGGGCTACTGGCCTCATTAGGACTCCCCTCTGAGCAGCCTGGACAGACGCTCCCGTTCCTGAAAGCTGTGTGGCCACCACTGTTCCTGGAGGGGCTCTGCCTCCATCTTCTATCAGACTTTCCTGCCCAGCCCCCGACTGCCAGCGAGGGAGCCTGGGCCTCACAGTTGTTTGCCGTGGAGGGACACAGGCTCCTTGGAGAAGCAGGCTGATCTTACTTTTCTCCATAACCCAAGGCCTAGCAAAGCGGCAGCCTATGGGTGGGCCATGCAGAGGCTCGGATACTTACTAAATTAACTCAAAGCAGTAGAATAGCAGAGCTGGAAGAAGTGACCACTGAGCTCACAGAGTTCACTGCCCACACCCCCATTCTACAGATGAGGAATCAGACCAAGCGGTGAAGCAGCCTTGGCCAAGGTCATGCTGCTCCTTAATGCTGGCCTGTGTCGGGCATGCCAAGTGATGAGCTGCAGTGAAGGGCCTGAGAGGGGGCTCTGGGGCCAGATAGCTTGGGTTCAAGTCCCAGCTCTGCCATTTACTAGCTGTGTGATTAATGACTGTCCTTCCTGTAAAGTGCCACCTGGTTGGGTTGTCGTGAACACAGAGTTCCTGGAACAGCAGGACAGAGTTCTGTAAGGGTTTGCTGTTGCTTTGGTTACTATTATTATCACCAAGTGAACCCTGAAATGAAGAACAAAGACAGCAAGAATTTTTATTTTAAAGGATTTTAAAATCCGATGATGAATGTTTGATTTCATCTATTCAAGTCTGCATTTGACCCTTATTAACAACTACACAATGGATGACGTTTGAGGAAATGTTGCTTCGTCTTTAACTCTAACGACACAGGCTATTCAACAGGAAGCAGTTTTTTTTTCCAGGAAGAGGGACAAAAAGTTAACAATATCTCGGTACCTCTCGGTTCCCAGTGAGTTGGTTGTGACCTGTCAACTCAACTCTGGGGAACTGCCCGCTCCTCCTGGGCTCGCTGCACTGCCCCACGGCCTCCAGGGGGCGCCGTACCCCCACACAAATGCAGTATCTTGGTTCATATCTTTGCTTCAGATCCCTCAAAGCCTGCCCATGCCCCAGGGCCCCATCTGCCCCGCCAGCCTCGCCTGCTGGGCTCCAGGACACCATCCTGGGTCTCAAGCATCCTCTGTTCCTATGCCCGCCCCACTACTCTTCACTTTGTCCTTCAAGTGTGGGCTCCTGTGGCTCACCACCCAGCAGGGGTCTCCCCATCCTCCACATCGGGGAACTGCATCGTCCTGCAGGGTGCCTAGTGAACCCGTGTGGAGGCGGGAAGAATACAGAACAACAGGTGCTCAGAAGGGCTGCCTTTCCCACTGCAAGGGCCCTGGAGAGCTTTCTCCCGGCTGCTTCTTCACAGGCGCTGAAGCTGTGGAATCTCAATCTCACCAATTTAAAAGGCATCATCACTAATTACAAAAGCAATCATTTTTTCAGTAGCAAAAGGAGAAAAGACTTTGTGTCCCGCACCTCCAACTTTCTTCCTCCGCCTTCAGAGGTGATTCTCACTCTCTGGGCAAGAGTAGAAAGCAACACACAGAATATTATTTTTCAATGTTTTTTTTTTCCCACTCTGAAGATTGCTTTCCCAGAACCAATGAAGGCTAGGATGGTTTGGCTTCCCTGGAATGAGGATTCAGAGGCGCAGGGGGGAGGGGGTGGGGAGATAATTCAGCATTATTGAACCAAACAGAGACATTAAAAGGTTCTACTCTAAACAGAAAGGAAACAGGATGCTATAGAAATGGGAAAACCATAGTTGGAAATGCAATAATGAGTTACAAGAGAATAAACATGAAGATGTAAAAAAGAAAAAGTACATCAAAATACAAAAAGGTGGGAATGTGAGACGGTAGCAAGAAAAGATACATGTTTTTCCTCTTTTTTTTTCTCATTATTCTTAGGATGAGTTGGAGCCTACGTGATTATCAGTCTATAGGAAATAGATATAGTAATGGGTTGATATACTTGAAAAATAAGGTAACCACAAATCAAAAGCATACAATAGAGTCACAAAAAAAAAAAAAACCCAAAAAGAAACAAACTCAAAATGGCTTAAAGACTTAAACATTAGACAAGACGCTATAAACCTCTCAGAAAAAAAACATAGGCAAAACATTATTTGACATACATCTCAGCAATGTTTTCCTAGGGCAATCCACCCAAGCAACAGAAATAAAAGCCACAATAAACAAATGGGACCTAATTAAACCTATCAGCTTTTTCACAGCAATAGAAACCATAAGCAAAACAAAAAGACAACCTATGGAATGGGAGAAAATATTTGCAAAAGATGAGACTGAACATGGCTTAACTTCTAGACTATATAAATAATTCATACAACTTAATAAGAAAAAAAGTAAACAACCCAATCCAAAAATGGGCAGAACAACTAAACAAGCAATTCTCCAATGAAGATAAACAAATGGGCAATAGGCATATGAAAAAAGGCTCAATATCGCTAATTATCAGAGAAATGCAAATCAAAACTACAATAAGTTATCATCTCACACTAGTCAGAATGGTCACCATTCAAAAATCCACAAACCATAAATGCTGGAGAGGCTGTGGAGAAAAGCGAACCCTCCTACATTGTTGGTGGGGATGTAGTTTGGTGCAGCCACTGTGGAAAACAGTATGGAGATTCCTCAAAAGACTAAAAAAAGACATCATTTGATCCAACAATCCCACTCCTGGGCATATATCCAGAAGGAACCTTAATTCCAAAACATACCTGCTCCCCAATATTCACAGCAGCATTGTTTACAATGGCCAAGACATAGAAGCAACCTAAACACCCACTGACAGATGACTGGATAAAGATGTAGTATTTAGATATAAAAGAATATTACTCAGTTGTAACAAAGAAGGAAATAATGCCATTTACAGCAACATGGATGGACCTGGTGATTATCACACTAAAGTGAAATAACTCAGACAGAGAAAGACAAGTATCATATGATATCACTTATGTGGAATTTTTAAAAATGATACAAATGAACTTATTTACAAAACAAAAACAGATTGACAGACTTAGAAAACAAACTTAGGAGTTTGGGATTAACAATTACAAACTACTATATGTAAAACAGACAAACAACAAGGATTCACTGTAGAACACAGGGGAAAATGTTCAGTATCTTGCAACCTATAATGGAAAAGAACCTGAAAAATAATAGACTATGTATATGTACAACTGAATCACTATGCTGTATACCTGAAACTAACAAAACAGCTGTATATCTGAAACTAACAAAACATTGTAAATCAACCACATTTCAATTAAAAAAAAAAACATAAGCTCTAAATACCTTTATTCAAAGAAAATCTTCAACTCTTACCTCTTACAAAAAATAAAATGGGAAGATTGAGCAGGACAAAATTATACTGAATGAGAGGTTACATACCTTGTCCAGCACTTGGCCCATGCTACTTACACATCGTGTTTTCCTTCAGGTAAGAATGGCCCTTACTGCCCAGGGAGCGAGTCCTGCTGGGACAAGGCCTCTGTGGCAGTGGCCTCCTTGTCACCGCTTCATCTCACCAGGAGGCCAGGATTTTCAGAGGGGAGGGAACACAGAGCTCATACACTTCAGATCTATTTCCTGAGAAAAACTATGGAAAGACCAAATTCACCTGCAGTGAGGGAAACATGAGCAGGGCCCCTAAGCAGACTGACAAGCCAGAAGCAAGACGGCCCAATGTTCACATCGGAACCAGAACAACAACCGTCTGGCCCCAGTTAAACGATCACCATCTCACCTGCAATGAACTGTTCTTACTCAGTGTCAGGGATGTTTCTGTTGAGACTTGAGAGATCAAAAAAGTCAGACCAGGGTATCCGGACCTGGTGGATGTCCAGGCTCTGCCAATAGTAGAGGCGGCCTCAAGGGGGTACAACCAGCACCGACTCCTCCATTTTCAGCAGGGTCTTCAGGAGGAAGGCGATGTGGATACAGACACCCCTACAGAGGCTGAAGCACTCTGGAGGGTTGACGTCACACAGAAAGTACCTGGCAGGGAGCAAAGGGGAGCGGGTCTTCAGGGCCAGGCCTACTGCACAGGAATCCCGGCTTAGATGTAACAGATACAACGGGAATCCCTGAACAGCTCATGGCCTAGACTCCAGAAACGTTCAGCAGCTTCTGGTTTGTATAGTGGAGGCACTGCCCACCCATCTCCATGTGGCCAATTACTTCGAGCCCAGGAGCACATGCAGAAGACATCTTGGCATCTGTCTAACAACGCTAAGCACCTGACTAGTACCTGAGCACCCGTTCTCCAGGGGCTCTCAAGCTTCTTGGCCTACAGACCCCTGTACCCTCTTAATTACTGAGGACTCCAAAAGGCTGCTGTTTATGTGGGTTAAATCTATCAATAGTTCCTGTGTTAGAAGTTAAATAAGAACTTTAAAAAATGCTTATGAGTTCATTTAAAAATAATAACAACCTACTACCTGTTACCATTAATACTCTTAAGCAAAAAATAAGTATATTTTTCTAAACAAAAATCATTAATGAGAAGAATAGCAGTGATTTTAATTTCTGCAAATCTCTTTTGGACTGGTGAGAGCTGAATTCTATCTGCCTCTACATTCCCTGTTTTGTGATACCACAGAGCAGGTTTTCCCTGGAAAACCCCACAGGAAACTCGGAAGTGCAAGAGTGCAAAAGGCAGGTGACATCCCGGCATTTCTATGAAAATAGTCTTGCATCTCAGGGGACTCGGACACACTTTGATAACTGCTGCCCTACCCTAGGAGAGACTCACCTACACAATAGCCAGGCAAGGGTCCTGGCTTCTTTAATGAGTTACCGCAGCCACACCCCTCCCTTCTCTGTGTTAATGTTTCCCACAGCCTCCATTACTGCAGATGAGGATGTAATCCTCAACTGGGGCCTCCAATCCCAGAAGACTGCCAACCTTGAAAGGGAGGGCCATCTACCATCCCTACATCCCGCACAGTCTATTTTGAGTCAAGCCCTAGATAACTGCTAATCGGCACTGACCCTTGTCTTATTCCTGAGGTTTACTGAAGGAGCCAACATCTGGATGGAACTGAAATTTCCCTGCAGATAAAGAAGGCTGATAAACCACCCCATTCCAACATCTGATTCTGGGGCTCTTCAAAACCCGGGTAAGGCCTCGCTTCATAAAAGACGGGTCCTCCGCCTGCCCTACCCGAGGGTTCTGTGAGGCCGCGGCCACGCAGGGCTACCCGGACTCGCGGTCCCATCCCCAGCACCCAAGGGGGAGGAAAGCCCGAGGCTGTGCCCCAGCCCTGTCCCCCCCGCCCCAACCCGCTCCCCGGCACCACAGCCCCTCCCCGGCAGCCACACCAACCCGGGTCCCACCCCAGTCCACGTCCACTGGCCCCGCCAACGGCGCGGCCGTACGTTTACCGTCTGTGGGACATTGCCCCAGACAGGATGTCGGCCGCCGACTGACCAGGCCAGAACTAGTCGCCTGGCCGAGCAAGCCGCCAGCCCCAGCAGCAAGCACCGCCATGGTCCCGGGCAGCTGCACACTTCAGGAGCCCGCGGCCAGCCCCAGAAGCGCACGCCGGCCCGTGCGGAGAGCGGCGCCTGTAGCCATGGCAACGCCGCGAGGCCCTCCCCTAGCGCTTGCGTCTGCGTCCTCCCGAGGCTAGACGTGCGAGGGCAGAATTTGCGGAGCCAATGGGAGCCAGGGCGCGGCCACGATGGGGGCTGGGGGGAGGCTTATGGGGCAGCTGGGCGGGGCCGAGGAGGGCGGGGCCGAGCGGACGTCCTCACCTGCAGGTGGCGCTGGCCAGAGGCTGGGGCGGTGCTGCCACCAGTGGGCGGGGCGGCGGGGCGGTGGGGTGGCGGGGCAGGGGCAGCGGGGCAGCGGGGCAGCGGGGCAGCGGGGCGGGGGCACCCTCAGCCGTCCGTGTGCAGGGCCCAACCTGGGCTCCACGGCCTCCGCTTGCACCGGACGTGGACCCAGGCTGCCGCTGGGCAAGATAGAGGACTGAGCCCAGGCACGCACGGCTGGCCAGGTAGGGCACCTGAAGTGCAGATCCGCCAGGCCCGCTGCTGGCCTTGAATTTGCGCTGCTGGGCAGTTTCCAAGAAGACAGTGTCTGTCCCAAGAGGGGAGGTAGGGCAAGGGTGCCATATGCCAGGCTGGGTGCGGTCTCACAGGAGAGCCATGGTGAGAGGGCGCAGAGCGGCCCCTGTGTTAGTGGGGCTAGGAATTTGGGGTATGGGGTGGGGATGGTGTGTGCCATGCTCTGTGGTCTCCCCAAGAACTCTCACCCCCAAGCAAGGGACCCTGCCCCCTCCACCCTTCACTGCACCCCATGCCTTCCCCAGCACCACCGCCCCTTCCCCCAGAATGTACCATGACCTCTCCCCACACCGGGCACTGTCCCTGTTACAGATACTGAGTTCCTGGTGGTTCCAGCCCGAGGGTGGGGGCTGTATCTGACCAGTTAGGATGCCTGGAGCCTTTGTATGAAACCTCAGACCATAATGCAGACGTGCACAGAGGCCCCTCAAACAGGATTCCCTGCATGGCCCTCCCCACCACGCACCCACACCACAGCTGCCACACAGGGACAAGCCTGCCGGAGGACCGTTGGTCCCTCTCCTCCTGTCCCCGATCAAGAGTGCACCGCCCACACTGCTGGGTATTTTGGGGCCTTAGAAGAGCAGCTGGTATTTTCATGGGCAAATATTTGCTCTTTAGGGAAGATTTGAGTGCAAAGGGATGTAGGGTATGCTTTTTCTGTTGCCCTGGAACTGGTGACTAGGATGCAAACTTAAGTCAAAGCAGTTTTAGAGAGAGCCACAAAATATCTAACCCAAAGATCACTGTTCCCCAACAAAGGCAACTCCACCTGGCGGGTGGGGGCCTGGACCCTCTTTCTGGAGGTTGGGGTTTGCACCCTCCAGCTGGGACAGAGCCCAAAACAGCTCTGAACACGCTCCAACAGGCTTTCCCAGCACAAAATGCCTTTATTTTGAATCTGGGTGAAGGAACCAGCTGAGACATCTGAGTAAATCTTCCTGGGTGTAACCATGCCGTTTATGCTGAATGAAAGAGCGGCTCTCCACATGCTAACTTCTTAGAACTGAATGTGTGTCGAAGCCTTCATGCATGTAGCATGTTGGGAATAGCGTTTCATGGTGAGGGGAACTATATAACTTACATGTGTATGGGGAAGCCCTCACTCCAACTGGCTTTTCCTGCGCACACTGCATTTATTTCGAAATTGGCTGTTGCTGAGAAATCTTGGTAAGCGTTCCTAGGTGTGACCATGCCCATTATGCTGGATGAAAGAGCGGCTCTCCACTTGTTCACATCTCAGAAATGAATGTGTGTTGAAGCCGTCATTCACGTAGCGTGTTGAGAACACAGAGTTTCGTGGTGAGAAGAACTATATAAATTACATGTCTAGGATGAAGCAATTGCTCGAAATGGGTATTCCAGCGCATACTGCCTTTATTTCGAAACTGGCTTCTCAGAAGACCTGTGGTCTCCACTGCAGGTCTGTCTCCAAGCCCTGGGCCAGCATGGTGACTCTGCTCCCCTTGTCTATTCTGGGAGGTCTACGTGTCCTCCATGGCCCTTCCACCATTCTTTCCTTTGGAAACACCCCGCAGATGAAATGGGCCTGAGAACAGGAGAGCTGGATGCCAGCAGCCACTGCCCAGTTTGTGGCTCCTGGGAGGGGCATCTCCTCTCCGTGGGCTATGACCTCCCCTCCCCTCTCCCCCACCCCTCTCCTCCTGCATTTCCCGATTGATCCCTGGATAATGGTCCATACCAGGAATGACCTGGGAGAGGTTTTATGAGTCTTTAAGGGAAAAAAAAAAAAGAAACCTTTAAACAAATTACTGAAAGTAACTTCCAGCTTTCCCGGGAAAGCCCTCTTTCCAATGTTTAAGGCTAGTTGACAGGGTGTCAAATTGCCTAACCACTCACATCTGAGCAACTGCTAACTCTCTCTCCAGTTCCCCCCAGCATCCACCTCTGGCAACTTGGCCACAAGAGGGCAAGAAAGCTCTTTCCCCATGCCAGCGCCAGCGTGGCTTTGGAGGCAGTGGAGGCTGAGAGAAAGGGCCCCGCCCTGAAGTTTGGGGGGGCCTCCAGCCACAGCCAGAGGAGCAGGGGTTTTCAGAGTGCCCCAGCAGGGAAACCAGGCAAGGCTGCCTGGCCCAAGTCTTCCCTGCCCAGAGAGCCCCATGAACTGCTTTGGGCCCCACTCCCCATTTGGGCCCCCTGCAAAAAGGTACCACAGGATCCACACCTGAGAAGGCAGAAGGACGGCCCTTTGGCCTGGGGTCCCAGCAGGTGTGTCCTGTGAGACCTGTGGCCACATATCTTCCTTGTCTCTCCAGGTCACTGAAGGGTCTGTGCTGGGCACCTTGGTGCTCAGGAACATGAGAACAACTCTAAACTCAGAAGAAAGACAGAGAGACTCTGCCTGGAAGCAAGGATTCCAGGGAGACGCCTTGCCCAGAACTGGGGGACTGTATGCTGAGTAGACCCCTGGGAGGCAATGTGGGGCTGTGGGGTCCTCTTCAGAGAAGGGAGCAGGTGTGCTTTCCGGGGATGGGGCTCTGCTTTGTCCAGTCATGTCCTTGTGTAAGACTCATTTACAAACACCTCCCAGTCCACCTAGGGGTGGCCTCAGGGTTGGGGGTAGAGGAGGAGAGTGAAGGGTGCAGACTTAGGGCCCCCTGACCCACCCAGGGAGCCAAGGGTCAGTGGGAACATCATGGGAGTCTAGTGCAGGGGTGGAGGACGAGCACTAAGAACATGCCAAGTCATGCAATAAAGTGACCCGTGTTCAAGAGTCACAGGTGGCTGTACACCAAAGGAGGGAGATAGAAATTTAGACCCAAGCTCTGAGAACCTTGAGAGGGGCTGGAGGTTCCCAGGAGCCCTGAGGAACAGCTCTTCTAGGGGCACAGATATCCCAATACACACATTTCTCATGGATGCTTTTTGGGGTGCAGAGTGAGTTACCAGGATCCTGAACTTAGTATGGAATCCCACCCCCTTGTTCACCACGATTACTGGCAATAAATTGCTGTCATTTGTCCCTGGACATGCACAGGGGAGGTGACTGCTGTGGGGCTCACTGCAGGACTAGAATCTTCTGATGTGGGCTCTGTGACCACAGAAACCCAGGGGGATTTCTTAACGGGAGCACCTGGAGACCATGCCTGCAAGGACCACCCTCATGGGATGGCCAATGAGCCCGTGGTACCCAGGTCACCAAGTGACGAATTTGTGCCTGGGGTAACCTGGGGGCATGTAGGTTTCTGTGGTCAGCACTTGGGCCCAGCATTGCGGGATGGTCTGCACAAAGAGGGGCCTGCCCTCCTGATGATGGCTTCTAACACCTGCAGGGAAACTGCTCCCTGGGCTCCTGGAGGTCCATATTGAGAGTGTCCTGCCAGCCATGTGGGATCACCTTCCCCTGATGCAGAGGCAGACCTCTCCCCCTTGAGGCCCAGGGGACACCTGGCTCAGGTCCCAACTGTGTGCCCTGGACACGCAGAGCCCCAGAGCTCTGGCACAGCCTGGGGTGTGGTCATGTTGGGGCAGGGAAGGCCCAGGGAAGGGGCTCATTCAAGGGCAGGGGCCATTCTGCAGGGATGCTGGACCTGACAGCAATGCGGTGCTTCAGAACTCCCCTGGGCTGGGTTTCTAACCAGTGGGATGGAAGGGCCTCTCCTTCCTCGGGTGCAGTTGGGGGAACTAGATCCTTCATGAATGTCAGCCCTGAAAATGGAGGCTGCGTTACATCCATTCCTGGAAAGAAAAATCAGGCCCTCCAGCCCAGGTGACTCAGAAATTCATTCAGCAATGTTCGGGGCCCCCAGTTTAGGCTTTGAATTAGAGCTGAGTGGCTCAGGAGGCCAGATCCCTGTCCGTAGCTCCAGGAGTAGGCTTTCTGCTGGGGGCAGGATCCTCACAAACACCTGTGTCTTTGTGGGACACTCCCCTCTGACCAGCTGGGAGGCAGGGTGCAGTTGTGGGAAATCATGTTTCCATGAGCAGAGGGCCACCAAGTGGTGGGGGCACAGGAGACTGTGAGAATGAGTCCCGCAAAATTTCTGGAATCAAAAAACTGGCAAATGTGAAAAAGTGCATAATTTGTTTTATTGAACAGGCTGCTTATGTACGTTTGGAGGGCCAGGTTCAAGGACTCTGCATCCATCCAGGACAATAGCATCAAGAGAAGAACAGACAGAGCAGGAGGAAATCTGGGGTTTCCCCCAGGAATGAGGTGGAACAGGGATTTCTGCAGATTTGCAAAGAGTCCCCTACCACTGAGCATGGGGTTACAACCCCACGTGACCACCATCGTGTTTGGCTTGGGCTCTGGATCTGGCCTGCTCATGCATTCTTCCAGCTGAGTTCCAGAAACTCAGAGGGTGGACTTAGAGGGGCTGCGTTTGGAACCTAGTGAGGAGGTGGAGGGTCCTTTATATTGAGTCCCTTCATCCTAATCACCGTAGCTGAAGCCCAACACCCCCCAGGCACCCAGGGTGGCTGTGGAGGGAGAGAAAGCCTGGCAGGCGACCTAGGGGTCCCACTGCTCTGTCCCTCCCTTGTCTTCATTCCCTTTCACCCCAGGTGTGATTGTCTCATGTCATGGTGGCCACCGTAGTGTCCCTCCCAGCAATCTCTCTTCTCCATCAGGTGGGTTTCCCACCCCCGCTCAGCCTTCTCTCTGCATGGATGCTGAAGGACCAGGCCCACCTGAATTTCTGAGCTTGAGCAGTAAGGTGGAAACAAAGAAACCAATGGAAACAAAGAAGCAAGTGATTGTGACAAAACTCCCCACCACAGAGAAGCTGCCCTGAGTGGAAGGGAGGGTGTGGGCATGCCCATTTGTTTCCTGTCTCCCAGTGCTCTTAGCTTTCTTATTGCAGACCTGCATGGTTACAACAAAATGATCTGCAAAACTGAAAATATTTACTCTCTCACTTTTACAGAAAAGGCTGGCCAGCCTCTGGTCCGGTACCAGGCAAGTGATTGGAGTCCCTTTCCAGTTTGGAAACATCTGGGCAGGCCCAGGTTTGCAAAAGTCTTTAAGAGTAGTTAAGGAGTTTTGCTTCTAAAATTCTTTACGGCTGTATATACTTCTGAGATGCGGTTGTGCTGTGTAATTCTGAGCCGGGATTTTCTCAAACTGTTTCTCACTTCTTATACCAGACATTCCTAAATTCCAAGGGGAACTGCATATTAAGGAAGCCATGGAATTTAGGAAAAGGATACAGATCTCATTTCCTTTTAAGCATCAATATACCTCCATCATGGCAGTATTGGTTATGAGTTATTGATAGGAGAATTAAATAGTAACCAGATTAATAGAAAATAGGGGATTTTAGGTACACAGGTTCATCTTTTCAACATTTCTTGTAATATTTGCAGTATAAGATGACCATTCCTGAGAAACAGGTAGCCTCTTAGAATGAAATAGCATTTCCTCTGAACCATACTTAATTTTTATTTCGTAGACAGCAGGAAGGGTAATCACACATCACACATTTGGGGACGTCAAGGAGAAAATGTAACTTTCTGGGCACGCACTCCCCCGTCTCCCCCTGCTCTTTTCACTGTCCCATTCTCCCTGGAAGGCTCTTTCTTATCTTCTTCTCATGGCTCCAGTAACTCTTTCTTCCTCCTCGTCCCTCAGCTGGTAAGGTTACTTTTCTACTTTGAACAAGCAAACAAGCCAACAGAAGAGAAATTTCACAAGCAACTCCCAGCACATCCACTCACCTACTGTTGTCTGTGACCTCACTCTCGGTGCCCCACCTCTTATTATAGGTGACATTGAAAGCCAATTCCTCGAAAAGTCCCCAGGGCCCCATCCCTCCCATCTTCTCTGGGTTGTCATTCCCAAAACCATCCTCTCTTTCACTACCTCATCTATTTTGTTCTCCTGCTAGTTGACTCCAATCAGTATATAAACGTCCATCTTCTTAAAAGAAACAAACAGCACTCCTTGACTCTAATTCACCCCCACCAATTGCCACCCTGTGTCTTTGTAGCAAATCTTTAAGGAGTTGTTTAAACGCACTGTCTGCATCTTCTCTTGAGCCATCCCCTTTTACACCCACTCTGGCTCTTCCCCTGATCCCTCGCTCTATGGAAACTGCCCTGTCAAGGCCATCAGTGACCCCACGTTGCTAAATATAGCGGTCAATTTTCAGTCCTCATCATGCGTAGCCCCTCGGCAGCATTTGACCCGGCTCTTCCATACATCCTCCCCCGTGTTCCTGCTTCACTCAAACTCCAGCCCATGACTCTGTCTGCTTTCTGCTTTTGGTCTACTGGCTGGTCCTTTGCCAATGTCTCCTCTTTTTCCCAAACACATACTGTGGGTGTGCCCCAGGGTTGGCTCCTGGGCCTCTCATCTCTCTCTCTGCTATTCCTTTGGTGGAAGCAACCCAGCCTTGGAAATTGGCATGCCATCAATTTCTCGATTTCTCCAAAACTCCCTGACTTGCCCTTTCCATCTGGACCTTTATCCCTGAGACTCACATTCTTTTTCTTTCATTAATCTTGCTTTCACATTCATACATATGTTCTACTATGTAATTACTTTTCCAAATTTTGTATCAGTAAATATATATATCATGTAAAATGCTCAAATCTGTATTATTTCCACTAAGATGCTTATTCTACCTTAGAACCTTTCTGCATTTCTGTATTTATATGAAAAAAGCGAATAGTATTTCTACAAGCCTCATAGTTAAACAGTGTGTTTGTTTGGGGCTATTATGTAACATAAAATAATGATACATCAACATAGTCCTTTTTCATTTATTTTTATGTAACACCAAGATGAGGTTTTTGCACTGAAGACTGGTTTTATTGAAATTTTACCTACGTTATGGACAGTCAGTTTATGTGAAAGCCCTCATTTCTCCCCTTTTCTGATATATTTTCCATTTGGTTATATATAACATATACCTTGGCATGAAACAAAATTCCCAAATCATTCACATAATACAATTAATACATTTAAATTTTATTTTTTAAATGTTAAAAAGAAAAAGAAAACAGACTCCTCTACCTATTAGGCATTTCTGTGGCAATATGTAATACACCCCTTAACCATGATATTGAAGAACTGAGCTGATACTAGCCCCTTTCCACCTGCTCAGCCCCACCTTGTTCCATCCCCTGTGGATGGAGAGGACATCCCTCCCATTGTCCAGGTCCAGATGTTGGAACAAAGTTCTTTCTCTCTTTCTCTTACACACACAGACAGCAAATCCAGCTTGTTAGAAAATTCTGGATACTCTGTCTTCATTAACCACCTGCTCCCTGCTCCCCGCCCTCCTAAGAGCCACCTTCAGCCCTTCCTGGACACCAATAGTCTCCTGTTTCCATCTTTGCTTTCCTACAATCTCTCATCCACACAGAGTCAGAGGGAGCCTGCAAAAGCATACATTGAGGGGGTGGGTGTAGTTCAGTGGTAGGGCGCATGCTTAGCATGCAAGAGATCCTGGGTTCAATCCCCAGCACCTTCATTAAAATAAATAAATTACCTCCCACAAAAAAACACAAACACAAAAGCTTAAGTTGGACTACATCACCCCTCCCCTCAAAACTCACTAAACGGGTCACCATTTCATTAGGAGCCAAAGTCGTCACAAAGGCCTCAGGACCCAGCGTGCTCTGCCTCTCTGCCCACACTCTCCCCCTCACTCTGGGGGCCTCTGGCTCCGGCTCTTCCTTCTTCCTCCGGATCTATTCTGCTTCAAGTTCATTACTCCGTGAGATCTGCCAGGATTGCCTTATTCCCTCCTGCCTGCCTCCCACCCCACCGCCATCACCGGAGTTTGCTCATATCACTCTTTTTTTTTTTTTTAAATTTTTCCAAGCTCTTGCTACCCCCAACATGCTGCCTATTTCCTCTACTAAAACTCTGAGCCCCCAGTGATGGGGAGTCATGTCTATTTTGTTTACTGATAAAGCCCGAGAGCCTTGTGAATGGGTCTAGTTAGGAGAATCCCGTATGTAGTAGGAGCTTATACACATTTGCTGAATGAATGTAGATGCCCTGGTCCAATCCAATGGAGCACTTCTGTGTCCTGCTCAAAGAATAACTGTCCTTTCCACCTGAGAGGGGGTGACAACTTCCTTGGTGATCAAAGGCAAGATCTTTTTGCTTTATGCTGTTAACCTTAGGCGGGGAGACTGGGGGATCTTCACATATATTTTTAAATTTGGTTCACTCTGCAGTTTGTCTTTGGTCTCTGTATAATTTTGAGAAACTCCTTATGAGTGATCATTCTTCCATCAGATTGAACAGGGTCCAGGGGGAAGGACCAAGCCTGTCCCATTGGCCATCCTATGTGTCATGTCCTGGGACCCAGTGGATGCTCAGCATGTAAGTGAACAGACAGGAGTGAGTGAAGAGATGGGAGCATCTCCTTATTGTGGTGGCTGCTCTCTGTCAGATGCCTTGAGATTTGGGGAAGGGTTTACAAGTGCAGAGAGGGGAGATCAGGTCCTCTGTGCTCTTCCTGAGTGCCCTGGCTTTACCCATTCCCCCAGCCCACTCTGGGCAGCCAAGCCAAGGAGCTGGGCCACCGGGGGTTGTGCTGATCAATAATCCACCTTCACCCCAAGTCCGGGGGGTAGGTACCCCTGGTTGTAGTCTCTGGAGTCAGGTCCTTGGAGGAATTCCTCACCGAACTATGTTTTGGACCTTTTATTTTTCTCTATAACCTCCAGCTGAAGAAGAAGATTGTCTTAGACACATGGAATCTGAGGACGCCTACTGTCCCCTCAGAACCCAGGTGGGGCTGGGAGTCTGCTGTTTGTACAGCCAGTGGGCTCGTGTTGCTTTGGGCATCCCTGTGCCTGAATTCCTGCAGTACACTTGGTGGTAAGGACAGGGGTGCCTGGCAGGGAGGGAAGTGGGTCGGGAGACTGCACAGCTGGGGCGATGTTAACCTGGGGTGAGCGGGAGCCTGCTGATGCATGGCATCTCGGTTCAGGGAACTCTTCACGCTCAGAGGGGTTCCCACTCCCGCAGGGGTCCTTTGATCAGGGTGCTGGGCCGTCAGGGGACTGCAGGGGTCCCAGTGAGGATTAAGGTGCCTTCAGGCAATGGGAAGTGAGGGATCCAGCGGCACTTGAATTAACTGTGCACCCAAACCCAGCCCCCACCTCTTTCAGCCTTTTTCCTAATCTGCAAAACTGGAATGATATTAACCATCCCGCGGGGTCGTTGATGGGCTGGGACAGACTAGACAGTCAGGAGCTGGAATTCCTCTGTCCCCTGATTGTTTTCCTTCTTTCTGACTATTTGCTCTCACAAGCTCAGTCTCTCTGTCTCTCTCTCTTTCACTTCTAACTTTCTCTCATGCTCTGGTTTCATTTGATTTCCAACCACCGCCCCTCACCCTCGCCAATCCCCAGATGAGTGAACTTGATTTCTGTGTGTCAGTTCCAAATTCCCAGGAAAGATTCTCTGTCTCCCTCTGGATCTGTTGTCCAACCCATCAGTTGTGGCCAGAGGAGCGAGTCCCTCTGGGATCAGCAGAGGGTCTCCACCCAGCCCCCCAGCCACCACTGTGGGAGCACATAGCTCTCCAAGGAGGAGGTACTGGCTGTGACCTTGTGTCAGTCAGTATGAATTTATGTCTCCTCTTGCCCCTCCTTCATTCTCCTAAACAAAGATGAAAATTAAACACTCCCAGGATTTGTGTCATGGAACACTCAGGGTGGGGGCTAAGGTGGGCTAGAATCTCTGCTGCATTTAAAGGGCTACAGTGAATCCCCAACGAGAGCCTGCAAAGGGAACACCACCGGCCCCTCCTGGCACTTAGGGTGCTGAGTCTGCATGATGTTGAGCTAGGCTTCTGACCACAGCTCAGGGGTCTGGTCTGACCAGTTAGCCTTTGAAACCAACCAGCTTTGGATTCCTCAATCCCTCCCTGAGGTTTTACCTGAACCACCAGCTTCTGTATCTCTGAAGACAGATGATGAGGACCCTACACGTAAGCCGTTTGCACAGCACTTTGCAGGCCTTTGTGCTGCACGGTCTGCCCGGCGAGATAACTGAGGTTGGAATTTTACTGATGTTAGAAATAGTTTGGTTTCCCGATGCACTGTTTCACTGAACAAGCAACAGAAGCCTCTTCTCGCTGATAAAAGCAAAAAAGGGACTTAATGAAAAGATGCTGGGAGGGTGTGTGGAGTGGCCAGGACCGGAGCCAACCCAGGAGCTGTAGGAGGTGTTAGGGAGCCCCAGGCACCAGGCCGGGCTGGGTGCTACTGGGCCCCCTGCCACCCCAGAAGGGACCCTTCTCCACCCGACCCTCCACCTCACTCACTGCAGGTTCACATCCCAGCAGATCCAGGTCACACTGAAGCCACCAGCACACACCTCAATGGGGGAGTTGGCCCCGTCTCAGCTGAGGGCGAGCCCGGTGTGGGGAGATGCCCAGTTAGAGGAAGGCGGTTCCCCTACTGTTCCGAGTTAAGGTGCAAGTCAGTGCCCATCACTCAGGAGAGCCAGGCTGGACGGACCTCATTGCGGTGACTAGGCTGTCTGAGTTCACTTAATACTTTCTATGTTTGAAGGCCCTGGAGGGAGAAAAAGTGAAGGTTCTTGTACTTATTTTGTGTTTCCCATGTACCAGGTGCGGTAAGCAAGCCACTTCAGACAAGGCCCAGAGCAACCACGTCAATAGGCCACAGAGCAAGTCGTGCAGTCAGGCCTCTGTGGTCCCGAAACCCGTGTCCCATAGTTACCAGTGGAAACTGGGGGGATTTATGGGACTGTGTGCTCCTGTAGGGGCTGGGATGTGTGTGTCTAAATCCACATCTTCAGAAACTCGGCTAGAACCACAGCCACTTATTGCACGGAGGCAGAGGAGGGGAGGATTCCAGCCTCTGGTCCAGCTCGTGTGGAGCTCAGAAATTGTTCCTTCTGTCCTGAAAACAACACCAGAGCTGAGGGAGCTGCAATCCCACTGCACTTCTTAGATCCCAGAAAAATGAGGGGAAAAGCTGCTCCCAACCCAGAGAGACAGCCGGGCAGGCTTGGAGAGTCACAGCTCCCAGGGCAGAACCCGCTTTTGTAAGAACCCCCGGGGCAGGCAGATTTAACAGGTCCCTGAGGCCAGTGGGAGTCTCAGCGTGGTTAAGTCCGAGTGTGACAACTCCAGGGGGCCAGTCAGAGGGGCCCCCTGCTCTTTTTCATGCATTTTACCTCCAGGACCATGTCCTGTTCTCAGAATGAAGGCCAGAGGATAACTCCTCATGCTTCCTGCCTGGAAAGGAGAAAATAACTCTATTGAAATACACCCAGAACATTCTGTTTCATTGGGGGAAGTAGTTTTTTGTTTGTTTGTTTGTTTGTTTTTTAATGAGAAATTATTTTACCAGAGCCTAACCAACCTGGGAGAAGGGAAATCCCTTCTGTCTCACCCAAATTGGGGTGGGGAGAAAGAGACACACTTGTGGAGGTCACAGCTCAGGGCACAGGCTCAATGAGAACTAATCACAGGACTACAGATGCCCTGCTCTGTCCTGCTCCCCCAACACCTTACCTCCATGTCAGTAGGGCCCCTGTGTAATGACAGGAATAAAAGTAAAGGAAGTAAATGTCTCAGGAGTGTCTAGGGAAAACCCAAAGACAGCGGGGAGATGAAAACAAGGACACACAGGCTGTTTTAGCCTCTCACACCAATAGCTGTAGCAAACTACACACAGCCCAGCCCCAGTAGATAAACAGAAAACCTCACAGAAGAAATTATTTATTTTGGTTCTCTTACCCAGTGCATTCCATGGTGCATCCTTGCCTAGAATTGAGTGGAAGAAAGTCCATCTCAGAAGGGACATAACTGAAGAGGGATGGCTTTCCAGACTCTGATGGGCAGAGAGAGCAGCAGCCTGGGTGAGAGCACAGTGAGGGGTGGGGTAGGGGGTGGGCTGCCTTCTTCCCCAAATAAGGAAACTTCCTGAGGCCAGCACAGGAGGGAGGGCCATGGGGTGGAAGCAGCCAGACTTCTTCCTGAGAACTGATGGGACGCCTCAAAGGGACCATTCAGGTACCCAAACTGGGCTGTGAGGGTGGGAGCCAGTCGGTCTGACTCAGAGCCCAGGACTGAGGTGGGCATACAGCAGGCCGGTCTTGGCTGGATCCATTTCACTTCTCCGAAGCCCTGTGTAAAACATGAAGCGTGGACAGCCTGGTGAGCACAGCTCTGCCCTCAAGACCTGTTTCAACTCCTCTCTTCCCGGAAAACAGCATCTCTGAGCCCGTCCTTGGTGACCTCAGAGAGATCACCCTAGTGGCCCAGGCTAGTGACCGGGAACATGTACCTTCCTGCAGCCAATCCCAGACGTCCACTGATGCATCATATACTGGCAAAGATGTGAGTTCCTGTGCATTGGTCTAACAGCAGAGACTCTGCCACAGGCCCAAGAGTTGGTGTGTGGGACATGCAGGGGTGCAGGCTTGTAGGCAGTGCAAAAGTGTAACTGGTGACAGGGGTGCAGGGGCTGTGGAGGGCGCAGGCAGTTCAGGGGATGCGGGGGTGCAGGGGTGCAGAAGTGCAGGCAGTGCAGAAGTGCAGATAGTGGCAGGGGTGCAGAGGTGCAGGGAGTGTAGGGATGCAGGGAGGTGCTCAGGCACATGGCCAGGATTAGAAGGCAAGTGCACATCCTCGCAGTCAGCCTGACCCCGGGAGGCTAGTGCAATGGTTTGGGGCGGCGGAGGCGGCGGCGTGTGGGAGGCTGCCCGGGCAAGCCGGTCGATTTCTTCTCTTCCCTGCAGCCTGGCCTAGGGTGACCTTGGCTGCCGGAGATTCGCCAGATGTTGGACTCCAGGTAAGCTTGCTCCTGGGTGGTGGGGCGGTTAGGTCAGGGGGCGGTGGCAGCGGCAAGGGGGCGGAGCGGGGCTGCCCCTGGTGAACTGGTGGAATAGCTGCCTTCTCCCGGCTGCCGGGCCTGGGAGCGGCCTCTGCTGCCCCAGGTCGCCGGACACGCCTGTCCCAATCAGCTTGCTGAGTGGGGAGTGGGGACGGTGCCATTAAGGTGCTGGGCCCACGGGGGTAGGGGGGCAGCCGCGCGGAAGCCGGCCAATTCGCTCCGCTCTCCCCCGCGGAGGAGCCAGGGGCGGCTTCTGCTGCCCTAAAGGCGGGACGCCGGTCTCCAGGTGAGCTTGCTCCTGAGAGGCGGCGGCGGCGGCTGCAGGGGGAGGGGGTCCGTTCCAGGGAGCTGCTCCATTTCTTCTCTCCCCCGCGGCCTGGCCTGGGGGGGACCTTTGCCGCCGGAGATTTGCCTGCGGTCCGACTCCAGGTGAGCTTGCTCCTGGGAGATGGGTGCGGTGCAGTCAGGGGGCTGGGAAGGTGGTGGCTGCGGGGATAGGGAGGCTGCCCCGGGGGAGCTTGTGAATTAGCTCCCATGTCTGTGCCGCGTAGCCTGCAGGCGGCCTCTGCTGCGCCAGGTCCCCGGACACCCCTGTCCCACTTTGCCTGCTGGGGGCTGGAGGCAGGGTTGTCAGGGTGAACGGGTGGCGGGGGTCGGGGGCCTGCAGCGGGGGAGCGGGCCCATTTGCTCCCATCTTCCCCGCGGCTTGTCCTGGGGGCGGTCTCTGTTGCCCTGGGTTACGGGACACGTGTATCCTAGTCGGCCTGACCCCGGGAGGCGGGCATGGTACGTTGGGGGTGGTGGCAGCAGCGGCAGGTTTTCCCATGGAGCCGGTCCATTTGCTCCCATTTCCCCCCATGGTTTGCCCTGGGGGTGGTCCCTGTTGTCCCAAGTTCACCGGACGTCCATCTCCAGGTCAGCCTGCTCCCTAGAGGAGGCCACCGTGAGGTCAGGGGGCAAGAGTGGTGGCTGCTGCGGGGGTAGGGGGCTGCCTTGGGGAGCTGGTGGATTGGCTCCCGTCTCCCCGATGGCCTGGTGTGGGAGTGGCTTCTCCTGCCCCAGATCACCAGACACGCCTGTCCCATTCAGCCTGCAGGGGGAGGGGCGCCCTGGGCGGTGTCTTTAAGGTGCGGGGGTGGCGACGGCTGAGGTAGAAGACCTCAGGGCGGAGCCTGTCAATTTGCTCTCCTCTTCCCCGCTGCCAATCCTGGGGGCGTCCTCTGCTGCCCAAGAAGCTGGATGCCCGTCTCCAGATCAGCTTGCTCCTGGGAGGCGGGCGCGATCCGGTCGAGGGGCAGAGGCAGCTGAGACGGCCGGCTGCCCCACCTAATGGTGCCACTTCTTCTCCTCTCCCCTGACCTGGCCTGGGGATGGCCTCTCCCACGCAAGATTCGCCTGACACCCCACACCCGGTCAGGTTGCTCCTGGGAGGTGGGCGCGGTGAGATCAGGTGGTGGAGAGGAGAGAGGGGCTGCCCCTGGCGAGCTGGAGGATAAGCTTCCATCTCTCTGGAGGCCTGACGTGGCCGCCCCTCATTCCCAGGTCACGCTTCTCAGGGTCATATTGCCCCGGAGTTGCCGTAGGGTGCGGGGGCGGCGGGGTGTTGGCGGGGGTATGGAGCCTGCCGCTTGGGAGCTGGTGGTTTAGCTCCCATCTCTTCCGCAGCTTGGCCTGGGGGCAGCCTCTTTTGCCCCAGGTCGCAAAGCACAGTTTCCCTGACAGCTTAGCCACCGGAGGTGGGCAGGATGTGCTGAGGGGGCGGAGGCAGCTGCCAAGGCAGCGACGAAGGGGGCTGTCCCTGGCCAGCTGGTCAATTTGTTCTCATCTCAACCTTTGCTGCCCCAGTTTCTCAGAACGCCCTTCTCCAGTTTATTCTTCTCCTGGGAGGTGGGCGCAGTGCATGCAGCCCAAGGTCTGGGCTCTCCCCTGGGAAGGGGCAGAACTCTCTTGTTCTCCTTGTTTATTATCTCTCTTGTTTATTCTTCAGCCAAGTGGTTACTGGCCCCAATTCTTAATTCTGAGAAAGTGTAGCCTGTGTTACGGAAGAGCTGCTGGACAGTGAGGTTTCTGGGTGGGTTTTCACATCAGCTGATGCCCCAGGCAGGCAGGAAATCTATTACTTAGAGCTTCTTAGTCTGGAGTTGGGGGATGGCCCCGCCATCCTCACCATGCTTTTTAAAAATGTGTTACTCCCCTCTTTTTCCTAGGTGACATTTTAGGTTATTGGGTCCCAGATTGCTGGCACACTCATCCCTGTTCTCAAATATATTTTGAACTTGGGTGAAGTGATAAGTAGGGGAAGATGATTTACCAAAAGTTAAGAATACTTAAATTTGCATTAAAGCTACATTCTGTCAATCTTTCTCAAATGATTTTTCTCTGATTCTAAATCCACGACCTAGTGAATGTTGTACTCCTGTGTAAATCATTGATCTTCACATCACATTTGTTGAGTGGTCAACGAGATTTGTTAATTAGATTATTCCTGAAAGGAAAAGCTCAGACTTTTGAGAATTCCTTGTCTGATGTCACCCAGGCAGTCACAGTAGAAGACAGAGCTGATATTAAAATCCCTCAGCTGCCTGAACTGCAAAGCTTCTGGGATTACTGATCCCTGAAATGCAGGTGACTCTTGATGATATTCTGGGGGATGGTTTACATGATCAGATTCTTCCAGTCCTGTAAGTGGGTTCCGTGGCCCCAGCCCCGGGAGAGCTGGTCATAAGGGCCATATCGTGAGGGGTGGGATGGGAAGGCAAGGTCTAAGAGCTGAAATCACTGAGATTCCACACTCACTAAACACAGACTTCAGAGCCTAATTGTTGTCAGGTTCTGTTCTGTATTTGAGAGTGTGTTCAGACATGATTCTTGCCCTTCAGGGGTCGCTGCCTGGGTGGCAGTAACCTTTCCGTAAATCTGGGGAGGATGGCAATTAAGTAGATGGGCTGTTATGGTTCTCAGTGTGCCCAGGCTCGCTCTTCCAGGCACTCGTGGGACTAACGAGAGTCATGTTATTCACTCATACACTGATTTATTACCCTTGAATTGATCATTCGTCCCACAGTAAGTGAAACAAGGGATCAGGAACATGAGTTTTGTCCCCTCTCCCATCACTGATTGTATCTGTCAGTCTGGCGCCCTGCATATGCATTGTGAAATGGTGGTATTTTTTGCCCAATGGGGCAGCACTGTCAGTTCTGAGAATCAGGGGAGTCTCGTGGGTAGGACAGCACCCTGACACACATGGCAACCCGCCTACCCCGTGAGACAGTATTGTCGATGCTCAGGTGACACGATGTAGACCGCGGTGCTAAACCTGAGCGTGTTCAGTGATCTCGGCTGCTCTAAAAATACAGACTACAGTTCCCTACCTCTGGAGACGCTGAGGGTCTGCACCCCAGAATCCTGCATTTTAAGAAGCACTTTAACTAATTTTGATGAAGATGATCTAAGTGTCCCAATGAGAAACACTGGTGTGTGATTCAGCAATACTGAGGATTCTCAGGGAACGATGTCTTTTCAGGATGGTCCAAGGTCCCTCACTTGAGACTTTTGCCTTGGGTTTAATTGTATGTGTTCAGAAGTGATGTCTCTTACTTCCAGTGCTTGTCAGCATGCTCTGTGCAGGGACTTGCACTCAGTAGATGGCAAAAACTATGATTCTTCAGGTCACCGAGCTAGAGTGTGAGCGATCTTTTATTTTGGTTTTCTTTATAGCAATGCAGAGTCTCCCGAGAAGAGATTCAGACTGAACAGCTTTGTGTCAGACTTTGGAAGACCGCTGGTGCCCAAGGTGTTCTCTGGCAGGGCAATGACGAATCTAGGTCCCTCTTTCACTGCTACGTCAATAAAGTGGGCCACTTGGACAGGGCCAAATCTGCTATCCCAACCATAGCCCTTGACAGGGATGTTCGGCTCCAGGAAGCCATCAGATGCAGCAGGTGGCCAGAGGAGGAGCCGAACGGGCTCATAAAATGTGACACCCCCAGCTTCATCAACACGGACCAGAACTCTTCCTTTGGGGAAGATGATCTCCTGATTTTGGAACCACCAATTGTTCTAGAAGATAAGCCAGTTGCTCAGACCTCACACAAAGACTTGAATTGAGAAACGTGCTTTGTCAAGTGTCTTTCTGAAGATGTGAAGTCTGTCTTTGTATGGCAGGAATTCCCCTTTCACAAAACTATGTGTTTGTGTCTGAGAGAGAGAAATGGAGACAGACAGAAAGACGGAGACAGAAGAGCGCCCCCTCAGAAGAGAGCTAGTTAAGGTGAGTTTTGTGCCTTTAAAAAACATTTGGGGTTTTGGGGGGAACAAAGTATTTACACTGTCTCATTCTCCTCGTTGGAAACCTTGGCCCCATACTCAGTTTTAGCGGCCTTGAACTGGGGTTGGCACGGTGCATTTCATCTGGCGCTGCCACTTCCACGCTCTGCCTTTACCACGTTGCTTTGCCTCTCAGGGCTGCCACCCTTTTAACTATAAGGAGAGGAGTCTGGAGTATGTGATCCATCCCAGCTCTGCTGTTTTGCAAGTTTCTGAGTTTGTATTCGGATGAGGCTGGGATACACCCAGAGCAGTATAAACCAGGCCCTACCTCCTGCCTATTGCTGGGGCATCCCTCAGGCCTGTGCCTTCTACTCAACCCTTTACTGAGCCCAGCTTTTGTCAGGAGCCCAAGTGCCTACCGAGATGGCAGGGGACGTCTCTCGTGGTCACGGTGGCCATCATTTCTATTGGTTGTGCTGAAACAGCTCTTCTGAGATCCCCCGGCCACCCTTGCTCAAACCTGAGGACAACCCTGTCGTTTCTTTCCTAGGAGGAGGATCAATCCATGGTGCATTTTATGACAGTCCTGTCCCCAGGAATGCACGGAAGGTTATCAGCTGAGTAAGGGGAGGTGCCTCTGTGTCCCTGTGTCCCTGTATCTCTGCTTACAGTGCCCTGCCACCGGCTACTGAGCAAGAAAAGTGCTATTCACCATGATGGATATTTTGCAGATGTGTAGGTGATGGTCGTATGGCTCGTGTGTGGGCTTTGAGCTGGGATGGTGAAGGGTTTATAAATACCTCATCAACATGTATTCAAGGTGGCCTGGTGCCACACAGACTTGATTGATGAAGGCATCAAGCCTGCACACTGGTTTGGAAACAACTTGGTTTTGATCAGTCACACTGCATGCATGACTCGCTGCTAATCTCTGGGTGGTTTTTTCATTTTAGATTTATTCACCCAGTGTCTTGCTTAAGCTGAAAAATACTTTTATTTCACCAGAATATTCTCTGATTCTTTGTTTTCACAATCCAGTTTTTTAATTCTTTTAAAAATTGTTCTGTGTTTATAATGCCTCCTTATTTCTATCATCTCTAGGTTCCCAGTGGCCTGAGCCATGCACCAGATTTTATGTAGGAACTGTACCACCAAAAGAAATCCCCTCACCATAATATCTTTTGAGGAAAATATTATTCTTTAAGACTCTAATACTAAATCATAGAAGAAAGCATGGAACATTTCTTGTAGTTAATACATGTTCATGCAAAAAGAAATTTGATATTTTCATTGAAAAATGTTGATTTTAATAAATTTTACTAATGTGAATATTATTATTCATAATTTAAGTAACCAAATAAAACCACAGTTATTTCTTATTAAGATTGAAAACTATTTACACAGTCTCTCAATTAGAAGACTGAAGTGTATTTAAAAGATGGAAAAATACCTATGATGACACCATCTTTTTTATTAACTAAATATCAAGAACTGTGCAGGGTTAAGATTTGACCCCCTGCAAGCTGCCAGGTTAGCATGAGGTAGTCTGTGGATGCTGCCAGAAGACAGGACACTCCCCCAGGATCAGAGACAAAGGACTTCCTGCCGGCACAGCAGGCAGCCTTGGGTTCATGTTCTTGTTGGTTCCTGAGCTCTTTTCCTATTGCTGTTGTAACAAAGGACCACAGACTCAGTGGCTTAAAGTAACACACATCCATTGTCTCACTGTTCTAGGGTGCAGAAATGCAAAGTCAATGTCAGTGGGCTAAAACCAACGTGTGGCCAAGGCTACGTTCCACACTGAGGCTCTTGGGAGGGATTCATCTTACTACATTTCCCAGCCTGCAGAGGTGCTCACACTCCTTGGCCCAGGGCCCTGTGTCACTGTGACTTCTGCTGTCACATCACATCTCTGTCTCTGACCAATCTGCCTCTCTCTTCTAAGGACCTCCGTGATGATGTTTGCTTTCCCACAGTGATCTGCCATCCCAAGGTCCTTGACAGTCACACCTGCAGAGTCCCTTTTGCCATGCACAGTGACATTCCTAGGTTCTAGGGATCAGACCGTGGACATATTGGGGGCCATTATTCTACCGAGTTCTTCCCTTTGGCCCCACTGGTTCTTGTCCATCCCACATGCAAAATGCATCCACCTCATCCCAACACCCTCCAGAGTCTCATTTACTACACCATCAACTCAAAGTCGAACATGTAGTCTAACTATTATCAGCTCAAAAGCCTAAATATTTTCATCCTCATCACCTAAGTCAGGCATGATTGAGACCCTGGGTGTGATCTTCTCTGCTCAAAATCCTGCAATGGCTTCTCATTTCACTCAGTGAAGAAGCGAGAGTCCTTATGGTGACCTTACAGCTTTCCTCCCCCTCCCCAAGCTGAGCTTATCTCCGGTTTTCTCCCTGGCTCACTCCGTTCCAGCCACACTGGCCTCCCTGCTGGCCCTTGGGGACATCAGACATGCACCCACAGGCCTGTTGCCCTGGCCGGTCTCTGTCCAACTCATATGCTGAAGTCCTAACCCCCAGGACTACAGAACATGACCCCATTTGGAAATAGGGTTGTTGCAGTTGTCATTGGTTAAGAAGAGTTCATTAGGGTGGGCCCTAATCCAGTATGACTTGTGTCCAGATAAAAAGGGGCAATGTGGACACAGAGACACGTGTACATGGAGATGACATGATGAGATGTGGAGAGAAGACGGTCGTCTCCAAGCCAAGGAGAGAGGCCTGGACCAGCGTCTCCCTCCCAGCCCTCAGGAGGAACCAGCCCTGCTGACACCCTGCCTGCAGACTCCCCGCACCCAGGGCTGTGAGACAGTGAGCCTCTGTGGTTCACGTCACCCAGTGTGCGGTGCTGTGTTAGAGGGAGCTCAGCAACTAGCACCCCCTTCTCAAGGTCCTCAGTGAGCCCAGCTCTGGCCATCTCATTTTAACCTGGAAACTGCCTTCCCCTTGTCTCTGCCCCAGAAACCCCCTCTCCCTGATCATATTATTTCTATCACCTTCTAGAATACTATATATTTCACATGACTGTCACGACTGTAGTTTATGTTCTGCTCCTCCTCAGTCCTATAGGGACAAGGATCCTTATTTTTTCACTGACGGACCTCAGGTGGCTTGACCAGTACCCGTGGCACAGCAGTCAATACAAATTGGCCGGATGGAAGGAGGGATCGTTCCTTACATTCACAGGTGAGTGAACGAAGATTCCGGGGGACTGAGAGTTTTGCGCAGGCACAGAGCTGGTAAGTGTCAGGCCAAGGTGGGTTTCAGGTACCTATGAACCTGAGGGAGCCTTGAGTGATTTCCATTGATTAGTATTTCTCAGGTGTCTCTTTTTCTGGCTCTAACTTTTGACTTCTTTCTGTTATTCTTCTAAGCTTTCAACCAGTTTTAAGTTTTAATTCTGCTTTGTCTCAGGTAAACAAATGAAATCTGTAAATCTTTTAACTCATTATTTATTTCATCTAAATACATTGTGATTAGTGATGATGTTTTATTTCTGGCATCTTGTTTTGTGAATTCTATTTGCTTTGCTCTGCTTTTCTCCTGCCTGTTATATACCTTGCAGTCATGGTTAAGAGCATGGCGTCTAGAGACAGCCTATCCGGGCTTGGTTCCCTCCCTCGCTAACCATGTAACCAGTATATGTAATCCCTTTGAGACTCACTTTCTTCATATACAAAAAGTGGTAGTATCCACCTCAAAGACTGTGAGGATTAAGTGATAAAATAGATGAAGAACTTAGAATAGTGACCGGCCTATTTTGCATTCTTCATTTTGACTTCTTTATTTTTATTCTCTTTTTAAACAATTACTTTAGAGATTACTGTTGAATTTTAATGAACACCCTAGATATTGAAGATTAAAATGTTACTTAACCCATACATTGAATTTTATATACCAAATGATATCTGTATTTTGTTTCCATAAGTTCTGTTTAGTTCTTTAAAAAATTGATCTGTTTTCTTTTTCATGATGTCCTGATTGTTCATTATGTTATATAAGATTCATTTTATCTTTTAATGATTCAGTCATACTTATTTTATGCTCTCTCTTAGATTGTTTCATAATTTTAGGCTCTGGAATATTAATCATCCTGTGTTTTACGGTTAGCTCTTTCTTCCCTGTGGCACTCATTTCCTTCTGTTTTTAGTTGTGTGTCTGTGTGTGTGTAGAGTTGTGGGAGATTCTCTATAGTGAGTACAATTTTTTTTTCCTATGATTGTCCCTTACATCCTGGTTTTTAAAGTTTCCCTAGAGAACAGTTTTGTGTTGCTTATCCTAAGGCTCCAAGTGATATGATCAACCATGAATTATTATATTTTTCGGTTTGGGAATTCCGGAATCTTAAGTGGAGTATCAATTTGGATTCCACATTCATATAAAGCAGGGGAGTGGAGACTAGATTTTTTTTAAGGGAGACTTTGTTTTTCCCTAGAGAACCAGTTGTTTCACCCCTTTCCTGTGTGCACATGTGAAGAACTTTGAGTCTTCCTTTCAGTGAAGAGGCAAGTCTTCCAATACGTCTTATGCAGAGGTTTCTATAAAGGAAGACTCTTCTACATCTGGTATGGACCCTTTTTCCTAAATGGACATTGTATCCCTATTTATGTGCAGATGAAAACCCCTTCCCTCCAGGGTGTGGTGGCATCAGCTCACAAGATTACCATTTTGGCATTAAGTGTCCTCTTTGTATTGTCACCTGGGAACTTCTCTCTCCAGAGCAGAGTTAGCTCTGTGTTACTTTTGTTGTTGTATTTTATCCGGCATTACTGAAAGTTTTACTTAAAAAGGATCCTAATTAGCTCTGTTTACCTGTTTCCAGAGCTGAAAGCTTCAGTTCTAGAGTATCTGTTTGATTTTTCTTAAAAATACATTCCAGTATATTTCTCTGGTGAAAGTCTTGACCCTGTTATATATTCTCCCATCATTTCCTTATTTTCTTGAATATAATAAAAGTATTTTATAGCCTTTATTGGTAACTCTGATGCCTACCTACATCACCTGGGGGTTTGCATCCTTTGTCTAATATTTCTTATTCTCATTTTATCCATCATATAGTCTTGACATGTTGCATGTCTAGAAATTCTTTATTACATGGCAGACATTGCAGATGAAAAATCCATATCTTATCTTCCATAAGAGGTTTTCTACCTTCCCGTTAGGCAGACAGTGTGAGGGACTGATCATGTCACTCCAATCAGGCCCTGAGTTGTGTCAGGACAGAAGTGCCTTTTTTCTTAAGACAGCTTTGAGGTATACTTGGCAAAATAATTTTCACACATTTAAAGTGTACAACTTAATACGTTTTGACATAAGTATATCCCCAAGAAACCATGACCACATTCAAGACAGTGAACATACCCATCACCCACAAAACTCTTCTCCTGCATTTGGTTGTCCCTCCCTCCCTCTCCGTCTATTCCCCTGAAAACCATTGATCTGTTTTCTATCACAACATACTGGTTTGCATTTTGAAGATCGTTGTATGAATGGATTCATGCAGTATCTACTCTATGTTGTCTGACTTCTTTCATTCAGTGTAATTATTTTGAGAGTCATCTATGTTGCTGTATTAATAGCTAATTTTTCTTATAGCAGAGTATTGCTTAGTGCTGAGTTTTTCCTGAATAGTTTATTGTGAGCAGTGTTTGGATAGACCATCCTTTGTTTCTTCATTTACTTCTTCATGGATGCATGGGTTATTTACAACTTGCGCTATTATAAATAATATTGCAGTGAATATTTGGTTACAAGTCTTTGTATGGACATATGCTTTTATTTTCTAAAGCATCAGATGAGGAATATCTGGGTTATATGGTAGATAAGTGTTTACCTTTTTTAAAGAAACTGTTAAACAGTTTTCCAAAATAGTTGTGCTAATGTAAATTCCTCGTGCTGTGTATCAGTTCTGGTTGCTCTATTTCCTTGCCAGCACTTTGTAAGGTCGGTCTTTCTAATCATATACATTCTAGTATGTATGTGTACTAGTATCTCACTGTGGTTTTTAAAAGCATTTCTCTAATGACTAATGGCATCTTTAATCAGCATCTTTTCATATGCTTATTATCCATCTGGATATCTTTACTGAAGTGTGTTTTCTGGCCTCATTCATTCATTCAGGTGTTTGCATTATTATTGAGTTTTGAAACATTTTTATTCTGGATCAGACACAAAGAGAGACCTTTACCATATATATGATCTGCAAATAGCTTCTGTCTATGGCTTGTCTTTTCATTTGCTTCACAGTGTTTAGAAGAGCTTTGAAGAGTCTTCATTTTTGTAAAGTTCACTCTATCAGTTACTTTTTAAAATAGATTATACTTTTGGTGTCATAGCAAAGAAATATTTGCCAAACCCAAGGTCATAAAGCTTAAGCCTATGCTTTTTCTCCTAGCTGTTTTATAGTTTTAGATTTCCTATTAAGATCTATGATCCACTTTGAGTTAATTTTTGTATATTTTGTGAGGTGTGGATCAAAGTTCATTTTTTTTTTTTTGCATATCACTAACAATTCCAGCACTACTTGTTGAAAAGATCCTTTCCTCCACTGCATCCTTTTTGAGAATCAATTGTCTATATAAGTGTTGGTTTAGTTCTGAACTTTCTATTCTGTTCCATTATTCTATTTTCCTGTTTTACACCAACACCATACTTTCTGATTACTGTAGCTTTATAAAAAAATTCTGAAAATCAGATAGAGTAAGTCTTCCAACTTTGTTTCTCTTGTTCAAAGTTGTTTTGGATATTTGGGATCCTTTGCATTTTTATATGAATTTTAGAATCAGTTCTTAAATTCCTTACATCCTGTTCTGCCAAAATTCCACCCATATCTTTGGCCATCTCCAAAGCCACATTTTCTGAAGAAGTCTCTCTAGATCCCAGGTGAAAGGAATTTCTCTTTTGTCTGTGCTCCATTCACATTTCATAATATTTGATTACATTTATTCATATTTGGATGTATGTACTTGTCTGATCTTTCCTGCCATATAGTAAGCCTCTCAAGATTAGGAATCTTGACTTGGTTCCCTATGTCTGCTGAGAAAACTAGTTCTATGCTTTGCAGGAGTGAGCCCTGCAGTAAGAGGTAACTGCAGCACACATCTAGCTCATTGTTTGCATATCATCAAGGAATCCTGCAGATTTAGAATTGTTTATTTATTGTTGTCTCCAAGACGGCTCAGTCTTTTTATTTCTATTACTACTGCTGCAGTTTCAAAGAACAATGAGCTAATTATTTTCCAAATATCAAAACATACTGTAATTGAGTTGTGATGCAAATTATGTGCTGCTTTGTCTTAAAAACCTGCTTAGTGTTCACAGGTTCCTTCACTCATGGAAATTTTGGGAGAATGACATATCCTTAGAGATAGCACTGCTGACTTTGGCGACCTGAGCAGCAGTATCTGAACTCACTCCTGCTGTTTTTCCAGTGTCCCCTCAAGCCCTCCTCCAGCCCTCCATTGGGGGACCTGCAGTTCTGCCCTAGAAAAGCCTGTTGCTTCTCAGGAAGACTTCCCTATGAAACATAATCATATCTTTCTTGTGGGGACATTCAGTCCAGTGACCTGACAGCAGGGGAAAATGTTTAGTCTGTTCTTGGTAGAGCCTAAACTATTCCATACTTATTAGAAGCAAATCCAATGAGGAAACTGTTGGCATCTAACAAATCAGGATAAATGTCTGATGAGGAAGATCAGCTTCCCCATCCCACTCAGGCATCATGTTGATATGATGCTCACCTTGGCTAACATTTTCTACTGTGAGCAACGTAAAGTTCAAGATGTTATGGATGGCTTTTTGTTTTTCTTCCTTGGTCTTTCCACATTCACTGTGTCTGGTGAGATTATATGAATCCTGCTTATTTTCAGCCCAGCACTTACTCTTTTTAAAGGATCACGTGTTTAAAAGCCTAGTGGACAATTTGTTAGAAGATAGAAATCCTTAGATTTTGGTCCTAGAGTTGAATCCTGGTTAGGGGTGAATGAAAATTCCCAGTAAAATTTTAAATTCAGTGTTACAAAGTTTTAAAAATAGTTAAATATTAGTCAATTTCATTAAACACTTTAGCAGTTATTTACTTTTAAGCCTGTTTCTGGGGCAATTTTGCAATGATTCCCTCCCTTTATTGATTCCCTCTTTATCAGAATCCTTGAGAGGCCCCCGTCATCACTGTCAGTATCATCATCATCATCATCATCATGGAACTGATTCCTCTGGATGATTCTAGGAAAATAAAGAGATGGGTGGGGTTATGTGTAGGTCAGTGTGTGCATATACAATAAGAACAGTTATCAGACATTAGATGCAAGATATCCATTTTATTTAGAGAAGAATGTGGTCATGAAATCCTGATGTGGTGAATGAAGGAAGCAGTGGGAACAGGATAGTCAATGGAAAGGAGGAGGAAGTGAGCGAAGCGGGGAGCATAGATCCTTTGTTAGCCGATCATCAAATTGGTGTGAATGAGGGGAGTGTGGTGGCAGAATCATGTTCCTCCCCCACCACAGGGTAGCCAACTGTGACATGATTCTGTACATGGCAAAAGGGATGACAGATATATTAGGAGAAAAATCTTAGAGGATTTCTGTCTTCTAAATTGTCTATTAGCCTTTTAAACCCATGATACATTATTAAAGATTAGTGGAGGGCCACAAATAAAAAGGATTCATATAATCTCACCACACATACTGAAGGTAGAAAGACTAAGGAAAAAAAACAAAAAGTCATTCATAAGTGCCTTGAACCTTAAATTGCTCATGGGAGGAAATGTCACACAAGGTGAGTGTCACAGCCACATACATAATGCCTGAGTGGGAGGGGAGAAGGGGATCCTGAGATGAGACAATAGGGTGAGTAGCCTGGATTGTCCAGGTGAGCCCAATGTAATCACAGGGGTCCTTAAAATGCAGGACACAGCCCAGCTGAGTTTAAAATCAGAGGGAGGTGTAGCCATAGAGCAATGTTCAGAAAGGCTGCTGGCCATGAAAATGGAGGAAGTCGTGGGGCACAAGCTAAGGAAGGTGGGTGACCTCTGGAAATTGGAAAAAAAACAAACACAAGGAAACATTCTCTTCTAGATCCTGTAGAAGGAAGGAACCCTGCTGTTAACTTGAATTTAGCTCAATGAGAACTGTGTTGGATCTCTGACCTCCACAGCCATAAGGTGATAAATCTGTGCTGGTTTAAGTTGTTACACTTATGGAAGTTTGTTACAGTGGTAATAGAAAAATAACATAGTGAGCGGTAGTGTAAGGGATTAAAGTTCTAGGCTGGGGTGTGGAGAGGATTCTGACATTTACACCTAAAAAACAACCAGGTGCAGTGGGAAGGTGTTTTAAGGAAGACCTACCTGGCGGGGCTGTTAGGAGGACTGTTTGGTGTGAGGAGAGCATTGGAGTAGAGGAATCAATTAAATCTCTACCAGAAAAATAAGGAATAAAATATAACAGGGCTTCAGTGTTAGTGGATTCAGTAATGGAAATGGGCTGAGAGATATAAACATTACTTTGAAATTAGCTACAGGTTTGATGATTGCATGTTGGGGAGAGTTAGCCGATGTGTGGACTGAATGTTTGCATCCCCTCAAAATCCATGTGTCGAAACCCCAACTCCCAGGGTGATGGTGTTGGGAGGCGGGGCCTTTGGGAGGTGATTACTAGGATAAAATGAGGTCATGAGAGTAGAGCCCTCATGAATGGGATTAGTGCCCTTATAAAGGGCCCCAGATTGCTTGCTTCTCTCTGCTCTCTGGCCCATGAAGATAGTGGGAAAACAGCCATCTTCGAGCCATGAAGGCTATCCTATCCCAGATACATTGATCTCAGCCTCCAAAACTTAAGGAACATGCTGGTTGTTTAAGCCACCCGACCCATGGTAATTTGTTACAGCATCCCAGACTGACGAAGACAGTGGAGAATGCCTCTGAGTTTGACACTGATTGCCTGGAGAATGCTGAAACCCAGGGAAGTGGGCAGCACAGACGTTTACTCATTTAATCCTGGCAACACGGTATGAGATAGAGTCTACATATTCCTCGCTATTTAAAAGGGAAGGAAAAAGAGGCACAAATAACAACAACAACAACAACAACAACAATAATTTTTCCAAGATTCACACAGAACCCCCTGGAGGCAGAGTGAGAATTTATACTCAGGCAGGCTGACCCCAGAGTCCCTGCTCATAACTACTAAGTCAGATCACCTTGCTTATGTGGTTCAATTTTTTTCAAGTGTGATATGAGTGTACTGTGTCCAGTAACTTATAATTTCAAAATAACTCACTGTGAGGGAATCATTAGTCTCAGGCATTGCAAACCACAGGAAGCTAGACATAAAAAAAATAACTCATTAGGGCAAGATAACCAATAATGTTTTTAAATATTATATTTGCTGAACCTTTGCAATAAAATGTGTATTTACAAATCTGTCTGGCTACAGAATAACTTCATAATCCTGAATGTGGCTGGTGGCTCCCATGGTGGACATCACGGGCCTAGAGAATTTAAGTGACTTGTCCAGCCTCGCTCAGGAAGCTCATGGTGGGATCAGAGCTATAGGCTGGGACTTTTCCTTCCTATGCAACAAGTCCCTCATGGAGGCTTAGAAGCTTCTCCTTTGGTGCCCAGCTGTCTATCCGTACTTATGACATCTTGTCAGGTGTCCCAGCCTGCTCCTGAACATCAGCCAGTGAACACTTCTGCTCTTTTCTGGCCAGGTAATACATTCTAGCAACTTCCATTGACTTCTTGGCATCAGTTCTTACCTGGAAGGGTAGTGGCAAGAGATGCAAATGTGTCCACATGACAGGCTTTTCATAAACATAGCAGGAGTGGTCAAGAGAAGAAAACTTCAGGAAGACGAGTGGAAGCAGGTCATTTAATATACCAAATGGGTACTTTCAATGTATGTTTGTGTTTCCAAGTCCAGGCTTGTTCTGCTTGTGCATTACAGGCCAATAAATTGGGAGACAGTTTTGGGGCAAGAAATAGCGACTTTAATTTGGAAAGCCAGATAAGAACATGGAAGTCTAATGTCCTGGAAAACCATCTCCCAAAGTCAGAATTCAGGCTCTTTTTATATTAAAAAGGGGAAGCAGGAATGCTTGGTTGTTGCAAACTTGGTTTATGAATTCTTTGTTGTTAGAATATTTTGTTCTTGCAGCTCTTCGCCTGGGTCAGATCCGTGTAAACCTCCAACAAACAAATGTTATTTTCTATTCTGTAACTTGTTATCTTTATATGAATGGAAAAGTGTTAATATCCTTTAAAGTCAGAGCCTTGAGAATAGGGTCTCCTGTATATTTCAGGCTCTAGGCAACATTGTTTTACAAAAGGTGCAGAACCAACAAGACTAAACCTAGGAAACAGGGCACAGGGTTAAAGTCAAAAGAACAGATCTAATATGGAGTCAGATTTGTTCTTTCCTATTTCAGTAGTGCCATGGAGAAGGCACTTTGGGCAGCTTGTTGTAGGGTCCTGGAGGCTTTCTCTCTTAGCCTCTGGGCGCCTCTATTGTAAACCCTTCATAGCTGTCTGGTCTGCTGGAAAACCACTCCGACTGTTTTGCACGGAAGATGTGTCCTGTTTATAACTCATCTCTACTCCTTGGAAAACAACTCAAGAAAAACTCAGTTGGTTTTCCACCAGCCCTGGGTAGGGGTGAGGGATAGCATGTTATTATTTTATAAAATAAAAATAAAAATAAAAATAATAAAAGAAGTCTTAAAACAGCACTGGGCACATAGGAGAGAGTCAATAAATGTTTCCTGGCTTAAATTAAAAGTGATGGCACAGTGATTCTATGGCTGCTGTATTTGCTGTGCTAGTTACTCCTTTGTTCCATTACAATTTTTTTAACTGAAAAAGAAATACATGCATATGGTTAAAAAAATCTCAAACAGAGCACAAAAATACACAAGTGAAAGAAGTTTTCCCTCATCCCCTGTTCTTCCAGCCGTCCCTGGAGATGCCACTGTTTACTATCCTTTGTGTGCTTTTCCAGATATGCTATGCACATTCCCACCTATGTATGTAAATTCCTTTAAACTTTTACTTATTTTTAACTTAAAGGGGTTTAAATCCTCAAGTGCCTTCTGCCCGGGTAATAGAAAAGAACAAATCTGACTCCATACTAGATCTTTTCCTTTGACTTTAACCCTGTGCTCTGTCTCCTAGGCTTCATGTTGCTTGTGAAACAATGTTGCCTAGAGCCTGAAATATACAGGAGAGCCTATTCTGAAG
The DNA here is from genome assembly GCF_036321535.1 of Camelus dromedarius. NCBI lineage: Eukaryota > Metazoa > Chordata > Mammalia > Artiodactyla > Camelidae > Camelus > Camelus dromedarius. Next base: position 38,216,098 of record NC_087455.1, read on the forward strand.
GCTCTGACTTTTAAGGATATTTAACACTTTTCAATTCATATAAAGATAACAAGTTGCAGAATAGAAAATAACTTTTGTTTTGTTGGAGGTTTACAGAGATATGACCCACTCAGATAGCTGCAAGAACAAAGGATTCTAACAAAAAAGAATTCCTACACCAAGAAGTTTGCTACAACCAAGCACGTAGGAAAGGAGTCTGAATTCTGACTTGGGGAGATGGTTTTCCAGGACATTAGTTTGCCATCAAGGTCTACAAAAACTTGCTATTCCATGCCCCAACACCTAGTCTCTGAACTTATTGGCCTGTCCTGAACTGAGGAGAATGAATTTGGACTCGGTAACACTCTTATCTACCTAGCAAGCTGGGCACTGGAACTGAGGACAGCTTTCCCACACCCAGGGACCTACTGTGAGCCCTTGATGGTTCCACTAGGGTGGGGTGTGGTTTACTCAGGAGGGATGGGGACTATGCACCAACACTTAGGCAGTCTGCTCCGTCTGGGGCTCTGATCTTGTACTTCCCGCTCCCTGCCAGCCCAACAACTGGGACAGCTAAGGCAGAGATCGTGCCTGCCTGTTTCCCAGCGTGTAAAAGGGGAATATGTACTCTTCCCAAGGTAGTTCTGAGTGACAACACCCGCGGGTGCTTGGGTCCCAGAGCAACAAGAAACCCAGCTCCGCGTGGGGCAACAGGTGTGATTCCCGTAGGGGTTCTGCAGAGGCCTTGGCTGGAGGGCTGGACCAGGGAGGTAAAATTTGAGCTGCGGGCCTTGAAGTGTTAGAGAAGGGTACAGAGGCAGGACTGCCGCCTGTTTCGGGGTGCCCCCAGATGTAAAGCTTTTTCTCTCCATCTCTGCTACTCCCCTCCCCCTCCAGATCCCTCCCTTCTCTGTGCACCTCCTGTCCATCTGTCTCCCTCCACTTTTCCCCTCCTCCCCTCCTCCTCCCATCTTCTCCCTCCCTCACTTCCCCAGCTTCTCTCACAGAACCCAGAGGCTCGCTGGCCCTCCTGCGCATGCGCAGTCAGTGCCAGCTGGACCGCGGGTTGGAAGCTACAGCTCCGAGCCGGGGATCGGCCCCAAAGTCTTCTCAGCTCTGTCGCCCGGTAAGCCTTTAGCTCCTGCCCGGTGCCGAGGCCTCCGGCTGTGGAAGTGCAAGGTGGCGGGCTCACGGGAAATGTTCAGGCGGCTGCGGGAGGGCGGTCCGCGTGTCACAGCCAGCGAGGGCGCGAGTCAGCGTGTGCTCAGCTAAATTGCTCAGGCCAGGCCCCTCTACACCGGCACCCCGGCCACAGCTGTCCAGGGCCAGGTGTGCACCTGCCGCCTCTCGCCCCAGCCGGGCTCCCCTCAGTCCACGGCTGGCGTCCCCTTCCCCTCTCCCGCCCGCGAATCCTCTCCTCCCGGGCTTCCTCTCCTTGGCCGCCGGCTCGTCCCTGCCCCTGGGAGGGCTGTGTCCCGGGCGGGCTTGGTCTGCGGACCCGGACGGGGGCGGGAGGCTGGGGCTGGGGCTGGCCTCCGAGCGGGGCTGCAGCCCGCGTCCCCAACCCCCCGCTTTCCCTGCCCCGTGACCCCGGGGCTGCCCTCCTCTCCCTTTCCAGCTCCCTCAGGACTAGGTCAGCGGCGTGGGTGCTGCTCCCCGGGCTGAGAGCCTCAGGCTGTAAAGCCCAGCTTCTCCTGGTGGAGTCAGCAAAAGGGAGCGTCAGTGCTAAGGAAGCTTCCGTCTCCTCCCTCAGTGTTTCTGCCCCAGGCAAGTTCCTTGAACACTTTCAGGTGTTATGATGGCGGTGCCTGTTGATGTCACGTGTTTTTATAGTGAGAGGGATTACAGTGTTGAAAGCAGGGCTTGGTTCAGTTAAAAATGAGCTGAAGGCATGAGTCTGTGACATCCTCCAGGCTTCCCTCTCCCAGGGTGAAACGTGTGACTGTCGATTTTAGAAAGATAGTTACAGTCCCTAACTAGTCCAGCCCAGCTAGAGTGTGTTAACAGGAACAGCACCACCATGAGGCTTTGGAGACCTAGGGCCATTGCAGTCCTAAAGAGCTCTTGGCACAGTTTGGTTTGGTTTGGTTTTTTGTTTTTCTTTAATTGTGCGGCAGACTAGTTGTATAGAGGGGAAAATAATTGTCCAGAAATATTTTTTTCATATAACAGCTTTATTGTGATATTGTTCACATACCATGAATTCCATCCATTTAAATGGTACAATTCACCAGCTTTTAGCATATTCACAGTGCTGCAACCATTATTATTCCAGAATGTTTTCATCACTTCAGGAAGAACAGTGGAAGTCAATGACCTATCCACCCTTCACCAGTGGTGGTTCTAAAGAAGTTTCTTGGCTGTTCCTGACCATAAATTAACTTGCTACATTCCATGAAACATCTGGTAGGAATTCTAATCAGAATTGCATTGAATCTGTCTATCAAAACAGGAAGAATTAATATCTTTATGACATAAATTTCTTCTAACTATGAATATATATGAGACCGTATCTTTTCATCTGTCCAGAGCCTGGCCCATGGGAAGTCCTCACTAATTTTTGGGCTTGTGAATGATGAGATTCTATACATTGTTAATTGCAAATGTAGCCTTTCACAGAAGAGAAAAGTAACCTCAGTGAAGCCAAGTGAATCTCTGATGGTCAGAAAGGGTGATAGTCAGCGCTGGAGTGATCCAGTGGACTTGCTGCTTGCAGCCAGAATTCTCCACCACCTACAGCTACGGTGAGTACAGTGTTCTTTTATTTTTTTAATGACTTGCTCTTATTTTTCTAATTATTTTTTATTGAAGTGTAGTTAACTTACAATGTTAGTTTCAGGTGTACAGCAGAGATTCAGTTATAAACGTATTCATATATATATACATATGTTTTAGATTGTTTTTAGTACAACTCATTACAAGAACATGAATATAGTTCCCTGTGCTATATAGCAGGTCCTTGTCATTTATTTTATATTTATTAATGTGTATCTGTTAATCCCCCCTTTCCTGCCTGCTAAACACAGTTTATTTCTATGTCCATGAGTCCATTTCTAGCAGCACCATTTTTCCTAGTTAAAGTATGCTTTTTGGCTGCTTTCAGTTTCAGTAATTCCATCTTATCTGTGGGCGTTTTTCTTCTGGTGGGCCTCTATGTGGTTTGCACACGTGGTAATAGAGATCTGTATTTGGGAGAACTCGAGGCCTCATGTAGTTCCTGGTACAGAGTGCCCACTGAGCTGATGCATGAACTTGGGAAAAAGCATAGTAAATGTTGGAATTTCCACTATGGTTGAGAATTCCAGGTTTCTATAACCTCTCTAGCCCACCTTAATGTTGGCTGCACCCATACTGGGTAATTTGGTGGAACTCCATGGTATGGTGATATAGAGACAGGGCCTTGTATGCTTCTTATCTTTCCTTTTTCTAACACTCATTCTCCTGGGCCTCCCAGATCCTCCCACAGCAGTGCCCATGGCTAGCTTGGTGCTGCACTCAGGCAATATTTGTTAATAAGGCCCTTTCCTCATCTCTTCTGAGCCTCCGTTTCCTTCTCTGCACAATGAGACCGTAGACTAGATAAGTCCTTTTCAGTTTCTTTTAAAGCCATGTTTCCTTTGAGAAACAGAAAATACAAATCTCTCCTCCCATTCCAACCCGTTAGATTTTGATATGTCCTCCAAGGAGTGACATAGTTCTTTGTGGAAAACTGATGTGATTGTGATTCTGAGTGGCACAGAAAAGACTCTTCAGAGATTTATTGCAGGGAAAGGGCAGGAAAGGGGCAGTATGTCACACTTTCTAGTGTGAGCACTGGAGCAGGGGATTGGGTTTGAATACGGTGTCTGATGTGGCCTCTCTCTAATCTTGCACAATGTGATAAACCTCTCTCCCTCAGTTTCTTCATGTGTCAAGTTGGGGTGCTACTATTTTAGGGTTTTTGTGAAACATTATACACATAATCCATTTGTGTCTCGGTAGAAACAAGAGCTGCTAGGGAGTCAGTGATTTCTTTAAAAAAAAAAAAATCTTGTCCATAGCACTCTGTGTGTATTTTGAAGTTCCTGGAGGGTGAGTGTTGAAACTAAAGTCCATCGTGGGACAGGTGGCCCAAGGGTCTGTGTGCCGCAGATTGCCCCCTCCTCCCCAGTCCTCTTCCCCTCAGTCCGGGATGAAGTTCCCTAGTAGATTTACACACAGTTCTTGTGGAAATGGCTTTTCATTTTATTGTTTCACCAAGAAGGGCTGCCATCATGATCTCTGTGGTCAGGTTTTGCTGAACTGAAGGCTATGCAATTGGGGGTTTCTATTTAATAAAAAGAAAAAAAATTACAAATACAAACTTAGACCTAGGGTGGTGACAGGGGCTCCTGGAAGTGGGGAACATTAGCTTTGTTAGCTTCAGGTGCAGTGGCCCCTGGAAACGAGGACCCATCCTCGTGCTCTGAAGTTGGAGGGACCAGTGGGTTCAGTGGGAAATTTAACTGAGTGTATCTCATGGTCTAGGGATTGTCCTATTTGTGCTGTGTGTTCCTTATTTGAGACAGTGAGCTCATTTAACCTCAATAGCCTCTTTAAAAAATTAGACTTTTAATTTTGTGATGTAATGTAGATTCCCATGTAGTTGTAAGAGATAATATGGAGAGGGCCTATGGACCCTTTGCCCAATTTTCCTTAATGGCTCAATCTTGCAAAATTCGGGTACAATTCATTACTGACTCACTAACTCTTTGAGGTTTGTGTTATTGCCCTCATTTCTATTCATGATTAAACTGGGGCTTAGAGAAGCACACAGGCCTGCACAGTTCACCAACATGGTTAGTGTAGAGTCGGGTGAACGTGGGCTTGGGATTTCCAGGCAGTACCAATATGATGGTCTGTGGCAGGGAGCAGCATTCACTTTGCTTGCTTATTCATTCATTCAACAAACATTTATTGAGTAACCTCTGTGTATCAGATGCCTTCATAGGGTTATCAGATTCTTCAGCAATACTGAGAATCAGGTAATGTTTTCTTTTTTTTAATCTGAGGAAATTAGCTCTGAGAGGTTATAATCCCCCCCAAATGTAATATAGCTCATAAAGGAGGGACAGTAAATTTGTACAGTCCCCCCTTTTTATGCAGGTTGTAACCTAGGCATTTTACATTTGCAAACTTCCATAATCCAGATGTATTCTTGTAAGGCAAGGATTTTTTTTTTAATTGAAGTATAGTCAAGTTTACAATGTTGTGTCAAATGCAAGGTGTTTTTTGAATTTTGAGTTAAATAATATTTTTTGAGGAGGGTAATTAGGTTTGTTTATTTGTTTCACTTTTTAAAATGAGGTACTGGGGATTAAACACAGGACCTCGTACTTGCTAAGCACGTGCTCTACCACTGAACTGTACCCTCCTCCCCAAGACAAGTTATCTTATCCATTATTTTGCAGCTTAGGAGTTCAAATAAATTGGATAGAAATCCAGATGTTTTGATCCCACTGTGGTTCTTTTCTTTATATTCTGCTTAAAGGGGTGTGGAAAGCAGTTCATTTTTTCATTTCTTTATTCAGCAGTTTTGAGCACTGACTTTGCATCAGGGTTTGGCTAGGTGCTTGGAACAGAAAACAAGAAATGACCCTGCTCTGCAGGGGCAGGAAGCCTAGGCCAAAAGCTGGGTAATGTGATCCGACCTACGGTAGCCATGTGTAGACACTGAGGACAAACTGTACCCCCGGCTTTGCTTGGGCTCCCCTTGCCTTCTGGCTGGTACACACCAGGTCACCACAACCCAGAGGGGCCCACAGCCCACAGCAGAGTATGTATCTCAATCTCCTCTCCCCTCTCGGCAGGGGCTGCAACATGAGCATCCCTGACTACGTGCAGTGCGCTGAGAACGATCAGATTCTCCCCTTGGTGATCCAAGCCGTTGGGATCATCTCAGAGGAGAATTTCTTTTGCATCTATAAGCGAATTTCCTTGGTGAGCCAGATCAGCCCGTGCGGCTCCCAGTGGGCACTCTGTATCCACTACAGGCACCACTATGCACCCGAGAATGGGTGGAGAAACTTCCAGACCCACAGCAATGTAGTGGGCCTTGTCACCATTACCGATTGCCTCTCGGCCAAGGCTTTCGAGAAGCTCCACGTGCAGAGGAGCTGTATGGCACCTCGATAATGACTCTTAGCTCTTTGTCTTTGTGCTGCATGGGGAGGTGGCCGAGCAGACACGCACAGACGTGGCCTTCAATCTACGAGGACTGCAGGCTGGTGAAGAGGATCGAGGACTTCACTGAGTCACTCTTCATCATGCTCAAGTCCAAGTGGCTGGATAGGGCCCCCAAGAAGTCTGGGGACAAGATCCACCTCCTCTGCACCTTGTTTGAGAAGGAGGACTTCATGGGACTGGACACAGTCAGCAGGTACGTCTATCTGGAGGCCCGGCCACCCTGGCTGTGTGCCGGATTGCTTCCCTACATCCAGGAAGGGATCAGCAAGGAAGAGGGCTGTCTTGTAGCCAAGGGTGGAGGGAGGTGCAGCCCGCCGGTTTACAGACATTCAAAAGTGAATCCGCCTTTGTTTCAGAGAGATCCTTTTAGGGTTAGTGTGGACACTTACTCCAGCTTTTCAGCCAGGACCCCTGGTGGGACACCTGGAGTTGCTGTCCAATAGAGTAGCCATAGCCACTGATGCTAGAAGCGCTGGGGAGGAGGCTGGTCTGAGCTGAGATGTGCTGTAGGACAAATGCACATCAGATACTGAGACTTATCTAGTAAAAGGAATGTAATCTACCTTGTTACTTTCTATATTGATTACATGTCAAAATGATAGTATTTTACATACAGTAGAATAAGTAAGATCTGTTCTTAAAATCAGTTTCTAGTATTTGTTTTTTGTTTGTTTGTTTATTTATTTGTTTACTTTTTAAATGTGGCAACTGGGAAACTTTCTTTACATGGATCTCATTTCATTACTGTTGGGCAGCCTGTCCTGGGACAGTCTCATCCCTTTGCTTATAGATGAGATGCTGAATCCCGAGATGCAGAACGAGGCTCTGGTTGAGCTGGGGATGGAGCCGGTGTCTCCTGCCTCCCAGGCCCAGCACCTGCACGGCTCAGGCCCTCTCTTCATGCTAGACAGTCACCATGCCAGGTTAGGACATCAGTAACACCGCCAGGGACTTCCAAATGAACTCCTTATGCAGGAAAAGGCATGTCACGGAGTATGGGACAGAGCAGGGAAAGGTTCATCTTCACTTTGTCCCTGTGATTATGTCAAAGGACTCACTTTTCCTTGAAAGTGCAGACGAGCTCTTCTGGGCTACCTACCCCGCACCTTCTGCTCTGTTTCCCCTTGTGTCCATTGTGCTGTCCCTCGGGCAGGAGAGGTTGAGATGCCTTTGCCGAGAGGTGGTCCCCCTTTGCTGCGGAGAGTGAGGGAAGTTGTGTCCCCCCGGCCTACGGCCTCGGGCCTTCAGTCTGGAGAGGGCTCATGGCGGTCTCATTGGTGACGGTCGGAGCTCCTAGCACGTGCAGCCGGGTCAGCTGTGGAGGCGGTGATCTGTGATTCTTGAACTTACCTAAGATCAGATCCTAATTTCTGGTTGTTGGTCAGTTGGAGGAGAAGATGCCAGAGAATTGATAAAAAGAAAGTCCAGACCAGCCCTGTGAGTGAGAGGCACAGGGGACCCGAGTCCCACCTGCGTGTGGTGCCTGGCGAACTCTGGATGAATTTTCAGTTCCTCCCCGGACATTCTTCTATGGCTTAAGGAAGGGGCAAGTAATGTCGTGGCCATGATCTGTACTTGTCCTTGCAGGGCCCTGTGATCTACATGCCCGCACTCCCCTTCTGCTCCTTGGAGATGAGGTGGCAGGTTTAGGAGCCTGGGCACTGCTGAAGGCACAGCTGCCAGCACCAGGCTACACCGAGACTGGCTCCATTCACCTCACCTGTCACCTCCTGCTGAGCCCCCAGGCATTAGTCCAGGTAGGTGCATCGGTGCAACGTAAGCAGGGACCAACTTCTCCCCCTTGACAGACTGCTGCGTGAGCAGTGGAAGCCTGGAGCATGCCCCAGCCCCCTGGCCAGTGCCTCCTCTATTGTCATAGGAGGCACTGGTGACATTTTTGCTCAGCAACTGCTTGTCTCTGAGTCTGTAGACCCACCGGAGAATGCCAGCTTGTTTTTGCCTTTTCAAGTCTGTCCTTGGATTTGACAAAGTAGTTGGATGTGTGCTTAGTCCATAGTGTTTGACACTGTCACCATTGTTTACCCAGAACCTCGTGTACCAGGCATGGTTCTCGGCATCAAAATACAGCAACACATTAAACCTCCCTCCTGGTGGGTCTGTCTGTTTTGATACAATAAGCGCCCAGCCAGCATCTGAACGTCAGTGAGATATCGCGGCCAGTGAGCTCGGGTCAAGCACGTTCTTCTCCAGTCACTTTTACTCCATTGTTCCTTTTACTATTCCACAGTCATTAATTTATAAAACAATGTTTGGTGCAGGAGCAGAGCCTTATCCTCTCCTGCTACTCTTGGTGGGAGTGAGTAAAACTGTCCAGCCTGAAATGCGACCACATTTTGTAGCTCAAAACCTGCCTAGACGCATGTAGGTGGAGTTTTGGTTTGGGGCTCTTACCACGTTGATGTCCCCTGGCAGCGCCGCTCCCCACAGGACCCTGCCTTCCCTGGAGCATGAGGTGAGGGTGGGTCTCACCGTCCCCATGTCCCTGTCCTCATCACACTCACGTAAGATCTTGTACAGGCTGTCAAAGTCATTTTTGTTCTTGTGTGTTTCTAATTTTCACTTGTTCCTCTTTTCCTTTTTCTCTTGTACTGCCCTGTGAGCATGTTGTTGCGTCTGAAAAGGTGGGCTGTGCACACTCTGCATTGGAAATAGCTAGATCGCCCTCCGTGCTGTCTCCATCGCTTTAAAAAGCAAAAACTTAACAGCTGCCTTGATCCATGTATTATCCTAGTCATCTTTTTATTTTCTAATTTTTTTGGAATATTTGCTTTGTTAGTACATCACCCACTTGTGTTTGATACCTGTTAAAATCCTTGCTTTTAGGAACCTGTTTGGTCTTCCTTATATTTGGTGACAAATGAGCCCTTATTAAATTTGTTTGTTTTGAAGAAGTGAGATGCGAATTGATTTAAGAGGCTGCTTAGGGATTCTTTTCATGGAGTATTTAAACTTGGAATGTCAAAGTCTGCAGCACCTTGCTCGATTCCTGCTTTTACACAAAAGTGCTCAGCACGCGGTTCCTGGCTGTTGCTGTGTGACGTGCGTGATGGCGCTTCCTGGCCGGCGGTCACTGGTGAGGAAGTGGCCGGCTCGGGGGTGATCAGGTGCAGGGGACGCTGTTGGAGGAAGCAGTCACTTTTTTTTTTTTTGCATTCAACTTCCCCGTGCCATTTACTTTAGTTTGCCTTCATAAAGGGGCAGTATCGGGTCTAAAATCCATGCCACTCTTTTGTTCCCTGTACGAGGCTGTTTCTTCTGAGTATCAGGACAACTTGGCCTTCTCCGAAGAGGCTGACTCACCTGGATCTGGTGGACAAACGGACCGCTAAAGGGGACCGTATGTTCCAGTCTGCTTCATCCAGTGGGCATTCAGAGCCTGGTCTGTGTTTTGCCTCAGCAGCCGTGCAGGCCTGCCTGTACCGGCCTTTACTTTTAACCCACGTTGGCAGTAAATGGCTGACTCTGTGTCTGTTGCAGCTGACGTCCACCACTGACGGCCGTGTCGTTAGTTTTCGATAGTGAGACCCCAACACCCCAGTCAGCTGTGAAGGGAGATGCTTTGGCCGACCTAGGACCTTGTATTCTCACCCCTACCATGGTTCATCTCACCCGGGGGAAGGGTTTGGCCACCACCATCATGCTGACCATGAGGCCTTGTTCCTCCTTTCATGCTCTGGTCCAAATGTCAACGCTGCGTTTTTCACTGACTTGGTCTCGCTTGAGACAGGCCAGAATTTCTGAAATAGTCCATCACATTCTGGGTGGGGAACAGAACAGAAGTAAGTGTTGCAAGTAGAAGGAGTCTAGGCTGTCCGGGTTGGCAAATGCAGGCTGGGATCTGTGATGGCTGGGCTGTGCCCTGGACAGTGGCCTTTCCCGTGGCTCCTGAGAGCCCAGGGGTCAGAGTGAGAACAGCCTTCCCTGGGTTCCTCCATCCTCTTCTGCTCACTGGCAGGTTTGTCTGCTAATTAGGAGCTCCCCCAGACCTCAGGTCCTTCAAAGCTCAGACCATGGACGAACCTTGAGTCCTTTCTCCTGGGCCTCCTTTGTGAGAATCCAGTGACTTCTGAGGTGACCAGCGACAGGAGATGCCTCCTCCTCCAGGGAGCACCCTTTGGAGGACTGTGACTCACTGCACCATGCTGTGAGCTTGTGGGGTTACGGCCATGGTCCCTGCAGAACCAGACTTGAGATGGGCTTAGCAACGGAAATAACAGGACTCATTCCAGACCAGGGCTTGGGGGAGGGAACAGCGGATATTGAATGTGACCTCAAACATCTAGGTGGGTGCTGGTTCTGTTAGTTAAATGGGGAGTCTGGGAGGTACCTGCCAGGAATCGAATTCCAGAGTAAATGGTGGACATGAGGCATTTTTAAGATGCCATTTGTCATCCAAGTGAGGACTTCAAAGAGGCACTCGGGTCTATGAGCTTGGGGCTCAGGTGAAGGTGCCGGACTAGAGATACACGTTGGGATTCGTCCTTCTTAGTTGGAGTTCACAGCCTTACATGTGGTTTAGCTCTTCTCAAGAGGTGCAGACTGAGGCTGAGGGAGGGCAGGGCTGTGCCTCGGTTGGAGGAAAGCCCAGACAATGCAGCTTTGGTGTGTCAGTCAGCGGCATTTGGGATTTTCAGAGCAATGCCATTTATGCTTAAGGGGCCGGGTGTTGGGCAGGGCCAGCCAGGATGAAATCTAAAGGGAGGGTCGTGGCCACGTGTGTGTCTTGGGAAGATGCAAAGTCTGCAGGGTCCGGGAGGGGAGACTCCTCAGAAGCTGGAGTTGGAGTGGGGAGGGGGGAGAAGGTAGTCACACTTACCTTTGACGGTGGGAAGGAGGCCTAGGGAGTCCCCACCCTACCAGACTCTCTTTCCCATGAACAGAAGGCAATCAGACAGAGGATCTGAGATGAAAATGGATGGGTGCTGTGAGGGGAGCCAACCTGGAGAATGGTGCTTGGACAGTTCTGGAATAGTCTCCCTGCAAAATAGAGTTAAAAAAAACACAAACTCTAAAGAATATTGACAGTAACTGAGGAGGAGGCAGTTTTTCTGGCCTCCTAAGTGTAAGTCATGTATACGGGGATACACAGAAGAATCGGGCAGTCTCTTGCGGGGGCTTGATCCTTACCAGAGGCAACAGTGCAAGTTTAAAGTGGGAGAAGGGCAGCGGAGGGAAACTAGACAGGCCCCGTGTCAGGTACCAGTCGGCCGCCCTATTTGCGTGTTGCATTCACATCCATGCCTCCCAGGTGGTCGGTGGCAGCCCCCTTTTGCAGATTGGGAAGCCTTCTCAGAGGGGTTAAGGAATTGGTCCATTTAGCAGCTAGTAAATGCTGTAGCAGGATTCAAGCAGAGCCTTCTCAGACTTAAAGGGCATGTTTTCTCTACTAATTCCGGTACCTCCCTGTTGTAACTGGAATGGTGAAGTGGGTCAGTTTTGGAGCCTTTCAGAAAATGTGCAATTTAAGTGCCTCAGGACTGTTTCACAAAGCTCAGTGTTCTTTGATTGTTCAGAAGCACCGCAGTGCTTTACGCCCCACAGATGTAAGGTCTTACTCCTTTGACGATGACGTGGTTGCAAATTACGTACAGGTGCAAAACCAGACTTAGCAGCTTCTGAAGGGAAACTCTCCAGTTCTTCCTTGATCCTCTGTATTCGGCGGGATGTAACCTGCTGCAGCGTAAGCCTGAGCTCTCCGTATGAATTGAGGGTTTGATAACCAATGTTAACATAAAACTGTCAGATGGAGAAAATCGACGTTGGCAATTTATTTTTGGGTTTCATTAGACAAGGTGCACTATCGGTTAATGGCCCATATAACGTATGAAATTGAGTACAGAACATTGCATTTCTTACTTTCTACTTAGAACTGTGTTCCATTGTAAGGTTGTCTGCTTTGAAAATTCAGCTCAGCCACTAGGGCTCCTGTCAGTGTGTTGGTGTGATTGCATTTACACAGTGCATGTAATCTGGGCTTCCTCAGCCCCAAACACTCCAGCGCAGAATCATGGGCTGTAGCAATCACGTAGTTATACAAATACTTCTGAAACTATATGATTCAAAAAAAAAAAAAAAAAAAGGAGAGAGAGAGATTGCCTTTATCAAAGTTCCTTTGGAATTAAACTGCAAACTGTTGTTGAGCAGTTCTGGCTTCCTTTATATATGAATATATACATTTCTTTGCATGTAAATTGGTTTTTGGACTAGAACACCAAGCTCTTGCTTTCCATGAGCCACAAAAATCATAGCCAAATGACACACATATGAAACATTTTATCCATTTTTTCTGAGAAAGAATCCTTAAATTTGGAACTTGGGCTGTGATTTTGCTTTTAGCTCTTCCCTACCCTCTTGTCGTCTCACTCCTATTTCCCATGTGGCCTCCAAGATGTCATGGTCTCAAAGGAGTGGGTGGACAAACACCATTTGGTCACCATGCAGTGCTGCTCTAGAGGAAGCCCAGCCAAGAGCTAAAGGACATTATCAGAGAGGACTTCCTGGAAGAAATGGGCTCTACATTCAGTTGTGAGGACATAGTAAGTGTCAGCCAGGAGAAGGCATCAAGAAGGTGGCTCAGTTGACAGGAGCAGCCCGGGCAGAGGCCTGGAGGCTTGTGAGGTGGGAACTCGCGGAGTGTGCCTTGTGTGGCCCAGGGTGGAGGGTGCCCCTGCTTGGGAGGACACTGGAGATGGCCTTGGGTGGAGGGCTTTGGATAAGTTTGGGTTTTACTAAAACTGACCCAGGAGGCAGTGAAGGGTGTCAGCAGGAAGTGACCCTCAGGAAAGGTACTTCTGGTTTTGCTTCTGATATTCTAAAGAAAGAAGGGCCGGGATGGGCGAAAGCAGGTAAGTCACTCCCTTTGAGACCCACCCCGTCATTCATTTATTCATAACACGCACACTTCTGAGTGTCTAGGGGAGAGTGGACCCACATTAATAAGCAAAATTTATTAGCATCTTGGGAGCTTAGTAGTGTCAGAAGTTGACTTAGCCTAGAATGTTCTAGGAACAGAGGAACAAAGTGCGGAGGTTGGAGGGAGGGAAGGCTTCCTTGAGAAATAGTCAAGATGAGCCTGGAGGCAAGTGGGAAGTAGGAGCAAGTCAGGGGTCCCCTGAGGTCACTGGGGACCTGGGTACTGAGGTGAGGCTGGGCGAGCATGGTCAGGGTCAGGGTCAGGGTCAGGTGTAGGGCTAGAACTCTACCAGTGAGCCTCTGAAGGGTTTGAAGTGGGGGTTGAGGTAATCAAATTTGTGCTTTGGGAAGGCTGCCCTGGCTCTGTGTGTGTGTGTGTGTAGCGGGGAAGAGGGGGAGGTTGCCACCAACTGGGGGGGTCATTAGAAGACCATTCACAGGCTGGGAGGCGACCAGTGGGAGAGGGTCATTGGGGTTGCTTGGGGACGGCAGGGGCAGTGTGGATGCCAGATTTTGTTATGGGGAGGGCTTGTTAGCGGGGCCGCCCTAGCGGCACCTTGTGGCTGGAAGAAAACAGATGGAGGTCGCCAGGTGGACTTTCCTCTTCTCTCCTTCCCTGCCTTGCCTGATGATCTTAGCTCAGCCAACATTTGGAACAGAAGAGCTAAGTTCTAGGGTAGCCCAGGACTTTGTTGAGCTCGTTCGAGTGAGATCTGATAGGGCATAAGTTTGTGTTCACATCTGCATGTTCACTTAGCTAGAAACGTCCCATCTTTTGGATTTCCATAGGGGTTTTTATTCTTGATAAAGATTGCTTTCTTGATGAGAGGAAATTTAATACAGCTGTTGTTTTTCTCAAAAAGAAATCATATCTTTTAAGAAATTTAATATTCAAAAGAATCGGAATATTTAAAAATGATAAAGTAAGGTTTTGGTGTAGTTTCTTTGGTTTCTAAGTTAATATGGAGTTAGAGCCTTTGCATTACTTAATAGCACATCCTTGTCAGTATTTAAAGAGATGTTAGTTGAGCGCCACAGGCCCCACCTCTCAAAGCATCGTTAAAGTTTGCTCTGAAATAGTGAAGTCATACAGTTCTTGTTTGCAGAAGCCAAACAGTTGGTTTATAATATGCAACATAGCTCCCTTTATAAAATAAAAATAGGATCAACATTAAGAAAGTGGAAGATAATTGATTTTTTTTAAAGCTGAAACAAAAACTTTCTTGTGCTAATGTTGCAACTGGAAATTTTGAAAAGAAAAATCCTTCTGTAATATCATCTACGTGGAATACATATATACCTTCACGTTTGAAAAGTAACTGCACAGTGGTTTTTGAAGTCAGGAGAATTCCACCTCAGATACTGGCAGTGATGGTTGCTGGTTTTCAAAGGAAGAGCCTAAATTTGCCTTCTTAGCTTTTTTTTTTTTTTTTTTTTGTAGTGAGCGGGTTGAGTAGTGCTTTGCCAGTATGATTTTGGGGCAATTTGGGGGCAGATATCATGCACCAGCAGTGAGATATTTCCATGCATTTTACTTTCTTGACATCAACAGGGCACATGTTGGGTTTATACCTGCAGGCTGGGATGCTGCAGGACTCCCTAATCCATCACCATTATGTCCTGGAGCTGCTCCGGTCAATGAATGATTTTCTGTGGCTTGGAGGTAAGGTGGTCTGATGCAGATGACCAGATGTGTAGTTAAAGTGCTATTACTTGAAATAAGAGAAACCAAGAAACATGGCTCTAAAAATACAGGATGACGGAGGAGAACTGGCTGAGCTACTTGCAGTGGGGCATCTTCTCAGGTGACTCCCTCCCCGTGATTCCTGCCAATATCCGCCTCAACCCTGCACGGTAGTCCTGCCGAAGCAAGCATGCAGTTTGCTCAGAAACTCACTGAATTTCCTTGTGCCTCTGTTTGTTGCCTTTTTTTTTTTTAAAGCACATCTTGCCCTTTGTTTAATGCCATCCCTGCTAGTCACCTCTTACACTCATTCTTCTGGACCTCGTCCATACGTAGCTGCTGAATGGATGAACAGAATGTAGTATCTCCATGTAGTGGAACATTATTCAGACGTAAGAGTGAATAAAAAAGAAAAAAAAAATTAAGGGGAAGATGAAAAAGGCCACCTGTTCTGGGAAGTCCACCCTGACTGCTCAACCTGCCCTTTTCCCTTTGAAACCCAACCCCTTATGCTCCACTCTACTCTTTTTGATAGTACTTACCACCTTCTAATAAACTTTAACGTTTTCAAAAAAAAAAAAAAAAAAACAGAGAGTGATGCTGATACCACTTCAACATGGACGAGCCTTGATAACAGCATGTTAAGTGAAAGGAACCACAGACAGCCACATATTGTTGATTTCAGTGATCTGAAATGCTCAGAATAGGCACATGCAGAGGCAGAGAGCAGGTGATGGTTGCAAAGGGCTGGGTGGAGGGGTGTTAGGGAGTGACTCTTAGTGACAGGGGTGTTCTTCTTGGGTGATGGTGTTCTGGAAATAAATGGTGATGAGGGCTGCAAAACCGTGAGTGTGCAGAAGACTGCTGAGCGCTGTCTCTGGGAGTGCCTGTTGTTGGGGCCGCTTTATTTTGTTCTCACCCTGCGATGTGAAGTGTCATCTTCTGCTATGGCCTTTCTATTCCTGTGAGTGGTGAGGCTCAGAGACTTTGCAGAGTCATGTTTCTTTTTTCCCCCTTGCTGAGTGTAGGCAAAAAAGGTTTAAGCCTGAGAAAGTGCTCCATCTGCAGAAATGTCTTTCAGTTTTTCATGGTGTAAAAATCTTGAGAGCTTTTTAATCGTTGAGGACAGCCTGTAGGGGGAAACAGCCCGTGAAGCCTGGGTGACACTGGGAAGAGCCGCGCTTCCATCCCTGACAGGGGTGGGGATTTCACCTCCGTTCAGGCAGTGAAGGGCCCAGACCCGTGAGCGGAGTTGACAATCGTGAATATTTACGTGTATCCGCTGCTTCATCTTGGATATTAATTTCAAGCTGAGTCAGTTTGTGGCGGCAGCCTCATCCTACATCAGGAATTTATAGTATCTGCTCTTTGAGGTGAAGACCAGGCAGACTTGATTATTTAACAGTCTCCCTTGAATTGATATCTCAGTGTGAGCTGGTGTTGAGATGAGTTAAGGCCGTGGGAACCAAGGCCACGATCAGAGCATGTTTGTAGTATGCAGTAAATAATTGCTCCACGCATGCGTCAATTATATAAGATTTAGAACAAAGAAAATAGAAGTACGCATGTGCTAGAGATATTCTGTAAGCCTGATGAACAAAGAAACAGACTGCACATGTGCTGACAGAAAACAGATAAAAGCAGGACAGGTGCATCATAGGGTGCACCTCCCTGTGGCAATAAAGTGTTGTTAACCCCATGGATTCTCCGGCTGAAGTCTGTCCAGCAGTATGGCAACTCCTCGTGCATTTTTTCGTTTGGGCCGCTCACCTCCTAGAACCCCACATCAGCCTCCCTCGGCTGACACTTGGCGTAGTTGGCAGGATGAGGTGAGTGCCCCTTCTGAACCCCCTGCCCCTGACGGGGATGCTCTGGTGGATGCAAAGTGGCCCCCTACCTCTATATGATACCCGGTGGCAGCCTATTTGCTGACGTGGGCTCAACCTGAGGATTGGGACACAGTGGCGCCCCAGCCAGATGATGTTCGGAGGGCGTTGGAGCTGTTAGAAAATAATGTCCCATTAGCCCACCAAGAGGCAGCCGGGAGGGTGGCCTGGATGTTCTTATCTGTTTTACGGCATGCTAGCCAAGACATGAGAGATTTACAGATGCAAGAGGAGCTTAAGCAGAGACCCAGCACAGCAGAAAGATGTCTGCATGGTCCTAGCTCCGCCGCCTCTGAGAGCAGCTATGCCTATGTAATTCCGGTCCCACTGCCCCTGGGAGCATCCAGATGATGAGCTCCTTACAGCTCGAATAAAAGATTTGATTTTGGCTAATGGCCCAACGGGAACATTTGGGACTATGGCGGCGCTACTAGCACCGTATGTAGACCACCCCATTCATGAAGTAACTGAGGCTCTGGCTCGTCTGGGGGACATAGAGGTGCACCGAAAGGGGGTACATGCTGCCAAGACTCAAGGTGAGTCCAAGATCTCCTCCTCCTGTGCAGTGACACAGAAAGGGAAGTCCACACCAAGGAGGAAAAAGGGGAATGCTCCAATTTTAGGAGGGCCCCAAAAGCTAGATCGCTGGCAGATATGGTGTGATTTACTGGCAGCTGGCCTGGACCATGTAAAATTAGATGGCCAGCCATTGGAGGTGCTGATGGCCTTATGGAAGAAATTATGGCCTGAGCAACAATATACTCCATTGCCAACCTCCCATCAGGCCCAAGAGGTGGCCTTTGCTGATTTCCTCCCAGACTAGGAGGAAGGCCAAGGTGTTCAGGATGTGGGGCACACCGATGACCGGAGGCCACATGTTTAGCTGACTATTCACTGGTCCCCCATGAATAAACAGCGAGTGCTGGCACTAGTAGACACAGGAGCTGAAATTACATTGGTGCATGGAAATCCGGAGCGTTTTCAGGGACCATGGGTTGATATAGAAGGATATGGAAACAAGCAAATGTGTGTTAAACGAGTGACTCTGATTTTGGGCATTGGCCGTCTGTCCCCTGCTGCATATGAAGTGCATATATCCCCAGTAGCTGAATACATTTTGGGGATAGACATTTTGCAAGGATTTCAAATACAGACGACTCAAGGGGAATTTCGCCTGAGAGTCCATATGGTGAAAACAGTTATACGGGGGCATCCTCATCATGCACCTTTGATTTTGCCACGGGCCACACGAGTGGTGAATGTCCGGCAATATCGATTGCCCTGAGGCCATGAGGAAATAGGACAGACTATTCTGAAGCTTGAGGAAGCCGGTATAATTCGGGCTACGCATAGCCCATATAACTCTCCAGCATGGCCGGTGCGGAAGCCAGACGGCTCCTGGAGGATGACAATGGACTATCGGGAACTGAATAACGTCACTCCCCCCATGCATGCAGCTGTGCTGAATATAACAGATTTGATGGACCGACTGTCCCATGAACTGGGTACTTGTCACTATGTGGTTGACCTGGCTAATGCATTCTTCTCGATAGACATAGCCCCTGAGAGCCAAGAACAGTTTGCCTTCACCTGGGAAGGCAGACAATGGACATTTGTTGTGTTTCCGCAGGGATATCTGCACAGCCCTACACTGTGTCATGGCCTGGTGGCCCAGGACCTGGCTACCTGGAGCAAACCGGATACCGTTCGCTTGTTCCATTATATTGATGACATAATGCTAACCTCTGATTCTCTTTCAGATTTGGAAACCAGTGCCACAGCACTGCGAGAAGCCCTGGTGGGCTGGGGGTGGGCCATGAACGAGGACAAAGTGCAAGGACCTGGATATTCTGTCAAATTCTTGGGTGTTGTCTGGTCGGGTAAGACAAAAATGCTGCCTGAAGCAGTAATAGACAAAATCCAAGCATATTCCCGTCCTGAAACAGTTAAACAGTTACAGACTTATTTGGGTCTTCTGGGATACTGGCGGGTGTTTATTCCTCATTTGGCCCAAATAGCCAAACCCCTGTATAAACTGATTAAAAAGGGAGAAATCTGGAACTGGTCTGATGAGACCGAATGTGCATTTGTTGAAACTAAGAGGGCAGTGGCCCAAGCGCAAGCACTGCACACTATAGATCCAGACATCCCTTTCTGGTTGACAGTCCATGTGGACAGTGATGGATATGGCTGGGGCTTATGGCAGAAACATGGGCAGTAAAAAGTGCCCATAGGATTCTGGTCTCAGTTGTGGAAAGGGGCTAAATGTCATTATTCTCTGATTGAGAAACAGTTGCTAGCGACTTATGCATCCTTGATTGTCACTGAACCCCTGACGGGGAGGCAAGAGGTCCAAGTGCAGACCACATACCCTATTGCAGGATGGGTACAGACATGGGCAAAGCAATCCCGATCAGGAACTGCCCAAACCCCAACTCTGACGAAATGGGGTGTTTATTTGGAACAGAGAGCCAGTACACCGCTAGCCCCTTGGCTGCAGGGTTGCAGCAGGTGTTAGGGCCTGTGAGATTTGTTGCACCTGATGTACGGACCCTCCCACAACAAGGGGTGGACCCTGTCCCCAGTCCCTTTCGTGAAGGGAAAGGGCCACCCCCGGGAACTGCTTGGTATACTGATGGATCTTGTAAGGGCAGTCCGCCCACTTGGGTTGCAGTAGAACTGCACCCTGCCACTGAAGCCTTCTGGTATGAGACCTGAGAAGGCCAATCCAGCCAATGGGCTGAGTTACGGGCAGTATGGCTGGTGTTGATGAATGAACCTAGCCCCTTGCATATTTGTACAGATAGTTGGGCCGTATATCGAGGCCTTACATTGTGGATACCCCAATGGGCCCTGCAAGACTGGATGATTGGGCACCGGCCCCTGTGGGGACAACAGATGTGGAAACAGTTATGGGACAAAGGCCAAGAAGGCCACCATGCTGTTTACCATGTACCAGGGCACTGCCCAGCCCTGGCACCGGGCAATGATGCTGCTGACGCGCTAGCCCAACTCCGTCCTGTACAAGCTATGGTCCCAGGACCCGATATAGGTCCGTGGCTCCATAAGAAACTTGGTCATGTTGGCTCATACACAATGAGGCAGGTAGCCGACCGGTGGGGCCTGCACCTGAGCCACAGTGAAGCCAAAGATGCCGTGCGGCAATGTCCATGGTGTGCTAAGCACCACCCACAGCGGCGGCGATGGCCCCAACAGATGGGGAAGATTGAACGGGGAATTCAGCCATTGCAGGTATGGCAAATAGATTACGTAGGCCCCTTTGCTCTGAGTACGGGCTTGCGGTACCTGCTGACAGCGGTAGACACCGCTACTGGCCTAAGTTTTGCTCACCATGTGCCCCGAGCTACACAAGACTCTACTATTAGAGCACTGGAAGTTTTACGGGCCTTCTATGGGACTCCTTTAGAAATACAAAGTGATAGAGGGACCCCTTTCACTGCCCAACAGACCCAGGAATGGGCCAAGGAAAATGATATTAACTGGATATTGCATGTGCCTTACCGTCCTCAAGCAGCAGGAATGATTGAACGGTACAATGGCCTATTAAAGGACAAACTGAGGGCTCTCAAACCACAAGGGCGAGGCTGGAACAATGTCTTGCCGCAGGCGGTACATCTTTTGAATGAACAACCTCGCCATACAGGTATGAGCCCACTGGAAAAGTTATTGCAAGGGACTATTCGGAGGCTCAGAATTGGGCCTATGCAGGATGCCTCCGATGTCTCAATAGTGGGGCATGCGTTAATATTACGCGCCCCCAGGGTGTTGAACTCAGGAAAACAGGACACCTGGACATGGAAGAATCAGGTCCAGACTGAAGGCCCCTGGCTAGCCCTTTTGGAACCATGGGGCAGTGGGCTAGAGAAAGCCCTGCAGGTAACCCCACGAGTGGGGGAATGGCCTTTTGATGTGCAGGTTACTCTAGGGAAAACAGGAGTGTCCCTACTTAAAGGAGCAGAAGCCCTACAGCTTTGGGCAATTCCACTGATAGCTCCTGAAGCTCTCCCAGAGTGTAACCAACCTAGTGTGGGCGGGTTGATGTGGTACCACCGCCCAGGGCGAACAGCCCTTCCTGCCACTGTACTCTCACAGGATGAGAAAATGGCTTGCATCCTCCCAGAAGGGAGAGATTTGCCAATCATAGTGTCCACCTCTGCTCTGTCCTTCCATCCAGGGTAACAGCAAATACCATGTTCTCCTGGGCACACACTTTCGCGTGAGTCCACAACGTCTCTCACTGTTGGGTCTGTACTGAACTTCCTGTAGACGCAGGAAATGGACTGCCATGGCACCTCCACCCCGCGTCCAGAGCTAATTGGAGCACCTTGATTCGATGGAATGCCAACAGGACAGCGAGATCGCCCTGGGACTTGCGGCGGAACACTATTGAAGAAATACTCCGACATGAGCGGGGCAATACCCCCCCTAATTGGAAGGACTGTATGGAATGGGTGGGGATGGATGAATAATGTTCATGTGAAAGTGAGGAACTTAAGCCCCCTCTGTATTGAACAGCGGTTTGAACACGAGGCTCCAAACCGCACAATGGGGTGGCTCCCAGAAGAGCTGTGTGCCAAAATTACTTATAATGTAAATGCCTCCACCTGGTGGGATGGACGACCTCTAATTGGCACAAAACCCACTGATTTCCTGCCACCAGGGTATCTGTGGGTATATGGCATCCACGGATGGTCTTATCTCCCAGATAAATGGACAGGGCACTGTACTTGGGGGTAGAGCTTACTTGCCCGGACATATCCGGCCCACTTTGACAGAGCACCCCACAAATTGGGACCCACTGCACACCCGGTGGCACCGGGGGAAGCGTGCAGCTTGGTGGTTTTATCCCATGGCCCTGTTCCTGCCTGGTGCTGGGACCATCAGTGTTGAATTGCAGGTAGAAGCTTTAGCTCAGCACATATCAGCTGTACTGAATGTTACTAGAAGAGCTATAGAGGAATAGTTAGACGAGACTACCCAGATGCGAAAGGTAGTCTTACAAAATAGAATGGCATTAGATATTCTCACTGCAAGCCAGGGTGGCACATGTGCTATGTTACATATTGAATGTTGTATCTATATACCAGATCACCAGAAGGAAGTAGCTAAGGCACTGCATGAAATAGATCAGGAATTGGATCGCATAGATCATATAACTCAAGACCCCCTCAAGAATTGGTGGTCATCCTTGACGTCCTCCTGGAAATGGAGCCTAACTGTCCTGGCTATTGTTGCTGTCTGTGTATTGGTAGGATGCTGTACTCTATATTGTTGTTGTGGCCTTTGGGCACAATGCTCCGCCCTATGGGTTAGGGTTCCCACGACCTAGGGGGTGGAATGTGAGCTGGTGTTGAGATGAGTTAAGGCCGTGGGAACCAAGGCCACGATCGGAGCATTGAGATGAGTTATAGCCGTGGGACCCAAGGCCACGATCAGAGCATGTTTGTAGTATGCAGTAAATAATTGCTCCACGCATGCGTCAATTATATAAGATTTAGAACAAAGAAAATAGAAGTACGCATGTGCTAGAGATATTCTGTAAGCCTGATGAACAAAGAAACTCAGACCGCGCATGTGCTGACAGAAAACAGATAAAAGCAGGACAGGTGCATCATAGGGTGCACCTCCCTGTGGCAATAAAGTGTTGTTAACCCCATGGATTCTCCGGCTGAAGTCTGTCCAGCAGTATGGCAACTCCTCGTGCATTTTTTCGTTTGGGCCGCTCACCTCCTAGAACCCCACATCAGCCTCCCTCGGCTGACACTCAGATTCCTTTGTCAAAAGCAAAACAGCAGAAATACAGACGTCCTTTAATGCCGATGTGACCTGGAACGGGTTTAGTCTCAGTGCCTCACTGGCCTTATCTGCGGGTGGGGAAGATGATAACAGTGCTTCCCTCAGAGGGGCTGGGGAAGGGGGGAGTGAGAAGCACAAATGTAGGACTTACACGTGATGCTCATGAATGACCGAATTTAGTGCTCTCAGCCTGGTGAGGCCTCAGGGGCAGAGATGTCAGAACAGAGCAGTCCTAGCCAGAGCTCGATCCGTGTTGGCAGCTGTTATGATCACTATCACCATTGAGGGTTATCAGGTAGTTTTAAGACTTGGTAATATGAATTCTTGAATAATGTTAAAAGACTAGACATCTCAGATCCAGTTTACATAGTTCTCAAGATTTCCTCTGAGAAATGGATGTTTTATCCCCATCTTAAATCTGAGTTGAGTCCTCTAAAAAAATTCCGTATTCCTCCATCATTTTGCTTTAATTCTCCATTTCTTAAAAAAATTTTTTTAAATGAAATTACTGGGGACTGAACTGAGGGCCTCATGCATGCTAAGCACATACTCTCCCAAATGAGGTATAATCTCCCCCTGTTTTTTTTTAAACTTTACTTTCTTAATATTCAGAGGTTAGAGGCCTCTAATTCTTTTTCAGGAGACTCGTCCGTGAACCTGTAAATCTATAATTAATTGACAAATCTTGGTTTATTAAAAAATCAATAGAATATTCTGCAATCCATCCAAAAGGAAATGCTCATTGACTTAAAATGTTTCTCCTTTATGGTGATTTCTACTTTTTGGTTTAGCTTAATTTATTAACAGCCATCCTCATCATCATAATGACCAAATTCGCTGTGAGTGGACACCTACCTAAGGCTAAAATGTTTTCCTCATGTTTTACTTCATAGCAGGTGTTTGAGGGTAGGTATCAGTGTCTCCTTTTTTGCAGCTGAGGGATTGAGAGATGGGCCAGCTTGTCCCAAATCTCACGCAGCTGGCGGTGTCTAGCTCGGTGCTGGAATCCAGGCTGCACAGGATGCAATCTCAATTGCTCCTCTAATCAGCCTCCCGTTGAGTGGTTTCCCGAAATCCTGTGAGTCCATAAATGACCGATTTTAGCGATCTCAGCCTGATGAGGTCTTCAAAGGAGAGACACCAGTGAGAATGTGAGACAGAGTGGCATAAATTAAAATTGTACATATTAACAAATGTTTTATTCTCAGGTAATGACTTAAAAAGGTAATATCTTTTTTTTTTATTTTAGTGCTTTGTAAGCACTAAAAACAAATCATTTAAAATAATTATTGTTCAAAAGAGAAGTGGGCTTTGAAAATCCAACCGTTGCTAATGATGTTATTGTTTTTCTCTAGGGGCGCTTATTGACTGAAAAATTTACAAAGACTGAATTGTTTTTATGTAGTCTTAGTATGGAAGAAAATATTGTCAGTGAGTATTGTAAGTAAAATCCTTACTCTTTTCTTTCTTGATGATGAATATGTTAGTTGTTTTCATGGCTTAAGTACATTTCGTCATTTGTGAAATTTGAGTAATATCGTTTACCTTGTCTGACTGTGAGAGTTAGACGCCTTGTATACAAAGCACCGTTGAGGTGCTTAATAAAAATGTGCTGTCACAATGACTGATACTTTAGAAGTATCAATTCTGAATACTAAAAATTGTAGCTTATTTCTGATGCATATTCAATATGTATATATATGTTATATATGAATATGGCTTAAAATAACAAGGATTCAGTTTTTTTTTTAGTGCAGTATGAAGTTTTAATGAAATCTGTATCATTCTCGTGAAACAGGGAATACTTAAATTGCCTTAAGCAGACGACCTTGAAGATTATTTACACAGAATGTGTATTGTTACAGCTCAGAATTCATGTTGCCGTGTAAATATCCACTCAGACTTATAAATTCATGAGATTCTGACCAGAACCATTAAGTTTAGAAAAATCCACATTGATCATTTTCAGGGAATAAGCTTCTCTCATTTGTGATTAAAGAAAATTTTGATATTTTTTCTGCACTCTTAACAGGTTTTAAAATATCAAAATTTTGATTTGAAATGTCACTTTTTTAATAGAGAGAATAAAGCTCAGGCTGTTTTAATATGTAAATAAATGTTTTTGTATTTCAACAAACTTGTATGACTTCCTGGCTCTTTGAGAAGTATTTTGCAAGATACTTTGATTACCTGCTGTTGGAAAAATACAGACGTGACTTTTATGAATATAGGCGTAGTACAGATCTGTTGGTTTTTGCTACAGTGCAAGACATGAGGCCTAGGAGAGCTTTGCTGCTGATTGCCAGGAGGACAGATCCAAGGTATCAGTCTCCCCTCCTGTAAAATGAAGTGGCTGGACTGGATTCTTTCCTCCTCTAAGATGAGTTTCCATGAGCCTGTGTCTTTTGTTTATATTCAGGAGTATTAGCAATATCAGATTAAATACTGAATACTCCTCCCTTCCCCCGAAGCAAAGTGCAGTATGTGGTACATAAGCTTTTAGTTACCTGATTCTCCTTTCTGATCATACAGGCAATTTTTGTGTTGCATCTTTCCTGGGAACCTGGAAGGTCTTTTAAGCCGTAGGTGGTGCTGTTGCACCTTCTTACAGTCTTAATTTTCCTGTTTTTAAAAGAAGGCTTAAACAACGTGTTTTTATTTTGATTTCTTTGCTTAATGCTTCAGAATAGCACAATGTCCATTATGTCTGTCTACCTGGAAAAATTATTCTGCTTATATCTTAGTTTTATTCTGTCATCTCGCTGTGAACATTTCAGACTTGCTGTGCAAACAATGGGAAAATCGGACTTTTCTTCCAGTGTTAGAAATCAGTGGGCCGGGATTTTATAAAAGAGCTAGAAGCAGCCTCTGGAGCAACTTAAAGCTAAAAAGTGTGTTGAGTTCCCTGAGTATTGACACCGCCGATGTATGTTAATTGGTGGGAGATGATTTGGTACATATACAAAGGGGTGTAGTTTTTTGACTTGGGTTTGCGTGTACGTGCTGCCACTGAACCACGTGAGCCTGAGTCAGTTCATTCTGAGTTTTTCCCTCGTCTGTGAGATGGGGACTCTCGTATTTGCTTTGTAGAATTGTGAGAATTAGAAGTTATGTAAAGTGTTTACCACAGTGGTTATGTCAAGAGGGTTCATAATCTTTAGCTGCTGTTTTGTGTGAAGCCATCATTTGATGGTCTTTGGCAATTACTAAGAAACAGGAAAATAAGAAAAGCTGGTTTTATGATGAAAGATATTTGAGGAGGTTCCATAGTTCCTATACCCATAATTTAGCATCAGCAGAGTCAGGACCGTTACACAGTCGCTCTGAACCAACGTTAAGCTACAGAGTTTTTGTTACTTCATATATGTTGGGGCCTAAGGGGATCCAATACTTATACACATGTTGTCTCCAGCAGCCAACTGAGAGATAATACGAAAGACTAGGCAGGCGATAAATGTTTTCTTTTTTACTGATGAAGCCACGCTCTCCATGAACTTCAGGGTTGTGGGTAAATGAGTGTTGTGATACAGTGTCCCAGAAATAGAGACTTACCCTGTCCCAGGTATCTCTGTGCCACAGCGAGCCTTCCCTTGAGAAGATCTGCCCCATCATGCAAAGGGCTGTCCTGCTATGGAGCTGAGCACCCCAGGTGCTTCCCAAGGGTGGCCAACCCTGGAGGGAAAGGAAGGGCTTCACATGCCCTGCTTGTCTCCCTGGAATCACACCTCACTCTGTTAGTGTGAGGAGGGCTAACTGTGAGCCAGGGGCCAGGGGTATGAAGGGAGAAGCACTCTCCGTGGCCCAGAGGAGTGGGGAGGAAGCATCCCTTCCCTCAGTTTAAACAGGTGGTGGGATGGAACAGAAGGGTGCACCCCAAGAGTTTATAAAAGGAGAAATCAAGATTTCCTTTGGGACTTAGTCTAGCCAGGAAACACAGGAGATGATTAGAAAGGAGACTTGTAAACCACTGTAATATTAAGTTGATATTTGTTGAGCACCAAAAATGTGCTACATTCTTTTCTGAGCGTTTTACAGAAATGTATCCTTCAATCTTCTCAACAAGCGAGTAAGAAAATTTGATTTTTATACCAGTTTTACAGTGTGGAAATTGAGGCACACAGAGGGTAAGTTGGCCAAGGTCACAGAAATAGTAAGCGGCAGAGCTGGTATTTAAACCCTGGCTGTCTGGTTTTGAGGCTTCGAAAATGGGCTTTGGGTGTTTAGATGCATCTGCATCCCTGGATCTCTGTACGTCTGTGCATCAGTTAGCCCAGAAAGGACAGAGAAAGGAGAGTCACACAGGTGCTCACAGTCGTGTCTCGGCCACTGTCCATGAAGAGTGCACCGTGATTAGCGTTGTTTTCCAGACAGTAGATCTGTTGGTATAACAGAAATTCAGTCAATTGAATTAATCTAGAAACCCTTTCTGCTGCTCTGCTTCTGTCCACGCTTGCCATGTGACTGCCTGCCCGTGATTGGGCCATTGAGGAGAACATGTACTCATGGTTGAACTCTGATATTGCAGTCTGGTTCATAGTTTCACGTCTTCTGTTACATTAATAAGTTAAATTTCTGGTTTTCTTGCATCAGTGTGTCATGAGTTTGGTTAATGTGAAACCAGTCCATGGGAGCCCAGGGGTAATGACGGTATAATTTCTTAGCACGTTGTGGCACTTCTACCCGTGCAGACCTGGTGGGAGGATGTCCGTATTCCGCACTGATTTCCCCCAACTGCAGTTTCCTCTCCCACCCCCGGATGTGAGGCTGGGAGCTCTCTGAGTAGGCCAGTCAGAGGCCAAGTCCACCAATCAGAAGTACCCAGAAGAGGGTTTAATAGAAGTAAAGGGTTTCCAGGTAGTCCGATGGGCTGTTCGAGTAATTTAGTGAAAAGCTGTCCACTGTCTGTGGTTGAGCTGCTTCTTTGCTGTTGAAAAGTCTGGATTAGATGAAGGGATTTTAAAAAGCAGAAAGGAATGATTTCAGGTGGTACATCCACACCAGGGAGAAGTGATGGATGACCGCCTGTGTGAGGCATAGACAGAGTCTTACAAACTTAATAAAACAGCTTTAAATGCTCTGCCATCTGAGTGCACTTCATAAGGGGTCCATATCATCACTGGTCATGCTGAGAGGGCAAGTAACTGATGATGGCAGAAAGGACACGGAGGCATCAAAAAGGTCTCAGTCACGTTCCCTTTTTAAAGAATGAGGCACAGTGTAATGTATTTGAGCTGGTTTTTCACTGAAAAATTTTTAGTGTTTTCTGGGACTCCCCAGTGCCACAAGGTTCCATGCAGCTGGGTGTCCCCTCAATGCAGCTCTGTCAGCTCTTGCCCTGGGCTGACGCGGTGTCACAGGGAGCAGGACGGTCAGCGTCCCCGGCTCCTCCGAGCTCCGTCTCCTCATCCGCAGTGCTGGGTTGCTCATCCGTGTCTACTTAGTAGGGTTGCTGAGAATCACAAGTGATGGTTGTCAGGTGTGAGTTGTGGTTGTCTCTGTGATTGGCATATAGTCAATATTTGATAGAAACACTTGTTTTTTTACTGCAATTGTGGCTCCTAGGTTGCAGTGGTTTTTAGTCTGCATTTTTTTATAACTTTACTCATTTTTAATTATGCACTTATTTTTATTTATTTTTTTGGAGGTACTGGGGACTGAAGCCAGAACATTGTGCATGCTAAGCAGGTGGTCTACAACTGAGTAACACCCACCCTCCTTGTCTGCACTTAAAAATAAATATTGCAATACACAAAAGAGCTCTTAAACACCATCATGGGACCTAGTCTCTGTATAGGCATTTGAACATGTATACGATATCAATAAGAATAAATGTTGGGACAAAGCTTTCTGAATCTGTTAATGTGCTTAAAAACGGTCATAGCTAGTGATAAACACGAGACTTGGACCCAGTACTTCTTAGGGTCTGTTTTGCCATCATGGGAAATTACATTCTACAGAGAAGGCTAATTGGGTCTCTTTGATAATTGGATGGTTTAGCAGATGATCAAGGCTTTCAAAAGCTGACAGTTTTGTATTTTAAACTAACTACAGTTATCTTCTAGAAGTTGGAAGTCCTAAGCTTGTGAAGTGCCCAGTAATCCAGGGGGTATGTGTCTGTGTCTGTGTGAACGTTTGTGTGTGTGATTTCAGGAAGGTAGAAATAAGTTCCATATGGACTTCTGATACCTTTCTCCTCCAGTTCAAGGTGTAGGCATACATTTACACAAATAAATTGATTTTCTTTTGTCATTTTGCATATTGGTGGGAATAAGAGGTTGTCATACTTGTTTCAGAAGGGTTGGGGAGCATGAGCTTAGAAAACGGGAGGAGAAAGAGGCCGGGAGGCACTTCACACTCTGTGCAGGATTTGAGGAACAGTAGCTTTTCTTTTCTCTTTTCTTCTAAAGCAAACTGGCACTGAATCGTAACATATTATTACTCAGAATTGCTTTTCTAATCAGATACAAGTGCCTCAGAATTTTCAAGGTAACATGAACGATGAAATGTGTTTTAGCATTTATCTTTAAAAGTAGTTTTATTTTTCAAGGAAAAGGCTATAGCTTATTCTTTCTTCCAGTGGTACATGAAGTTCTCATTGATCCAAGTACATGATCTATGTGCTTAGTTTCTTTGGGTTTTTTGTTTTTTTTAAGTGCTTGTTTCATTGTGGTGTGAATGAATGTTTAAAATTTTTGGATTTTGATCTTTAGAACATGCTGATTTATCAGAACTGTTAAAAACCTGATTGTTCTTTGGTCCTTGTTTGGTGGGGCACCCTATTGATTACTGTTGTCTGTTAAAGAGAGAAATTGTTCCTCTAGCCTGCAGATCATTAAGT
Organism: Camelus dromedarius; assembly: GCF_036321535.1. NCBI lineage: Eukaryota > Metazoa > Chordata > Mammalia > Artiodactyla > Camelidae > Camelus > Camelus dromedarius. Next base: position 38,245,439 of record NC_087455.1, read on the forward strand.
GAATGGTTTGCAGTGTGCCTTAAAATTTTATTGAATGCATTGAGCATGATTGTCCAGTGAATTTTGAATTGACTCATAGTAATGACTTTGCTTTGTTTCTGTGGCTTTTGCTCCTCTCCACAAGAGTTTGAATTCTCTGTTGCATTTTGTATACGTGTTCTTAACAGGGGAAGATATTTTGAATTTTTTACAGAGGTGGGTTTTCCTATCCCCTCTGAATGCCTTCTGTAATTGATACAACAAAAATCTGTTATTGCAGTGCTTAATTATTTCATACACTAGTTTTTGGCTTAATCAGAAACAATGACAGAGTGATAATAAAAAATAGGAAAACCTTCCCTCCTTTGAAGAATAGAAATCAGGTGGTAAGGCTCACCCATGCTTTGTGCCTGACACACTTAACTCTCATGTCATTGTGTATCATGATTCGGAGATGGAGTTGCTTCAGGTTTATAGAGTTTTGTTTTAACATTTGTGTTGAATTCTTTCTCCAGGCTGATATATCCTGTTGGGTTTGTTGAAACTGTAGAAGGGAAACAAATGCTTTTTTTTTGTTTTCCGGAAGCCTGATTTGCTGATGATAAAGAGTTGAGGATGGGCTGAGGAACAAAGTGACACTCCCTCTACTCCCAGCTGAAACTGATGAACAATGAAATCAATTAAGTGTATCGATATTTGACCAATAGAATTCAGCGAGACCAAACTGGCTAGTTATGCCCAAAGAAAGTATGGAATTCACCTGCAGAATTAGTTGTTTACCAAGAAGCAGCAGCTTAGAGCTATCAGAAAAATCAGTAATATGATGAGATATAAAATGAATATAATATCTTTTATTTCTGAAACTTTTCTATGTTAAGTTGTGTAGAGCTAAAATTAAGTTTCAGGCACCAGGAGTTAAGAGTGTGGGTGGTTCTGTAGGATCGTTATTCAGGGATCTGCCTAGACCCTGCTAGAGTGGCTGAAGCTGGTAGGAAAAGGCCCAGAGCCAGGATTTGTCACCCAAGGGTTTCCTCCATAATGGTTCCATGTGGGAGCCCATGATTGGGTTAACAAATTTTAACAGACCCCAGCCGTCTGTCAACTTTAAGGAGAAAAAAAAAGCTTAGTAACTGCTTTGCAAGCAAGCGTCTGTTCATCCTCACTCCTGTCTCCTTGCCTTAAAAAGCAGAGGCAATGCTTTGCTTGCATAGTTGAGGTTTTAGATAGCACTCTGCTAATTGCAAAGCAATGACCCAGGCCCTCAGGTATAAACGCTGGGCTTGTGTGCAGTTAGATAGTCTATTATCCCCAAAACAAGGACCTAGCTGGTCTGGTGGTCTGCTTTGTAATTCACATATCTAAAGAATATATCTTATTCCCCACACCCCATGACTTCCCTAAAGATACACTAAGACTTTGTACTCATGGTGGATTCTACAATCTCTTTCTCATCCCTTCTTTCCCCAAGTTCCTGCTTACTATCACACAACTGTTAATGACTTTTTCCTTTGATTATACACAATAAATATGGTAGCATTTGATAGGATCGTGGAGTTGGCTCCCTACTCCCTATCGATTGCTGGGCTATTTCCACAGAGTCTTGAGTAATCATTTACTGTAGGTAAGACTTCTGCAAGCCAGAACCCACAGTTCCAGGTGAGAAGGATGCAGGTTTATCTCTCCTACCCAAGGGAGAGAGAGTAGAGAATTGAGATCTGCTACTTCATGGTCCCTTCCTGCCCCAGGGCAACTCCAGTTCACCTGCAGCCTTCTGGCCTCTGCTCACAGGGCCTCTGTCCCAGGACTTACTGCAGCCTTTTCTTCCCTTGTCAACATTTCCTATGCCTTTTAGAAGTTGGTCTCTTCTCTGCAATACAACCCTGGCAGATGTGATGGTGGTCAGTGTGCTGGTGGGCAGTCACTTGGGGACTGCCAGGAACCATGCTGATTCTCCTGAGTCTCTCATTCGGGGTTACAGAACTGTTGAGCACCGGAGGAAGCCCATTTTGGTGAGGCCAGCACAGCATTGTGTCACTTTCATTTTATTTTTGAATTTTCAGTGGAGAAATTATTTGTAGCAAACTGTTCCAGATTTTCGGCCGCCTGCTTTCCTCACCACCATTTCCTTGTTGGCTCTGGTGCTTGTTCTAAGAACAAAGTATCTTCTCTGGTCATTTCTAGCAGCTGGGCTTGCTAAATCCTTGATCTTCATTTGAAGCAGAATTCTTCTTCGTGATGTCAAGCTGATTTTCCTATTTCTGAGTATTTCGTGTACACTCAGCAACTGTTTCAAGTGAAATGCTCTTGTCCAATTTCAGTTTACCCACATGATGATCTCCTGCTTTCATGCTGAGGGCAGTTTCTTCTTCCTGTAATAAAAGTTAGCAATTTGCATCTACTATTTGAAAGTACTGGCCCTAGGTGCTTTTTTTCTTAACAGTTTTAATACAATTCACCCATTAAAATGTACAGCGGTTTTTACTCTATGCCCATAATTGTGCATTGCAGTCAATCTTAAAACATTTTCATCCCCCAACAGGAAGCCCCGTATGCACAAGCAGTCATTCCCATCTTCCCCATCCTCCCCCAGCCCCAGGAAGCCACTGTTCTCTCTCTGTGGATTTGCCTCTGTTGGACATTTCATGTAAAATGAGTCATTTCATGTAAATGAAACCGTCTATTGTGACTGACTTCTTTCACACTGAGTAACGTTTTAAATGTTTGTCCACGGTGTTGCCTGGGTCAGTACTCTATGCTTTGCTATTCCTGAATAATATTCCACTGTATGGCTGGGCCCCACTGTTTACCCATTCATCAGGTGATAGTCATTTGTGTTGTTTCTGCTTTTTGGCTGTGATGAGTAATGGCGCCGTGAATATTCCTGTAGGAGTTTTTATGTGGACATTTGTTTTCAGTTCTCTTACGTGTGTGCCCAGAGAGCAGAAAGGCTGGGTCATTCATAAACCAAATGTTCAACTCTCTGAGGACCTGCCAGGCTGTTTTCCAAAGTGGTCACACAGCGTTACGTTCTCACCAGCAAGGGCTGCGAGCTCCGCTTCCTCTGTGTCCTCATTAGTGCTTGTTACTCTTTTTTTTTTATTATAACCTATTGTAGTGAGTGTGAAGCGGTTTCTCCTAGTGGTTTTGACTTGATTTCCTTTACAGCTAATGATATTAAACATCGTTTGATTGTGCTTATTGGCCATTTGTATATTTTCTTTGAAAAATACATTTTCAGATCCTTTATTCACTTTTTAATTGAGTTCCCTTTTTATTGTTGAGTTATAGGAGTTTTTTTTTTTATTTGAAGATAAAAATTCCTAATCAGATAAATGATTTGAAAAAATTTTCTCCTGTTTGTTGTTTTTTCACTTTCTGGATGGTGTCCTTTGAAGAAATGTTTTACATTTTGATGAATTCCAATTTATCACTGTTTTCTTTGTTCCTTGTGTTTTGGGGTAATATTTATAATCTGAGGTATTTTATTTAAACTTTTATATATAAAATAACTTAATTCTTAGGACTGTTCTAGGAGACGGGTGCTGTTGTTGTCCCCAGTCTATGGATAGGAGACTGGGATGCAGAAAATTTCACTGACATATCAGTGTCACAGCTACCCAGTGCTGTGGGAGTTCAGACCCTCATGTTTGTCCCCAGCATCTGTGCTCTTCACCACCATGCTCCACTCCTTCCTGGAATCGTTATGGAAAAATTCTTTCCTTTTTTGATTTCTTGTTTGTTTTCTCATTGGGGACCTCAACTCCTCATTTTCCTTGCAGAGATCAGTGTAGGTTTATTTTAGGTCTCATGTAGGCAGAAGCATTGCTATCAGTTTACTTCTTTATTACTCACTCTCCAGTGATGATTGTTGCTATTTGACCTAATCAAGTCTTGCTTAAGTCTTTCCTGCTCATGACACTGAAAACAGTCATGACTTACAGAATGCTCAAAGAAGAAATTACTTGAGTGATTTTATTTTTCTAACCAATCAAACCAATCAAATAAAAACTCCGGTGTTGGAACACATTATAAGCCCTCCAGAATAGGGTCACTGTCATCCTTGTGTTTCATTTGTTTTGTCACAGTGTCTGGATAGTGCCTTTTTGTCCAGCAGTTTTGTTAGGATACGGTGCTCGTGAATAATTGTAAGGACATAATTTTGACAACAGACTGTGTTGTTCATTTCACGAGGGAAAAGATCATATAGAAATACTGCTCAGAGGTATTTTAAAATTAAGCTTGGAATTTTGAGAAGAGTTCAAGGAAGCATACAAAGATCTTTTTCACTAATTTTAGATCTATCTTAGACACATTATGTTTACATAGCAGAGTAACTTATCAACTAGATTTGACAAAAGGAGTGTAATATTGATTATTTGTTTTAGTTGAAATATTCTACCTGGGATAAAGTAATCAGTGCCCATAAATGAACAAATATGTTTGTATTTCTATGCAACATGGGAGCAGACTTCATATGTTTCTATATAATATATATGACTGTGTGTTTTAATCTGTCTGTCAGTGTTTTTATAGTTTTTCAGCAATGTTGTAACCTTAGAATTCTAAGAAAATCACCCCTGATTCTAGTGCAGTTTGTACTGTGTATCCTGTCTTATGCATGGGATTCCACTGTCCCCTCAGGGAGGAATTTCCTCTCCTATTGAGTTAGTAGCAGAGTTAAAGGCACTGTGATTTCTAGGCCTTTGCTCTCCATGTGTTTGTAGTTGGCTGTCAATCACGATTTTCCCTTTCTTGAGTTTTCATTATTCAATTAGAATTTTTGAAAATAACTATTAATATGTTGCATCGGTCTCCCTAGAAACTTGATGTGTTTGTACTTTTCAGTTTTCAATTTATGAAAAATGTAAATGCACTGTTGTTTTAAGTAGTCCTTTTTCACTAGATATTTGTTTACCTCTTTATAGTTAAAATATTATTTTCCCAATGAATGAATTGGTGTGCATGTTTTAAAAGATACCTTACTTTTTATTTTTCTTATTGTAACAGTTATTTTCATTGTAGAGAATTTAGAAAATAAGGATAAACACAATAATAACTTAAAAATGGCCTCTAACCTCACCTGGAGATACAGTTGTAAGGTTTGAAATTGAGAATTACAAGTCCTCTCACGTTGTTCTTTTTCAAGCACAATTTGGTTACTGAGACCCTCGAATTCCCATATGAATTGTAGCAGCAGCTAGTCAGTTTCTGCAGTGGAGCCGGCTGGGATTGTGATCGAAACCACGTTGTATGTATGGATCGCTCTGGGGAGCACTGCCATTCCAAGAGCGCTGTCTTCTGATCCAGGAATGTGCGTGGTGTGTCTGTCCAGGTATTTAGGTCTTCTTTAATTTTTTTCAACAATGCTTTGAGTTTACAGAGCATTATTTTACTTTTTTTTCTTTGCCTTTATACTGAGGACAAGTGTGCCAGGTACCGGGATCAGAAGTTTATTTGAGCCCCGCCACTTGCTGCCACCATGGATGCTGCACTCTTGCTTTGCCCTCTGTACAATCTTGCACAAAATAAGACCACAGTAACTCTCTCTTGAATGAATGATAATATGATTGTTGAATGATGCTTGAGGGTCTTTGTGATGATGTCTTTTTCCCAGTCTTTCCCCTATTCATAACGATGCCCTTTCCCTTCCTTTCCTCCAGCCTGGCTTTCAGCCTGCCTGTGGCATTGATTTTCCCTATCTGTAGACTCTTCTTTTCACTGGTTCACGATAATCTTACATGTGAGCTGTGGAAACTTGCTAAATGACAAGAAAGAACAAATCCATTGAATGCTAGTATTTTTAGAGTGTGTTATTCTTTTATCGATTGAAGTTAAATCAGGCTGACCCCCTGAGCCCTCCCATGAGCTTTTCCCGCCTTCCTACAGGTGATACAGCTCTGGTTGCTGCATGTCCCTGCCCCCAGCCTTGGTTTTGCAGTTGAATAAGTCACCATCAGTGGAGCACTCTCCTTAAAATTGAAGACAACATTTGCTCCTTCTCCCTGGTTGGGTACTTGGATGAGATGAGGTACCAGATAAAGAATGGAGCCCCACCTCATTCTGACCCCTGTTCTTTCCATTCCTTTCTCCAGGGGAAAAGAGTACAATTCAAAAATATAAAGATTGTGAGCTAATGAGATAGACAAGACAACCGATCATTTATTAAATATCCTTTCATGCCAGAAACAAATGTATTATACACACAAAAAGCACACAGAGCACGTTAGTACCATGGTTACAAACGTGGGTCCGAGTTCGAGTCCTGCTCTGGAGTGACCAGTCCTGTGAGATGGAGAAATGTTAGGTCAGCTTAGCCTCTCCCGGACTTGTTTCCTGTCCTGTAGAGACGGGCTCGCTAGGCGTCCCCCCCCGTAGAGGTGCTGTGGGGTGTAAATGGTGCACGTGGGCAGCCCGAGCACAGCTGCTCGTTCCTCGTAAGCGCAGGATAGCATAACTTTTGTGGTGACGGCTTTATGACCGTCCCGTGTAGACTCTTAGTGCTCCGAAGGGATGCCTTGTGGTTTGGAGATGGGATTCTCACTTCTGTAAATACCCAAGGATTGTGTTATTGGGCCCTGATGATTTGAATCTATCCTTTATAAAGTACATACTGTAGATATATTTTTCAAGCATGCATGCTTTTTTTCTTTTATTATTTATAGTTCTACCCTCTCATCTCTTGGTGTGACTTTTCATGGAATCCAGGAAACAGCCCTAAGCCACCTGCCTCTTCACTCTTCTCCGTGGTGGTTTTCTTCCCTGACTAGAAGAGGGTTCTGCATAGGAAATTTTCTTTCCCCTTTTCTTTCCCCTTTTCTTGGAGTCTCTCTGTTTGTCTGCCCATCTCTCACCTGTCCATCTATCCATTTATCTACCCACTCATTCTTCTGACTTGTTCCAAGAAGCATATTAGGCAGCTTACAGAAGAACAGATACCAAATAAACAGGTGAGAAAATGGGGCCAAGTACAGACATTGTGGCTAGTTGGTGAGCTTGTGTGAGGGTTGCAGGCGTGAGACATTTAAGACTTATAAGATTGCTGTGACTTATAAGATCGACAGCAAGAGTGTGCCTGAGGGTCCCAGCAGACAGAGGGAAACAGGGTTTGTGGGAGATTCTCACTGGATGTGAAATGAATAAGTGGATGAGGAGAAGCCCAGCCTTTCCAGCTACTAAGGCTTAGGAGAATATTTTGAGTGTCTTCCAAAATCAGAGTATTTCATCTTTTATTTTGTCAGAGTTCTATGTATAGTTGGTTACATTCTATACATGGAAATTTATCCAAAACTGCTTCCCACGTGAGTCCCATGGCTCGGAATGGGGTGGTTCTGCTCATTGACGGTGTTTGGACAGAAACAGAAATTGACAGCCTCCAAGGAGCCTGGGATTTGTCAGTTATGTTTTGTCAGTGCTGTAGATTTCAGAGAATGTTTTCACAGTTTCTCTCCATCAGAGGCGGCAGCGTGCTCTCTTAGCAGCATTAGGAGCTCAGGGCCACGGGATGGTGAGTGCTGACTGCACTGCCATCAAGGCAGATAAGGTAGTCACTGCAGGCGTGGTGCTTTCACGTAGTGCATTTCATGTTCTTTAATAGAAGGTTTCAACAGGGAGTTAATTGAGTTAATTAACATTTAATAAATGTGATGCTTTGTTGAAAAGACAGTTATAAGCAGAATATAAGCTGTGAAGGTTTTAAGAACGGTTTCATTACTGAAATTTCAGTAGGGAAGATTCACAGTTTATCTTATTTATGCCTCTCTTTTACAGTAACAAAGAAACAAGACAGAAAAAGCAGAGGATGATTTCTGTTCTTCCTCTCAGCTTGCAGGTGCCCTCACCTCCAGTGGCATCCATCCAGACACCAGCACTGACACTGGCCGTGCTCAGAACTGCCTCAGCCCTGAAGACACAACTGACAAATAGAAGGGGGCCATGCCCTGTTACAGCAGGTGCTCTCACTTTGTGGGTCCTTCTGTAACTGCGCGTTGTTATTCAGGATCGCCCGTTCTACATTTTGTGATGCTGCTGCGGTGTCTCCTAGTTATTTGTTTCTGTAAGTACTCATGTATTTTCTCCAATGCGTGGTACTAGACATCTAAAAATGCTTTTTTCAGATGAAAAATAATGTGTATTTAATATAATAAGTCTGAAAAAAGGGGCAAAAGAGGGTATCCCTGTCCCACTACTCAGAGATAGTAATTAACACTTTAACATCTATTTTCTGTTCTTTTCGTCAGTTTGTATCACCTCTGTCATAAAAACCAGCGATCACTCTGTGCCTGTTGACTGTGTGGAGACCTCCATTTTCCATTCGGCTTATTACATGTTTTTCTACAATATTCTAATTCCCCTGGCATGATTTTTAATGACCAGTATAGCATTCTGTCTTGTGGAGGCATCGTCCATTTTACTTCGGACTTGAAAAAACTTTTAAATTCAAGTATATTTATCTGAAATACTGAAAAGAGAACTGTGGTGGTACCAAAAGGCCCCTACCTCCCTTCCCCTTATTTCCTGAGTGTAAAAGCTGTTGACAATGTGGTGTATATATTTCACGACATTTATGCCTATGACATATATATATATATATCCATAAATACATACATACCTACATATGTACACGTATATGGGAAATCTATTTATATGTGTGTGTATATATGCTTTATTGAAAAATAAGACCATACTATATGTGTTCTGCAGCTCGCTTTATTCACTCACGGGTATATCACAGACATCCTCCCACTCCAGACTCACCCAGTCCTTTCGGATAGAGTGGAGGGGTCTCCTGATGTGCAGGTGTGGTCTCTTGTGCAAGGACAGCTTTGGTCGGAGAGCGATGTGGACAAGGCCCTGGACCTTGCCGAATCGCCGGCCCCTTCAAAGCCCACATTTCGCCGTGATTTACCGCATCCTTTTCTTGATGGTGGACCCTTAAGTTTTCTCCATTTTCCACTTTCAGAAAGGATGTTTGACTGGCATCCTTCTTGTACAAACATTCCTGTGATCTTGTATGAGTATTCCTTTAGTTAAGGCTTCTGGAAATTTAGTCCCTGGATGTGACATTTACATTCATCACAGGTTCCTTTCAAGTGACTCTAGAAATTGCTTCTCCAGTAGGGAATGAAAAGCTGTAGAATAACTTATGTAACCAATTTTCTATCACTGGATATGATTTCGCTTCAGCTTTTCTTCCCAACATTGTAAACAGTGCTGTGTAAATGCTCTGATGAGTACATATTTTTGAATTGATTATTTTTCTAAATGAAAAGATTCCTAGAAGTTGAGTTGAGTCTGTGTGTACACACGTTTTTCAGAGTTTACATATCCATTGACATGTCATCCTCCAAAAAGTCGCTCACAGTTTGTTCTCTCACAGATGGACACTAGCTAGAATATCTTTTATAAATATTTGCCAATATGATGAGCAAAAGTGCTTTTTCATTGTTTTAGTTTGCATTTGATGACCAGTGAGGTATTGAGCATTTTTCACTCATTAGCCATCTGACTTTTTAAAAGTGAATGATCCCTTTTGTCCTTTGCACACATTTAAGTGAGGGAGCTTCTTGTTGCTTTGTGACAGCTCTTTGTATGTTATGAACATTAACCCCTTGCCTTCATCAACATGTATCACAGAGCTTTTTCTTGTCATTTCTTGCCTTTCATTTTGTTCAGTAGGTTTTTTATTTTCGTTGTGGCCCAAAATATTTTTAAGATTGTAAATGTCTTCCTTTTGGGTTTTATCTTTGGTATTATTCTTAGAAACACTTTCTTATAATGATATAAATCTATTCTGTAAGTTTTTTTAATCTCTAAGATGGAGATGATAATAGTACTTGTTATAGTGAGGAGAAGTTGAATTAATATGAGCAAAGAGTTGCAATTGTTGTTATTAGTATTTTAATATTTACATCACTTTCTGTAATTTTTCTTGTGGTCATTAGCACAGGAATATAATTTGTTCTTTCCAGGTGATTGTCTGATTGTCCCAGGACAATTATTGAATTCATACTTTGCTCTTTGATTTGAAATCCCACCTGTACAATATACTTATGCACACTAGAGTCTCTTTTTGAGCTCATGGTTTATTTCTGTCAATTTTACTTTCTTACTCTAGCGCTATATCTTACATATTGTAAAAATTTATTTACTATCTGAAAGTGTTATTTTCTTTTATTCTTTTCTTCCAAATTTTCTTGGCTAGTATTATGACTTTATTATTCCTGAAGAATTCTAAAATACTTTGTTCAAGTTAAAAAAAACAGATAAGGGTTTTCATGGGATTTTTTAGTAAGTTTTGAATTATCTTTAGGAGAACTTACATCTTTACAAAACTGCTTTCCTCCATGCAATATGTTGATGTCTCTACATTCACACCTGTTACTTTACTCCTCAGTAGAGTCCAGTAGTTTTCTCCATGTAGAACATGGGCTTTAATTTTGAGTTTATTCCAGATTATTGTTGATGTCTTTGTTAATTTTGTACGTGAGAATTTTTTTGCTATTATATTTTTTAACTTTTAAAACTGACACCTAGGAAGGCAGATTTGGTTTGTAAATACTCACTTTGTAACTTGTCATTTAAAATTGGAAGTATTAAGTATTTGTTCCAGAATGCTTTCTTTTCTGTTTTTAAAAATTTGTTTCCAAGATTATCAAAATGGTCATAGCTAAGTAGTATAGGTGGGGATACAGATGGAGAGAGGTAGTGTGGCTCATGTACAAACTCCGAGCAGTTTCATGGCTGCCTTTAGGCTGGAGAAGCCGCAGAAGAGCCCAGGTTAGACCGGGGGTGGCTTTGTATGCACTTGAAAGCCAGCTTTCCTGCCTTTATGGTGAAGCCTGGTGGGCGTGTCAGGTAGATGATCAAGGTCCTATGGAGGCCATTGGCTGCACAGAGCGCTGTGACTGTGAGAACTGGAGACCATCGCTATGGGAAATGCTTGGTGCCAGGAACACTGCAGGGGAGCTGGGGAGCCTGTGTGTTAAGGATTTTCCAGTCCTGGGAGTGGGAAGATCAGACTCTGCATTCAGATATGAGTTTGAATTCATCCTCTCTTGTTTACTGGTCCTCTGACTTTTGTCAACTTATATACCCTCTTTGAACACCTGTTTTCTTGTCTCTCAAAACAGGAGAATTACGGCCTGCTGCTAGAGTGTTTGATCAGGGTAAATGATTTGGGTCTATAAGATGCCACGTACAATCACAAGCTCAGTAAGAAATGGGCTGTCACCTCTTCTTCTGCAACTCAGTGCTTGACAAGACAAGGGGGAAAGCCAGTCCATAATTTGTGTGTGATGTAATTAGGAAAAAAATTAATGTCTTGCCTTTCCCTAGCAGTATTCGTACTCCTTTGCTTCATTTACTTCTTTCCTCCTTTCCTTTCCCCTTTCCCCTCCTCCACCAAAAGAGCCTGAGACTCTCTCAGAACACTAGATTCAAATTACTTTAAAGGTTGTCTCATCCTCATGAAATGACAGTAAGATAAAAAAAATCTGTAAATATCCCAGAATTCATTGTATTTGATTTACACACACACACGCACACACACACACAATCAGGCTACCTCCCTCTTGCTGAGGGAGAAGGAACACTTTTTCTGTGTTTTCATTCACTGAGAGTGAGAACAAAGTCTCTTATGCAGACTTTCTCCCTGCTTCTTGCATGGTGTTTTTAATTGGATTTCTGCTTTGTTGCCATAGAAATATTCTCCTAATAGAAGGGAGGAAGTGGAGATATAGACATTCTGCTGAGATATTGGTTTCATCATATTTAAGTTGGAAAGTACTTAAGAGCATAGAGCCGTAACTTTTTATGGGTGAGAATCCATGATGGTGTAACTTGACAAGAACCTGGGTCTTCTGCCATCGTGTCCATGCGGGCGAAGAGGCAACTGGGCAGGGGATGGCAGGGGTCCTTCTTGCTTGAGTTCCAGGGTCTTGTTAGTTTTCATTGCTCACCTGCCTTTAGTTTATGTCCATGTGGCCTCTCATGGGAAGGTCACTCTGTCCTGGTAGACTGAGTTTCTAATCAGCAAAAAGCTCTGGATCCACTCATATTTCCCAGAGATTTTCTGCTGACCTGCTGACACTTTATATAAATGAGACCTAAGAAACTACTGAATATAAAATCCTTATTGATATCATTTGCCCTTGAGTTCCATAGGAATGGGGTGCTGTCTCAGGCTGTCTAAGGCTAGATATGAACAAAGATATGGTGATAGGCTGTGCTGCTGGACCCTCCACAATCAAATGGGATTTCCACATTAGTTTTTAGAATCAGGCAGATGAGTTCAAATCTTGCCTTTACCAGTTATTAGCTTTGTGACTTGGGGAAGAAACTGTAATTTTTTGTGTCCAATTTTCTTTGTCTGTAAGTTCAGTAATTATTTTAAGGGTTTTTTTTAAATAGAATTGAATGAGCTAATTCCCTCATTTATACCTAAAATCCTGATCGCGTCTTTCTATGTTGGTGCCTTGGTAGTTGATTACTAAGGAACTCGGCAGTGAGAATGTGGGTGGTGGACCCCTGGATCATAGAGCTTATATTCCAGGATATGCTTGTAAAAGACTGGATGTGCTGTGGATTTTTAGTAAATATCCATACCTTTCCTAATCCACATTGATTGTTTATATATCTTTACACTAATATATGAACAATTTTTTATTGCAATTTAAATATCTTTTTAGTATTTAAAATATGCAGCTATAACAAAAATACATGAAATAAATAGATTTGACTTTTATTTTCTTTTAAATAAGCAAAACAAATAAAATAGAAAAGAAAAAAAAGTTTTGAAGGAGTAGAAATAATTTTATTTCCGTGAAATCAATTCCCTATGTTAGGTTTTTTGGTTGTTTTGTTAAACAGCATATAAAGTTGATAGGTTGTGACATATTGGAAATGAGGAAACAGTGGAGACATACTACCTCCAATGAAGTCATTTTGTTACCACGTCCAAACTAGTTCTGCTTGCTGAATGACAGGCCAGTAAATAGGGAGATGAGGTGTTAGAGCAAGGAATAGTGACTTTATTTGAAAAGCTGGCAGACCCAGAAGATGGCATACTGATATCCTGGAGAACCCTCTTCCCCAAGTCAGAATTCAGTCTCCTTTTATACTAAAAAGGGGCAGGGGTGTGGTTGGTTGTTGCAAACTTCTTGCTGTACAAATTGTTTTCCTTGGAATCATTTGTTCTTGCAGCTGTCCATGTGGGTCAATTCATGGTGACCCTTTAAAACCTCCAAAAAAAAAAAAAAGGTTATTCTCTATTTTGCAACTTGCCATCTCTACATAAGTGTAGAAGAGCTAACATCCTTAAAGATCAGAGCCCGCAGAATAGGCCCTCCTGGATATTTCAGGCTAAAGGCAACTTTCTTTTACAAAAGGTACAGAGCTAGCAAGTCTGAGCCTAGAAAACAGGGCACAGGTTTAAAGCCAAAGGAACATATCTAACATGAAGTCAAATTTGTTCTTTTCTATTACAATTTCTTTTTCCACCTCATAAATAATTTTAGTAAGAAACATTAACAATTTTTAATTTTTCTTCTTAATAATGGATAAATGAGCCAACTACATTTTTGTGAGCAGGGATGCTGTGCATGCCTTGGGGTCACAGCAAACTCTTGTTGGGGGTGGTCGACCCTGCAACATGTCTGATGCCCTGTGAGTGTTGGTGAGGGTCTCCCTAACCTGGGGCTCTCTTCAAGAACCAGCATATGGGCATTGACCTCTGGAGTCCTCTTTTTCAGCTGCAGGAAATTTTTTCAGATACTGTGATTGAAAAATCACTCCAGCTGGGGATAAGTAGGGAATAAAGGAAGAGGAAAAGGGCTTGGAGTAAAGTAGAAGAGAAGGACAGAAGATTAGGGAGCCTGGGGGCTTGGAAGCGGGGCTTTGGGAGAGAGACGAGCAGAGGTGGGGAGGTGCCCGGCTCCAGAACCGGCTCCTGCACCTGTCAGTGCGCCCAAGCCACACAGCATTTAATTGGCCCAGGACGCTATCCTGTCTGGATGTCACCCTGGGCAGAACCTTGAGAATCGAAGGTAAGTGGTGGGAAGCACTCACCTAGGGGGTCACTGAAGGCTTAATCAAGTCCACAGTGCCTTTTATAGTCATGTGTCTTCACTTGCCCTTTATCTTAGGATCTGAGAAGCAGGAGCAAGGAACGCAGGGAGAGATCCAGGAAGACATCTGACTGTGTTAAGAGACGACAGTCACAGCGACACGGGGAGTGAAGATACTTGCAGCAAAGTAAAATAACTTCACAACTATTGCATCAGAGCTGCCGGTGTGAGAGAGCCTAAGCCTGTCTCAGAGTGCAGGGGACAAGCGGAAAGGAATGGCAAAATTAACACTGACAATTGAAATTTTGTTAAATAGCCTTCTACTTTTAATTGTAGCACTTGATTGTATGTAGGTGTATTTCTGTGAGCATTTATAGGTTCACACAACCCCACCAGCCCCTCTTGCCCCCATCGGGGATGGGCTTTCTCAAGCACAGTGCCCCTCCTGCTTGGGTGGGCCACGCTGCTGGTCCTCGCCTGGGGCCGGGCTGCTGCAGGGCACTGAGTCCCCGAGGCACGGCCTGCGAGATGTGACACTAACATCTCTGCTCTTGACTGGGGGCCTCCTTTCCCCCTGCAGTGTAAGAATGCCGGTGACTCAGAAGCATGCTTCAAAGCTGTCCGTGTCCTTGCCATCCAGAAGCGGAGCCTGGAAGCTTCCGAATTTCTCCAGAATGTGTTTTACATTCACCTTGACAGGTGAGTGTATGTCCTTTTACAAGTGGAGGAATTACTGCAGTTTTCCTGGAAATTATTCACCACTAGTCCATCTGATTTTTCTGTGCTAGGATTCAGTATGGTATGCTAAAAATTCTGGAGTCAGATCTTAATACCCTGATGAAGAGGATTATTTATTTTATTTCTTTATATTATAGTATTTTACTTTCAAAATTCAGAGTTTTCAGTTCCTTGAGGAATTTTTTTGGGGGTTGGAGAATCAACTTCGCTCTTACCATCTTTGTGACCTGTTGCTATATGCCTCTCACCTGTCTTCTGTCACTTGTGAGGCGGTTCCATTTGTGACCCTGTGCGGATTGTTCATGTTATAAAATATAAAGTCTGTAAAAGTACAGTCCCTTTTACTCCGAAGACATTCCACAAGTACTACTTAAATCTGGGTGTGGTTTTTAGAAGACAGAATCATTAGAACATGTACTTGCAGGTTACTAGTGCAAAATCCCCAAATCAATAGTGTAGCTCAACATGTAAAATCTTTCTAATCTACCTTGGATTTGTATGGATAAGTGAAGCAGTTTGCTAAGAACTCAAGACCAGGTTTAGAATACAGGCTGGTGTATCTCAGCAGGTCCTCCCAAGCTGATGCTCTCCCAGAGGGCTGGGCCAAGGAGAGAGGGCGTGTCCTGCCCTCCCTGAGCTGACAGTTTGATGACAAAGACCTTTACTAGGTGAAGAACTTGGAGTTTCTTCTAAGAAAAGTGGGTTTGAAAAGAGTCCTAAAAGCGCGGGAGTGACACAATCCCATTTGTCTCAAATAGGGGTGAGCGGCTGTAGGGCCACTTGGGAGACTCGTGATTCCAGGTGTGCAGTGTTGGTGGCTTCCACTTGATCGGTGGGACGGTCAGTGTGTAAAAGGGAACAGATTGAAGACATGTTTCGATGGTAAAAAGGAAAGGATGAATGCTGTCTGTGAAGGTAGGATGGAGTAAGGCCCAGGTTTCCGGGTGGATTAATGAGGTAAATGATAGTCCTGCTGTGCTGTGATGAGGGAAAGCTGCAGAGGGAGTTCTGGGGAAAATCTGATGAGTTCAGTTGTGGGTAAAGTGAAAGGCTGCTGGATGTGTGGTCTGGGAGCTCAGGTGAGAGCCAGTAGTGAGTAGGGGGAGGGGAGAGAGACTTTCAAATCATTTTGTCTTGTGAACATACAAATAAGGATGAGTAATGACACACTTAACACCTCTATATTCTGGATTTAAAACCCAGTAACATTTTGCTATATTGACTGCAGAGGTTCTTAATTTTTTTAAACAGAAATAAAATAAATAGAAACAAAATAGTGGAGTTAATGAACATCTTAGAGTAGATGTGTGCCCTTGTATATATTTTGATACCTCATCTGTTTATAAGTATAATCTACAAAAACTTAACTTGCTTAGCATAAGAGTTAAACAGAGGGACGTGACACACACTGTTGGGGGTTGAAGCTGATCACCTTGGGCAAATTATGTCGCCTCTCTGTGCCTTAGATGCATCTTCTGTGACTGCCCCTTGGCCCCTCATCACAGCTGATTTCCTAGACTTGATGTTGGGAGGGAGGCTGCTGAAGGGAGTAAGAAGTGGCAACTGCTAGGGATACTGAAGAGAGAGACAAAAACAGATTAAAGCCGATAAACTGAGTATAAATACCCTCAAAAGAGAAAGAATCCCGCAGTGTTTTGGCCACTTAGTGTAAGGGAAACAAAATCACGTGGACCCAATTCTCTTGAGCATTAGAGTATTGTGGGTGGGTGGGTGTCATCAAAAAAGTGTTGAGAGAAGGCCTTTTGGTTTCCCTTGACGTTTCCAGTAAGGGTGGGTAGCAGAAGCAAAACCCCCCCGGTTCACAGTGGAAGGTGCTATTTTGTGCAAAACTGACCAAAGGTTGGAAACCAGCCGTCAGCCGTGCTGGCAAATGAAGAGACTTCTGGATTGGGTGGGGCACTTGCTGTGACTTCCAGGTGACCTGCTGGCTGGGGGCTGTGAGGCGGGCAGTAGGTTTGCAGGGTGACCCGGGCATAATCCCTGGCTCTGAGGCTGCTGGTCTGACTAGCAGACCTGGGCCCCCGCAGTCCTAATGGGGCAGCTAGGGATGTGGCCTGGGACACCTGACGTTCTGAGGGCAAGAAGAGGGCTCCTCTGAGGGGGGTGTCCCTGTGGAGAGTGGAAACGTCCTCCTGCAATGGAGGAAAAGCCTTTGAGCAGGGGGCCGGATGCTCAGGCAAGACCAGCATGAGCACGGAGGGTTTGGGAAGCTGGAAGTCATACAGTGGCCAGAGCAGCCTTGTTCCTGAGAGACTGGAGGGAAAAGATGCTGAAAGGCAGGCTAGGGTCAGACACTGTGGTGGGTTATGAGTGACAGGAAAGGACTGGTCAGGCAGGCACGAGAGAACCCTGTGGGTGTCCCAGATGGGGCGTCACGCCGGAGGGAGGAGCAGAGTTATAGACTTTGCCACTTACTAGCTGTGTGACTTTGAGCAAGATCACCCCACCTATCTCTCTATATATATCTTCATCTGTAAAGTGACAGAGTGACAAGCTCGTGTCATCAGAAGGCTTAGTTTAGCTCTGATCCTCTGTGTCCAGTACTGTCAGTGCTGCCCTGCAAGGTTCTGCAGCGGCTGCTCTTACCCTGAGATGGGAGGGCGTAGAGAGACATTGTAGCACCCGAGGGCAGGAAGGGGTTGCTTTAAAAACAGACATGTAGCCGCCTGCAGCTGCAGACCTGCAGGCAGTTTGGTTGATGGTCGTGGAGAGAACTTTGGAGGCCTTAGCGTCGTCTTAAGACTTGTTTTCACTTGGGGACCGGATTTGCCTTTGCAGATTAATGTTGAAGGTTTGGGCTTCTGGCAAAGCTGTTTTCAGAGATGGGTATATATGTAACATATCGTATAAAATAAAATGATTTACTTAACGTGTGGGACTTTGTTGACCTGGTCTCCATGGAGGACACTAGGGGTTGGCAGAGCTTGCGGGAGGGCAGGCAACCCGCAGTGCTGTTGCCAGCTGTTCTCCCCAGTAGGGCAGTCTGCTGAGTTGACTGTTCTCTGAGTTTGGTTACCAGATGAGCAGACAGCAAAGTAATGAGTTCTGGTGGGATTGTATAATGACAGGAAGAAAGAGGAACCAGTAGTTTTCAGGACTAGAACACGCTTTTGGTTCCTGATCCAGTGTGTTCCATTACAGAAGTGATGAGTTGTGTCTATTCTGGGACTTGATTGAAATAAACGTTCAGCCTAAAATTAAGAGTTGTGTTTCATTTGGCAGGAGGACTCGAGCCAAGATGACAGCCTCTCAGATCACTCTGAGGGACTGCTCCCAAGAGGTATGGGAGGAGCTAGGATATATAGGAGCTTTACAACAAAGACCAGGTGGTTGGAACAATAAAAGATTGCTTGTTATCTAAAGAAATCCAGGTATCTCAAGTTCAATTATTTAGTGGTTTTCTATGTATGGGAGGAAGCAAACATTTGGACTCACTGAATTCATACTTCAACAAGCACCTAGCTATCTAGGGCAATTAGCCTGTCCTTTCTTATTCTGAGTCCACTCAGAGGGCACCAATGTGAGTGGCTGAGAGGCTGGGCTGCAGGTCTGTCCTCGCTGGGGTGTTGCAGCAGCCACTGATGACTTGGTTTCAGCATTCTTTGTTAGTGACATGGTTGCAGTATTTTCATTCACATTGTAGTACTTTCATTCACAGTGCTCCCCCTTGGTCCTAAATTCGACCAATATTTTGAGAGACATTTCATGACCAATTTTGTCCCACGGTGCTAGGACGGCTCATTCCTAGTTCAGGTGAAGAATCTTCTGAGCTGCCATTCAAGGTGTTAGTTTTTTTTTATCAGGCCCTGTTGATACTAAAAGTTCTCTGGATCGCCTGTCTTACTAGTCTATTATGATCCAGGAATTGTTTACCCTTCGTTGCTCATTCCCATAACTAGAATCACACTATTACAATTATTTTACACAGAGTTATAAATTTTATCTATTTCTTCAAGATGTTTAGCCATCATCAATCTTGTAGGCCTAGTTACACATTGGGAAATGTAACAGACAACAATTTTATTATATAGACAGGATATAAGTAATAAAGCTAGTAACGTTAATAAAGTCATGAGTAAGAATTTAATAGTCGAGAAGTTATATTTTTCGGTTAAAATTTTGCTTGTGTTTCCGATTGAGTTTGAGTGATCTTATGAGAAATTTCATATTTATGGTCAGGGTCACAGCAGGTATTAATTGGCCAGGTGAGGACTCCCACCTTGTAAGATCAACAGTGGCCTAAACAGAACTATAATTTCTTTTTAGAATAACGTTTCTGAGGGCTATCTAGTTAGAGCCTTGGAGTAGGGAAACCCACCAAGGTAACACAGAAGTACTAGACATAGGTAATTTACCATAAACTTAACAATTGGAGTAGTTCATAATCAAAGGTAGGAGAAATTATCAAAGTAATTGGCATACAGGCCTGGTCCGATGTCTTGGGTCTGCAGTTGTTGTCTTCAGATCTTGTCTTCAGATGTTGTCTTCTTCTCATCCTGGCCTGGTAGCTTTTTCTCCATTTGGGCATTGTTTTAAGGTGAGCAGTGCTCTATAGGCAAGTGCACTGCAGGGGCTGTTTCTGATAGGAAATGAATCTGAAAGTCCATTTCCTTCAGCTTTGGTGTGTATGGTCTAGTTAAGAGTACCTGGTAAAAGGTCCTTCCGTTCAGGTTGGAGACAGTTCTTTAAGTCATGCCTGCTCCAGTATTTATAATCCCCTGGCTGCAGGTCATGGGGCATTGGAACTTTACCCAAGGATAGATTATTGAGCCTCAGAAACAAACCTAGATTATTCTTTTCATAATTCAATTAACCTTTACAGCAATGTGACATAACAGCAAGGAATGATCTTGGAAGTGTCTTAGTAAATATAGACCTCAATTAACAAAACTAGAAATTAATATCCAGTAAAATATAATCTTTTTTCTCTCTAAAGTTACCCTCAGTTTTCTCAAATATAGTCAAATCAAGATTAATTTGTTTACAAGCTAAGTCTGATTATTTGATTATATAGGCTTTTTTAAATTGGCTGTGTTGGAACTTTTAATAAGGACTCTCAGGGTAGAATGCTAATAAGGTTTTCTAAGGCCCGGAAAGCCTCGTCAAGGGCTTGTCATGGATTTCTGCCTTACAGATATAGGTAAATTCTTTTCTCTTTAAAATCCTTAAAATACCTTGAGATTGCTATATCTGTTAGGAGATGATCTTCCTAATTTGTCTGATAGAGCCACTGGGGACCTTAGAGTTTTTAGTCTCTTGAGGGATCAGATAGAGAGAAAAGATTACTGTTCCAAGTCTGCTTACATAGGTATAATTTATCAAATTTCTGTGAATCATAACTAGCTTAAGGAGAAGAGTTTCTTTATGTCTGGGAAACAGGTTAAAAGCCAGTAGTACTTCAGACAAAATCAAAAAGTATAACCATATTCACCAGTTTACTCAGTCCCATGTAACTAATTCTTTTAATCAGAGTTTTCATTAGACCTTTAAAATTTCTTACCCAGTTTAGTTCAGTGCTATAGTTTGAAATTTATTTGAAATCAATAAATCTCCTTGAAGAGAAAGCATTTTGCAAAATCATCAGAAGGAAACAATTAACTGTCTATAAATGACAAGTGATTTAAAAGCATGGTTAAACACCGTTACACTATAATCGATAAAGAAAGCTGGTCACTATAACCAGAATTATGACTGGTAACTTTTCAGATATGCCAGAATTTTAGGGAGTCCATATAATTTCTAGAATATGTATATTAATAATATTTTCTTATACAATATAACCTAGGAAGATCTATTATTCATTTGACAATACCATGTTATTTAACATGCCAAATGAAACTTATTAGTTTAAAATCTCTCTTTGGGATGTTTCAGGGGCCCTCTGTAGCACCCCAAACTTAACTGGAGATTAAAAGAACTTCAATTAGAAATTGATATTTGGGGAGCTTGTTAAAAGTTTTCAGAACACTTGGTCAGATAAACATATAGATCACTGTAAAGTAGTTCTTTTTCATTAACAAGAAAGTACGTCAAAGGTAAAAGCAGAACAGATCAGTTATGTGGTATAAGAAGCTTTACAATTTGTTACTGAAGGTGGATTAACATTTTTAGAAAATTTTCTCCTCTTAACAGAGAGAAAATCAAATCTAGTCTTCTACCAGATTACTTCTAAGATTCATTTACTTTGCCCAAGTTGATTCTGAACTTAGCCAATTCTGACCACGTACAAAACTCTTTCCTCAGGGTTCCTCTTCCACAAACCTTCCACAGCTTTCTATACTCACATTAGTGTGTCCTTTATTTTCGCTTCCATTCAGAAGTAACCAGCTTCAGAAGAAAGTCACTATTTTTTATTAACAAAATATAATTACATTCTTATATCTTCCTTTACACATTTATCTTACTTTCCTAGGATACTGAGATAATACCCTTAATAATAGAGATTATTTCAGTGTAGCACCAACCATTTATTAATATTTCTAAACACCTTTAGTTTCTCTGTAAGGGTAAGTTAAATGTTAAATAATTCATATTTCAATCTTATTTTATCTGAAAATGTCATAGCTATTTAATAAAATCCTATCATTTAACTTAATGTAGCACAACTCTAGAATTTAAAGATCCCAAACATTTAGAGATTATCTTAAGCATACATTTTAATAATATATTTTAAAAATTTACCCAAAGCTCTCACCTCATTTGCATTTAATTTACTTAAAATTTTACTACACCACATTACTATCTTTTTTCTTGACAAATCTGCAACAGATATAACAGGATCTTATTTGACTTTCATTAAACCTAGGTACAGTAATGGTATTATACTTAATATTGATGACTTTAAAGATTTCTATATTAATTAGAACATACTTAAACTAAACAATATCAAATATTATCTTAATATTGAATATTTTCCTGTTCGTGTGACGCTGAAAGTCAATTTGGTCAGTTTTTATTTTAAAAATACTTAATTTGTAAGCTCTTATTTTTTTACGTCAATTAAGCAGAGCTCTTTGACTTTGATTTTTTTTTTTTTTTTTTAGCTGTAGAAATATCTCACATCTATAATGTGTACGCAGGCTTATAAACAGACAAAAGCTAGAGATCTCATAGGTTCACTTTAAAACTTACTTATAAGTTAGGTATAATAATAGTTGGAGTATGCTGAATTTGCTTGCTCAAATCACTAAGGCTTACTATTTATGAAACAGACACTTAAGAATTCTTGACAAATGCTGAAGGACGCGTCAGAGTTCTGAGTTCTAAAATGCCAAAAATTTCTTGGCCTTAAGTATTATCTCATTGAGCTAATTAGGCTCAGTCCTAGGTCACTGTTTGCTGTATTTATATTTCTGATCTGCAAGACAAAGACACACGCTTCCAGTTCCCCAGAGAACTGCTCTGTCCCCCAGGTGCAATTGTATCTACTTAATTGGTTTTTTGTATCAGTGAGAATAGCTGTAAACAAAGAATTCCATGTTTTAAAACTTTAAGATTTACTTTATCATGTCTTCCAAAGCTTGCATAATGTATTTAGTAAGGTCTCTTTTCCTTGAGTTATAAGTTAAACCCAGGGTAAACCTCTTATTTTATTGTTTATTAGCCACTGAATATTAGTTTTTAATTTTATGTTATACTGGACGGCTCATGTAACTCTATTGGTTTCCTTTATTTTGTTCAATTAATACTTTCTAAGGGACAGATATGTGCTCAGCCTTATAATACCAAGAAGGGGAAGTGCTTTTCCATTGAAATATATCTATCCCACAATATAATTAAGCAAAAGTTTTATATAAAGCCCATTCAAATATACCAATTTTACAAAATTTTATCTCAATTTTATTAAATCTTGTACCTTTAATTTTTATATTTATTAGGTTTAATCAGTAATTCCTATTTCTAGAAGGAGTGCCAGAAGCCTTTTTTTTTTTTTTTTTTTTTTTTTTTGTGCATTGTATCTAATTATATAGAAAATTCTCTGGGATCCCCAAGTTTGAGCCAAAGAGCTTAGGCCCTTCTCAATTTTCAATTTGATTAATTGGTCTCTTGTCCCAATTATTGATCAAGTATTTCAGTCTATAAATATGTATTTTTTTAAGCTCTATAAATACATATATTTTAAACTGTGTTAAAGCGGACTTGTTTGAACTTTAATGTTGGGGGGCAGTAGGTGATCTCTTTGGCCCTTTTTTTTTTTTTTTTTTTACTTTATGTAGTGTAGTATCAAAACCTTGTATCTAAATCCAAAAATGTCCATTTTATTTATCTCATTCAAAATTAACATATAAAAATATATATCCATTTGGGATAAGCCCCTTATCTTTTGTTTTTCTCAAGAATTTTACAATCCTTTTTCCAGTTATTCAACCTAATTAACATTAATTATTCTAAGTATTTATTAGCATCTCTAAAACCATTGATCGGAAAGGAAAAAAACAAATGTAGCTTTTCAAGCCAGTTTTTTTTTTTTAACTAAGTCCTTAGGTTAACCATTAGATATAATTATCTACCTTTAAACTTGATTTTAATAGGTACCAATAAAAGAGCTGTTTATAATGAGAGCTCTTTCAACTTTCACCAATTTAAAAGTTTTCCCAAACTAAGGATCCATCATATGGCCATCAATTTATGTATATATATAGTGATTTTAAATGAATAAGATGAAGAGGCTTTTCCACATGAGAGTGGGGGTGTTGCTTAAATAAAATTCAAAAGTTTACTTTCCAAAAGCTAAAGGCCTTTGTGGTCCAGGCTGATGCAACAACGGTTAAGATGGCAAAATATCTGAAAATTGGTACAAAGGATTGTTGAGAATCCCAATTTATTTGCGTGGCCACCATATGTACACAATACTTGTACCTTTTGTATGGCAGAGACCAAGGTTTCGTTTAAAAAAAAAAAAAAAGAAACACATATATACATACATACACAAAGGTAAAACACCCAGAGAAAGATAAAACGTTTACATTTCAAGGACATAGGAAGAGAAATCCAAGTTCCCCCTAAAGGGGATTTTGTTCTTATAAGTTCAGAATTCCAAAAAATATTTTATCAGGCCTGGTTAGTTACTTTCAGAGTGAGTTTTTTTTTTTCTAATTCCTAATTAATGTTGTAAGTTTTGAACGTATATAAACCTGGCTAGTGTATTAGTTGGAGGCTGGCAATCTGTCATTTCTTTTTCTTTTCTGTTGTGTGTTTGTTTGTTTGTTTGTTTTTTTTTGAAAGTTCTATTCCCCATTGTAAGGTCGGGTTCTCAGAATAAAATTGCTAGTAAGATTTCCCGCAGGGACAACACTGTGGCATGAAGTCTTTGCCTCTACCATTCCTGAAAGTTTCTCCGTCACCCGAGAAAGCTGTTATCAGCCAGGAGGAGGGTCCCATTTTTGGAGTTGAAATGTTCCTCATAAGAGTTATACTTTTATTCCAAAAAATTCAATGGAGGTAACCAAATTGAGGACAACATTAGACCAGCCTCTTATCTAACCACTCAGTCCTGAACCCAGCGTCTTTCAACTTGGACCCACTCAGGACGTCTCCACTGGGTGAGTATTTTCCTGGTATGTTTCCACCAGCCCCACTTTGGACGTCTCCTCAAGGTGGGTGTTTCCTGTTATCTTTCAACCAGGCCCCACCCAGTATGCCTCCACTGGGTGGGTAATTCCTCCCAGTCTCTTTCAACTGGAGGACCAGGTACCTGGATACACCGCCAAATAAAACTCAGGATCATCAACCAATATGTGAGATCCGAGAACCAGGAGAGACTCATCCAAATTCATCTGGACTCCCCGAGGAGGCGGATGGGCACAAAGTGCAACTGCTGGTACCAAGGCTCCAGTTCCTCGGAGAGTTCAGTTGGAGAGAAATCTGCTCTGGGTCCCTTTTTGGTGCCCAAAACTTTTGACTGAAATACATGTGCAGCCTAAAAGTTAAGTGTTATGTTTTATTTGACGGGAGGACTCGAGTCGGGATGACAGCCTCTCAGATCACTCTGAGGGACTGTTCCCAAGAGTTTGAGGAGGAACTAGGATATATAGGAGCTTTACAACAAAGACCAGGAAGTTGGAACAATAAAAGATTGCTTGTTATCTAAAGAAAGCCAGGTATCTCAAGTTCAAGAATTTAGTGCTTTTCCATGTATGGAAGGAAGCAAACATTTGGACTCACTGAATTCATTCTTTAGACAAGCACCTAGCTATCTAGGGCAAGTATCCTGTCCTTTCTTATTCTGAGTCTGCTCAGAGGGCACCATTGTGAGTGGCTGCAGAGGCTGGGCTGCATGCCTGTCCTCGCTGGGGGGTGGTGGCAGCCACTGATGACTTGGTTTCAGCATTCTTTGTTTACTGACATTGTTGTAGTATTTTCATTCACACTGTAGTATTTTCGTTCACAGACTGATTATGGATAATATGCAAACTTGGAAAGCAACCGAGATGCAATTACTTCAGGTACCTTCTAATTTAATAAGCCGTGTGCAAACATAAACATGGAGGAAGCATACAAAAGGATTTGGTGGTGTAGGGAAGGGTTTCTGCACGTTACAGGAGAAGGCAAGGCAGAATTCCTTTTCTTTGTGGGCAGGGACATAAGCCCACCTTTCTTTTCTGTAGTGGTTTCTGATAACAGTTTATGGTGATTAATGAACATTGACAAACGGTGGAACACATTGTATTTAAGAGCTGGCCGGCTGCAAACGTGTATTGGACAGGTGGATTTCATAGGCAAGTTGTCAGGTGGATGAGAGAGAGATGGAGCCCAGGCCTGGGCCCAGATTCAGGTTTAAATCGCCATTTCCTCACCATAGGGCCTTGGACTAGAATGTAACCACTCCTAACCTGTTGGTGAATCTATGAAATGGGCATGATAATATTCGTTTCTACCTGGGATAGTTGTAAGTTGTAAAGAGTATTATAACACACATGAAGCACTTAACACACTGGCTCTTAGCAGTGTTCACTGTGTGCGGCCGCCCCGCTTGGCGTGTGTCAGAGCCGTAAAGGCAGCATGTGTCTGTTGAGGATGCACTGGTAGCCCCTTGAATAGGTTGTGAATTTGGTGATTTCCTTTAATCTTGGTAAGTCTGTGTGCCATGGGCAGTTATTTTCATGGACAGATGAGGAATCTCAGGGTAAAGAAGACTGTGTAGTTTTCCCAAAGTCAGACCATAATTTTGGGTGCAGGGGCCTCGGTTCAGCATTGGCCCCTGGGCCTTCTGCCCTCAGCCAGCACCTGAGCCAGATGTGAGGTCGGCTGTCTCCCAGCCCAGAATATCCAGCAGGCAGCAAGACACACCTGGCCCTGTGCTGCTTGAGCAAAACTCCGGGGGGGAGGCAGTTACAAAAGTGATAAACATAAAAACAGATGACTGCAAACTGTGATCAGCTCTGAGAAGGAAAGGAACACGCCTCGCCATGCAGAGCTGGGAGCTTTCCCGTTGGGGCTGCTCTGGGGTCGTTCATCTCAGCTAAACAAACTCTGCTGCTGCACCAAGGCAGGAAGGCAGGGCACGTGTGACCAGGTAGACGGGGCCTCGTTCATCATTCTCATTCCCCATTAAGTGGCAGCTGTCACGGTCACTTACCTAGTAAACAGATGTCGGCCATAATCATCACGCATTTTGCTCGGTAGTTTTATTGGCCCCACCTTTGAGATGAGGTGATTGAAGCTGGGAAGTTTGCTGCATTCCCGTGATCACCTTGGAAATACCCCCACTGGTCTTTCAACCAAACTGGTGTGGCTGTCATTTCCCAGACTTGTGAATGGCATTGTGTAGCTTCTCCCAAGTGGCCCAAATGACTGACATTGATTTTCTTAATTCATATGAAATGGTATGTGACAATAAAAGAAAAAAGTTGTAAGAAATTGGAAAACTAGAAAAAAATCCAATTCTTCCCCAGCTGGGGGAGCGTAAGCTGTTTCACACACCCCACTCCCTGCCTGTCACCTCCTCCCTGCCGACTCCACGTTCAGAAGCCACTCTGAGCCTTTGAAGAACGTTTTGCCTCATGACACTGTTGACTAGGACCTGCGACATCTCTGTCCCCGGTTAACAGTCTATTCAAAGCCATTTAAATTTTATGCAGGCTCATCTGCTCAGATGTAAGAATAGCCTCTTTAAACTTCTTGATGCAGCTCCTTAATGAAGATCTTGCAAAGGAAACATACTCAAAACCTGGGATGTATGCACACAGTGACCGTAAACTCAGCACTTTGTGAAGTTCAGAATCAGAGGGGTGGGAGACTCAGGAAAGGCTTTTTAAGGTAGAAAGGGGAATGTGAAATGACGCAGGCTGTGTAAGACTGAAACATCTATGTCCCAGCCAGCAAGGCACCTGCGTTCATCATGGTGTGTGGAGAGTGCAGAGTGCTCACAAAGAAAGAAGTGGTGGGATGGGAAGGAGGACAGTTAGGTTCTTTACTGGGGAAGGAAAAAGTGGGCTGAACATTTCCTGATTGAACAAGAGGATTGTGACATGATGTGCTTGTATTTTGGAGAGAAGGGTTTTGTGGGGACAGGCCTATGGAGAACGCTCTGTGGCTGGGGAGTCAGCACAACAAAGAAACTCAGAGAACCGGGCAGACCCAGGCCCCTCCTGGGAGAGAGGCTGCCCGCCAATTCGAGCCCTTGGGGCTGCTTCTGTCCCTTAGCCAGGGCCTCAGAGCTCCCTTCACAACCCAGTCCTGTTGATACAAGAAAAAAATAAGTGGGGCATGAGAAGGGCTGTGTCTCAGGCTTTGGTTGAGCCCCTGGGATGTGCCCCACCAAATGTGGGTCCTTGGCTTCATGCAGGAAAGTATTCAAAAGCAAGCCACTGTTGAGCAAAGGTAGATTTATTCAGAGAGATTCATTGAAAGGCAAGAGAAACGCCATGAAGTTTAGGGGTTTGATGCTCAGATTAAAAGTAGGTACACACTCCACAGACAGAGTGTGGGCCTTCTCCGAAGAGGGAGAGAGAGGGGTGACCGCTAGGCGGCTCTGTGTTGCTTGTTTTCATGGGCTTGGTGGTTTCATATGGTAATAATTAGAAGGACCAGCCTAAGGGCAAGGGGATGGAATTCCCAGGGAGTTGGCCATTTCCCACCCTTTGACCTTTTGTGGCTAGCCTTGGGACTGCCATTGTGCCTTGGGGCATGTTATTCACCATGTTACTTTTACAATGGGTTTATAATGAAGCTCAAGCTCTGCTAGAAGTTAAATCTCTTCATCCTGAGCCTCAAGGCCTATTGGGGGTTGAATGCTTCACCATTTTGATGTTAATTGTTGTGGCCTTCCTTGAATGGCTGTGCTCTGTCCCCTTCTATCCTGTCTCACTGTGATGACACAGAGAGAGCAAAGGCCAGGCCCTGCCTGTGCTCCTGCATTTGACAGGGGGAGGGGTGGGGTAGGCTGAGGATGACTCTGGGTGGTGTGAAGGATGTTTTAGATTTTCCCACTTGGGACATGGGGACCTGCCAGCAGCCACTGCAGATTTATCTCACGGGCATTATCGCTTGTGTCACTCATTTTTTTCTATTTTTCTTTTCTTTTTTTTAAGAATTTAATCTAAATTTAATATCAGGTTTTTTGAGGAAAAAAATTTCTTTTTCTTTTCTTTGGGGCTTTTTTGGGTGGGTAGGTAATTAGGTGTATTTATCTGTTAGTGGAGGCCCTGGGGCTTGAACCGAGACCCCGTGTATGCTATGCACACGCTCTATCACTGAGCTCTACCACCCGCCCCATCATCTTTTTCTTTTTGCTTTAGCTGCCAAGAATCTTACAGCTGAATTTCTAGTTGGCCTTTAACACTTACCCTGACTTCATAGCATCCGATTTTATGACTTTACCTCCCCCTGGTTTCATTTAAGTATTGAATCTCCATTTTCTCTTCACTCTCACTTTTGTCTTTTTGTTGTTATGGTTGTTAAGCTGTGTTTAAAAAATTGTTCAATTTCTTTTTTAGCAGGAGGCTGAAAGTGAATAAATATGTAAATAAACATCACACTTAAATGCTTTTATACATTCTAAGCTGTTTCGTAGTTATTTAAAAACCGGACTGATATTAAAGTTATAACATTTTTAAATTATTTTTTAATTTTTTCTAAAGGTACAGCTGATTTACAATATGATATATTTCAGGTGTACAATAGTTGCTCCATTTATAGTTATTGTAAAACATTGACTGTATTGCCTATGTTGTAAGATGCATCCCTCTAGCGTGTTTACGTTACATGCAGCAGTTTGTATAAGAAAGTTGGGTAACATAGAGTCTGGGGCGTGGCTGTGTCTGACTCAGGTTCACTGTCACCCTGCCTGTCAGAGCCCAGGCCCTCACTCCTTTCTGCAGGGGAGCGAGTGGAGGCAGCTCTCATCAGCGCTGTCACCACCCTCTGAGTTTCAGTGACAACAGTGACTGTGGAAATGCAAAGTGTTGTTCCAGGAGCTTTACATGCATTTCTTCATTTATTATTTAAAGCCCTCCTGTGAGGAATCGTTTTATGTTTTTAATGAATAATACACTTTATTTTTAATTTGATAGACTTCAAACTTCCGGAAAATTTACAGGAGTAGTACAATGAACACTTAGATACAGTTCACCTAAAAGGGCAGTATTTGTCCTTTTGTGTCTGGCTTATTTCAGCATACTTTTTTAAGGTTCATCTATGTTGTAGCCTGAAACAGTAATTTATTCTTTTGGTTTAATAATATCTTTTTTCTTTTTTTCTTTTTTGTTTTTGGTCTATTTAAAAATAGTTTCATTGAAGTCTAGTCAGTTTATAATGTTGCATCAGTTTGTTGTTTACAGCACAATACTTCAGTTATATAGGAATATACCTGTATTCATTTTCATATTCTTTTTCAACATAAGTTACTATAAGATATTAGACATATTTCCCTGTACTATACAGTATAAACTTGCTGTTTATTCTATACATAATCAGTATCTGCAAACCTTGAACTTGCAATTTATCCCTTCCCACACCGTCTCCCCTCTGGTAACCATAGTTTGCTTTCTATGTCTCTGTGCCTGTTTCTGTTCTGTAGATAAGTATCTCTTTCTTTGTATTGTTTTGTTTTTTTTTTTTGTTTGTTTGTTTTTTTTTTTTTTTAGATTCCATATGTGAGCGATCTCATATGGTATTTTTCTTTCTCTTTCTGGCTTACTCCTCTTAGAATGACATTCTCCAGGTCCATTCATGTTACTGCAAATGGCATTATTTTATTATTTTTTATGGCTGAGTAGTAGTCTATGGTATAAATATACTGCAACCTCTTTATCCAGTCACCTGTCAGTGGACATTTAGGTTGTTTCCATGTCTTGGCTATTGTAAATAGTGTTGCTGTGAACATTTGGGGAAAGGTGTCTTTTTGAATTAGGGCTCCCTCTGGATATATGCCCAGGAGTGGGATTGCTGGGTCATAGGGGAAGTCAATTTTTTGTCTTTTGGTGAATCTCCATACTGTTTTCCACAATGGCTCCACCAAACTGCATTCCCAGCACAGTGTAGGAGGTTTCCATTTTCTCCACAGCATCTCCAGCATTTATTGTTTGTGAACTTCTGAATGATGGCTATTCTGACTGGTGAGAGGTGATACTTGATTGTAGTTTTGATTTGCATTTCTCTGATGATGATATTGAGCATTTTTTCATATGCCTATTGGCCATTTGTATGTTTTCATTGGAGAAATGTTTCTTTAGCACTTCTTCCCATTTTTGGATTGAATTGTTTATTTTTCTTTCTTATCAAGTGTAAAAGCTGTTTATATATTCTGGGAATTAAGCCCTTGTCAGTCTCATTTATTGCAAATATTTTCTCCCATTCCATAGGTTGTCTTTTCGTTTTTCTTATTGTTTCCTTTGCTGTGCAAAAGCTTGTAAGTTTAATTAGTCCCCACTTGTATATTTTTGCTTGTATTTCTATTGCTTGAGTAGACTGCTCTAGGAGAACATTGCTGAGATATATGTCAGAT
This sequence comes from Camelus dromedarius, assembly GCF_036321535.1. NCBI lineage: Eukaryota > Metazoa > Chordata > Mammalia > Artiodactyla > Camelidae > Camelus > Camelus dromedarius. The sequence goes on from NC_087455.1 coordinate 38,276,186, forward strand.
GTTTTGCCTATGTTTTCTTCTAAGAGGTTTGTAGTGTCTTGTCTACATGTTTAAGTCTTTAAGCCATTTTGAATTTATTTTTGTGTATGCTGTGAGGGAGTAGTCTAACTTCATTGATTTACATGCAGCTGTCCAGTTTTCCCTACACCATTTTCTGAAGAGGCTGTCTTTACTCCATTTTATGTTCTCACCTCCTTTGTCAAAGATTCAATGACCAAAAGTTTGTGGGACTATTCTTGGTAATTTTGTTTACCCGTTCATTGATGGATGGATATTGTTTGTAACCTTTGGCTACTCTGAATGATACTGCCATGAATATTGATGTGCAAGTTTTTGTGAGAATATGTTTTCATTCTGTTGGCTGTACAGTTGGCCCGCCATATCTGTAGTTTCCACTTCATGGATCCAGATGGCTGATTGTTAAGGGACTCGAACATCCTTGGATTATGGAATCCAGGGTGGTGGCTTCCTGAAACCAACTCCCCGAGGACACTGAGGGATGAAACTATATGTAGGAGTAGAATTGCTTAGCCATATGATAACTCTAGCCTTTTGAGGAAACACCAGACTTTTCCAAAGAACCTGCACCATTGCCCCTTTCCACCGGCTGCATATGAGGGTTCCCATTTCTCTGCCTCCTGACCGACACTTGTTTTTGTCCATGTTTTGAATATAACCATCCTATTGGGTGTAAAATGAGATCTCACTTTTATTTTGATTTGGCTAGTGATGCTGAGCATCTTTTCATATGCTTATTGGCCAATTGTGTATCTAATTAAATCCTTGGCAAATTTAAAAATTGGGTCGATTTTCTTTGTATTGTTCAGTTGTAAGCATCTGTTTTATATCATGGATACTAGTCTCTTATTAGATATATTCTTTGCAAAATTTTTCTCCTATTCTGCAGATTGTCGTTTCACATTACTTTTTTTAAACATTAAAACAATTTATTTATAGGGGAGGTAATTAGATTTATTCATTTTTTTTTGCCAAGCATGCACTCTATCACTTGAGCTATCCTCTTCCCCTTTCATTTCACTTCCTTGATGATGTCCTTTGTAACAAATGGTTTTAATTTTCACGAAGTCCAGTTTATCTGTTTTTTTTTTTTTATCACTTTTGCTGTTGGTATTATATCTAGGAAACCATAGCCTATCCTAGGACCACAAAGATTTATACTAAGTCTTCTTTTAGAAAGTTTATAGGTTTAGTTTTTACGTTTCTGTCTGTGATCCATTTTTAATTAATTTTTATTTGTTATATACAATAGGGGGGTTCCAGATTCATTCTTTTGCCTGCAGATACCCAGGTGTTCCTGCACCATTCGTTGAATAGACTATTCTTTCAGTGGAGTGTTGTTGGCACCCTTGTGGAAAACTGACTGTAAATGTAAGTTTCCCCCACTGGATTTTTATTGTGCCTCATAGATTTATGTATCCAAACTTATGCCAGTACCACACTGACTTGAGTACTATAGATTTGTAGTAACCTTTAAAGTGAGTCCTCCAACTTTGTTCTTCTTTTTCAAGATTGTTTTGGCTGACCTGGATCCCTTGCACTTCCATATGAATTTTGGGATCAGTTTTTCAATTTTTGCAAAGAAGTTAGCTGGAATTTTGATAGGGATTCCACTGAATTTGTAGATCATTTTGGGGAGTCTTAACATTTTTAACAATATTGTCTACCATTCCATGAACATGGGATGTCTTCCATATATGTAGATCTTTTAAAATTTTTTTTTCCGTGATACTTCAAAATGTTCAATGTACAAATCTTGTAAATTTTTGTTAAATGTATCTCCCATTTTATTTTTAATGCTGTTGTAAATGGAAAGGCTGAGCTTCTTAAGGGTGGGACTATATATCAATTTGTTTATTTCTAGGATTCCTACACATCAAATACACTAGGTTTATATTTGCTACATAAATCTATCCACAACTCTTCCCTCCCCTGTGTCATAAGAAACCAAGACCCAGGTTAAGCTACCTCAACACCTATGTGGAAGTGAGAAATGAGACCCTTGGGTGGGGCTTTGTGCAGATGATACTGAGAGATTATTTAGGATGGCTTCATCTTAATTTCTTTTAAACAATCCTTTCAGTGTATATAGTCAGATACATTAAGAACATGACCTTTTGATGTGCAGAGGAGCTAAGACTATCATTTTCAAATAATTTCTAGTGAGAATGTTGTACTTGAAAGCTAATTTGTATCTATTTTTGAAGATTTATGTTTCAGGAGCTTTGACTAAAGAACACCTGTCTTTATTCAATAACGACAACTAAATGCTCAAACAACATGTAAGAGTTTGAGCAAACTGCCCCCGCCCCGTAGTGCTGGGTGGCTGCAGCTGTAACTGGAGTCAGCACTTAGCTCTCCCAGTACGCTTGTGCTGATCTGCTCAAAGGGGTTCGTCCAACAGTTTGTCAGTAGTCTGTTGGATAAAGCCATAAAACATTGAGTTAAGGTTGCTGGAATGCAACATATTCTTATTAATACTAAGTAAGCCCATATTGAGTGCTTACTGTATGTTGGGAATTGTCCCTCAGACTCACATGAATTTTATTTCTCTGAAAACCTCACATAATTCCTTGTTATTCCCACTTTACAGATAAGGAGACTGACTATTAAGTGTTCTCTCTTTTGGGAGGAGCTCATTATCAATGACTGGAAGTTGTAAGGAAAAAGATATTGATTCATCCTGAGAAAACATTTTTCTGAGAGTCAGCATTGAAGAGGGTGACCACTGAAGAGGGTGATCATTGTTCGAGTGAGACGTGCCCTTGGTTGTACGGAGTCAGCATCCCTGTCCTGGACACGGCACGTGTAGAGATGCCTGGTGGGTGAGGCGGCGCGGCCGCGCAGGGAACGAGGATGCCGGGCCGTTGGGCTGTGCTCAGGCCCGGTGGGTCTTTCTCTGAAGGACAGTGGACCGTCATTGACAGATTTTAAGTAGGGGAGTGGGGTGCTCTCGTAGATCACTTTTGTGTTTGTAGAATGCTTGCAAACATTCAGTAGGCTCGGCAAGAGGTGATGTGATGAATCACAGTAGGGTGGCTGCGAGGTGTAGCAGTGTTCAATTTTCAAGTGGTTTTCAGTCCCAGTTTTGTGGCTCAGTAGCCGTGTCACTTTGGATGACGCACTCAAGGAAGTGAAACAATTTATCTAAACAATTGAAGCAGTGATGTACCGACCTCCCAGGACTGTTGTGGTGATCCAGTGAGATAACATGCACACAGTGTGCAGCGTGGTCCCCAGCACAGAGTCAGTGCTGAGGGAGTTCCTGTGAATACCTGGTAGGACAGGTGTGGGTGGTGGGGCTCGGTGACTGAGGAAATCTGAGCCCTGAAAGAGGGGTCCAGTCAAATCTGTGAGTGATGGGCCTGAGCTGGGAGAGGCAGAGCGACCTTATCCCCCAACCAGGAGTACTGAGCAGGACGGCCATGGGAGGAGAACCGTGAAGTCAGCTCTGTGCAGGTGGAGTTGGAGGTGCCCTTGAGACATCTAAGTGCAATGTCATGAGCTCACAGAGGAGGTCTTGGCCCGGGCTGTGCATTTTCCTATAATCTCAATCCCTGAGGACGCCGAGGTATTGATCACTGAACGTAAAGACATACTTTACCGGACAAGTGAATAGTAGTATCATCTCTGTCATCAAAGCTCACGTCTCTTTATTCATCACCCACTTTGCTAATTGGGTACTTACAGAGCTCACTTCACCGCCCTCCCCTGGGCTCAGGCTCCACAGAAAAGTGCTGGTGAGTCTTCCTCTTTTCCAGAAGAAGACACATTTAGCTGGTAGCCTTCTGTACTTCGCCAGACTTAGAATTTTAGTTTGTTGTTTTAATTCTATTTTCTGTTGGCCATCTCCTGACAGGAGAGACATTTTACCTCATGGTCATGTTTCAACTAGCTGTTACTGAGAATTGCTGACCTGATCCATAGTGTTTGTATTCTATTAACTTTGTAGAGTACTTATCATTTTTCTGTCTTTGTCCTTAAATTTTGTTTGCCCCTTCAAGTTTCTATCCTATTTGGGGCCTTATTTTTTTTTTAATTAAAAAATGTCTGTTAGTAGTTAAGAAAACAAAAGCAAAGAAACAATGCACATGATACCTAAATTTAGAAAATATCTATTGTGTTTTCTGTCTCGGCAATGGAGGGTTCTAGAAACTCGTGAAAACCTTCATTACACAAGTTCCTTAAAATGCTGATTAAGAAATAAAACCTTCCTTCCTCATCTTTCAAGCTGCACAGCTAATTTTCAAGAAAGTGAGGGGAATCCTCAGAAGCCAAGTCAACCCAGAAAGCAGGGATTCTGGGAGATATGCGAGCCTTAGAAGCCCTGGGGTGCCAGTTGGCTCCTGAACTGCGTGTTAGTTGCCCTGACAGGAGGGCAGGAGGTGAGACCCAGGCCTCTCACACTGGGAGTTGGATGGGTCATCCTATGTAAGGCCAAGCACATTCTGAGAAGCCTGTTTAATAAAGGGTGAATTAGAAAGAAAGAAAAACATCATTCCTCAAGGCAAGAAATGAAGGAAAGTCAATTTTTTTGGAATCAGGGAAAAATAACAAATCGAAAGTAAGGATTTAGTTTAAAGCTGTTCTGTCATGAGAGTTACCACAATCTCCTGGCAGAAAATCACAGCTCCTCCCGGAATGAGAAGTTGGGTTTTGAATGAATCAGTGAACAGCCATTCCCAAAAAGGCCTCCTGAGTTTTCTGGATCAAGATACTAGACCCAAACAGCTCTGTTCCAAGGTCTCATTTAAATAACCAGAAAGGTTTTAAAGGAAAGAAGCCATAATCATTGTTCAATTTATTGACATTAGTATATGCTAGGAATTCAGAGGTGACTATAGAGTTGTCTCCTCTTTTATGGACCTTACTTTCTGTTTGACATAGTTGGGGAGTTGGGTGGAGGGAAGTGTTAGTCTGTTGCAATTAGCCAGGAGAGGAGATTAAGAAAACAGCAAAGGGTGGGTGACATTTTTAGCTGAGGACACTCCTGTTCAGTTGGCTTTTAATTGCAGGCTCGATGAGTTGTCACAGGAGGGAATAGATCTTACGGAGGATGGACTTAGCTCAGGCCTCTTCAGAATGGACAAGTGAACCTGGAGAAAGACAGTCAAATCTGTGCCGACATTAAAGTCCACGTGAACGTGGTGTATCCCTGAGCCAAAGATAGGACAAGTAGGCAGCAGTTCTTGAGGACAGAGGAGTGGTTTTTAAGGTTCTCCAAGAATGAATCCCAGGGAACCGGGATGGCCAGTTGTCAAACTGTGACTTTGCTCTTTGGACGGTGTGCCCACCGAGGATATTGGCCATTTATAGGTTTTCATTTCTCTTTAATACATGTCAGGTGATGAGGAAGTGGGCACAAGCGTTTGACACCTTGTCGAGGAGACTGGGTTACTGCCTAGAAGCGCGGGCACAGCTGCGGCTGCGTCACACATCTTGCCGCCCATCCCGCTCCCCGGCTCCGTGATCATGGCACAGTGGTTCCTTATTGAGCTGTCCGTCTCCTCTGTGACATCGTAACCCAACAAAAGACTGGAGCGTATTAGCTAGGCTTTGTTCTTTTCCATCCTTCTCTTCGAATGATGATGACTCATAGTGGACCCAGTTACGTTAGCAGATGTTTTACAAGTAGGGCTGTCAGTACAAACCTTGTAATCCCCGCTGTGTGATCTAGAGAAGAAAGTTACATTCTTTCCAAATTGTTTTGATACACTTATGTGGGAAAATGGTGTACGTTTGAATATGTATTTCCTCTCTGAATCATCATGGCTAGAGATGAATGTGGGTAGACATGGAATGTGTTTTCTGTATTTGAACTGTATGGTCCCCTAAATTCTCCCCAGCTTTTTAAAGTCATCACTGGAGTGCTACCTCCAGAGTGTCCCAAAGCATCCACCACTGCCTGTTCTTCAGACACTGTGAGTTTCCAAGTTGGAGAAGGCTGCTGGCTGGTGAGGCATTCTCTGGCACATCTCTGGCTGGCTGATGTGAGCTTAGCACCCAAGACTTGGCAGACAGTAACTAACCACGATCACGTCCATTTCTGGGACACTCATGAAGGAATTTAGACGTATGCTAGTGGCATACGTTATTTCAATTAATTTTCCCAACAATCATAATTAGATTTTTTCACCTGTATTAATAAGGAAACTGTCAAAGCGAGTGATGTGCAGACTTTGGACTGGAACACGGGTCTTTCTGATCCCTGTCTCTGTTCCCTCTCTGGCCTATCCTTCCAAATGGCCAGGAGACTCTTCCTATGTCTTGAGTTTCCCGCTGATGTTACCAGTCTCTTTGTTTCTAGGAGAGGAAAACAAGTCTAAACTTACTTTCCAGTTGGAAATGGAATGGAGAGTTAACGTTGGAAGCTGGGAGAGTCTGTCCTGTGATGAAGCGGTCTCCAAGCCACTTCCACTGGGACGTCAAGTCACTGTCTGTTCCCCTTTCACAGCCTGTGCACAGGTGACAGCACAGATGTGCCGAGCAGTCCTCCCGGACAGGGCAGTGGGTTGGAAATGAGTTTGGGGATTTGGTTTCATTTCATAGGCTCCTGAGGGCCTTGGCCTGGCACTTCGAGTGGGACCACTCCCTGTCCCACAGACTCGTGCTCTGGGCCCGTGCAGACCTGACGTGGCCTCAGCCTGAGGCTCAGGGCCCGTGGTGATGAGGAGCATTTTAGTCCAGGGTCTGCCGGAGGCTCTGACACTTCTGGGTCGTGGGACTTTGTCCAGGATGATACTAATTCCTCCCCGAGTTTCAGATTTCCTTGCCTGTGAGCCGGGGTAGTAATAGTTTCTGAAATGATTGTAATGATTCAGTAACGGGCACAGCGTGTGCTGGCAGGTAGCTGGTGTTTAAGGAGCAGAAGTTGCAGTCACACTGTCAGCCTCTCACTGTGTGCTCTGTGCTTTGAGAGGTTCTGTGTTTGGTGAAAGTCCCGCCCAAATCCTAGGGTCTAGATGAAACGTTGTTCCTTTACTTTCCCTTTCTTTTGCTCCTTCCCTTCTCTGCGTCTCATGTGTAGGGAGCAGATTCCTCTGTTTCAGGGACTACGGGCCTTTCTAGGAAAAGGACAGGCTGAACATGGAGAGGTGGGGCCCAGAGGGGGCCTGGAGCATATGCACAGCGCTGTTTCCCTGCGTTTCTGCATCCGGTCCGGTCAGCGCACGAAGTCAGCATTCCTCTTCCTTCCTGTGTCATCAGGTCTCTGTTTTATGGGAAAACCTTTTTTAAGTGTCTTTTTTCACTTACATGTTTCGTTCAGATGCTTGTTGCTTTTCTCCCTGTGGTTCAGCGTTCCGATGAGAGAATTCAGCAGTGCAGCATCCTCTCCGAGCTCTATTAGTTGATCAGCTTCCACTGCAAGTCCTCTTTCTTCAAGCGGGTGGCCCCCGTGCAGCGCGCGGCCCCTGGCATCCCGGAGCCTGGCGGGAAGGCCTGCTACCGACTCCTTCTGCAGACGCTTCCTGGCTACAGTCTTTCGCTGGATCTGCAGGACTTCAGCAAAGGTGTTGGAACTAAAACATTGCTTCTGTCCCATTAACCATGCCTGGTTTGGGCCCTGCTGTTCTGTCTCATCCGGGTGAATTGTGATTCGTGTAGAACAGGACACAGCAGGCTTTTTTCTGTCAAGGGCTTGGGAGTAAATATTTCAGGGTCTGCAAACCTCCTGATCTCTGGTGCAGCTGCACAGCTCTGCTGTTCAGACGCCAGAGCAGCCGGACAGTCCACATACCAACAGAGCTTTATTAACAGCGGTGGCTGGTGCTGGATTGGGTGTATGAACTGCAGTTTGTCCCCACAGCCTCCTCACTATTGACGCCTGCACCAGAGCGTTCATTTGCGACAATGGGTGAACCTACACTGACACGTCATCATCACCCAGAGCCCATGCTTGACACTAGGATTTACACTTGGTGGTGTGCACTCTGTGGGTTTGGACAGATGTACAATGACATGTATCCACCGTCACAGCATCATACAGAGTAGTCTGTATAAGTGACCCTAAAAATGCTCCGTGCTGCACCTCATTCATTTCTCCTTCCCCTCTAGCCTCTGACAGCCTCTGATCTTTTAGTCTCTGTGGTTTTGCCTTTCCCAGAACACCATACAGTTGGAATCACACAGTTGCAGAACCTTCCCAGATTGGCTTCTTTCACTTAGTAATATGCATTTAAGGTTCCTCCATGTCTTTCCATGCCTTGATAACTCATTTCATTTTAACACCAAATAATAGTCCATTTTCTGCCTGGACCATAGTTTATTTATCCATTCACCTACTGAAGAACAGCTTAGTTGCTTCTGAGGTCTGGTGATTATGAATAAAGCTGCTATTAACATCTGTATGCAGATTTGTGTATGGACACAAGTTTCCATTTCGTCGAGTAAACACCAAGGAGCACAGTTGCCGGATCATATGTTAGGAGTACGTCTAGTTTTGTAAAAAATTGCCAGACCGTCTTCCAAAGTATCTGGGCCATTTTACATTCCCACCAGCAATGCATGAGAATTCCTGACGCTCCACATCCTCAGCAGCATTTGGTGCTGTCAGTGTTCTGCGTTTTTGCAGTTCTGACAGGTGTGCAGTGGTACCTCACTGTTTCAGTCTGCAGCCCCTTGATGACAGATGCTGTGGAGCATCTTTCCATGAACTTCTTTGGCAACTAGTTTCCTTCTATGTTGAGGTGTGTGTTGAGGCATTTTGCTCATTTTTTAAGCAGGTTATTCATTCTTCTTGTTGAGTTTAAAGAGATTTTGGTGTATTCTAGATATCAGCCCTTTATCAATGTGTCCCTGCCCTTCACCTGCAGCACCGGAGTTGTCCTTTGGGTCTCAGTGGAGTGTCAGCTCTTCAAAGAGGTTCCCTGTCTTCCCTCAGCCTAAATACTGTCCTTGAATTTTTCACTTTCATTGACTCACTTTGTTCTTTTTAAATAGCATTTACCATAATTTGTAAGTACATTAAAAAAAAAGGGCAATGATTGAACACCGCCTCCCCCACCAGGCTGTGTGCCCTGTGAGAGCAGAGACCCTGTCCCCACTCACCATGTCCCATGACAGCACATGTCACATGTCCATGTAAATGTGTGTAACGTGGGGCCAAACCTGATGAGCAGATATGATGACATGTGTTGGCTACCATTTATTGAATAGAGTTTGTTTCTTGATCTTAATTAGTAAATCACATGAATGAAACAAGTTTCTTTTGAAAAATAAAACAACAAAGCACACCTCCATGTGATTGGTACTTTCTACTTAGCCTTCTGACCCAGGAGGGGAACTTCACCATCATTTTCTGGCGGAGGTTGAGGAGGTAAATTAGGAGAGTGAGATCAAATAAAGTAAAAATGATAACTATCAGCTGGCTTTATTTTCACTAAGACATAACTTACTTTAAACCATATCTCAGCTGTTTTTCTGTTGTTTTAAACACTTCTCATAGAATTAAATGGAAGCCCACTAAACCCTGAAAGGGAAATTGTGTGCTCAGGTCCTGAGAAGTGTTTATGTCTATTTCTTGAGATGCACATTTCCCCTGCTGTTTACAGAAAGTCACGGCGGGAACACAGCCGTGCGCTGTGTGTGTCTTCCAGCTTCACGGGCTGCTCACTGTCATTTTCACTTTCTTGTGTTGCAGTTTATGAAGGTTTTCCATCAGACCGTTTACTCAGCCCTTTCCTGAATGAGGGATTGAATTTTCCACAGGAAATCTTATGGAAGAGAGTGACAAGGCACATGGGTTTCCCAAAAAGCAATAGTTGATGTAATAAACTCTCACATTGGTGAACTTTTTGAATACAAGCGAGTTGAAAATTCTATCACTAGGTCATATGCCACAAATCTGTCTTAAGAATAAAAAGATTCAGATTTTATAGAAGAAGCAGTTTGAATCAAGTAGAAATTATAATTTGTACACTAGTTGGTGTTAGAACTTATACTCACTCTTAGCATAATTGCCTGTGGTAGGAACTGGATCATTATTTATTTATTTAAAAAAAAAATCCTCAAGGTTCTACTTGCCCCATTCTTGATGCGGCAGTGCTGAGGTTAGTTAAGTTGGGACATTTAGAATTCTTGGCTAGGTTTTCAGGACATTGATTTCAGCCTCTATCTTTTTTAGAATCTCTTCTTTTGTGTCAGTCTTTGGCCTTTTGACAATATGGAAATACTGCACGGATCTGTCTTTCCCTTTTTTCCTGTCTTTATGGGAAAAGATTTCTGTAAGACAGACTACTAGGATATTAAGGGAATTTTGTGTGGGGTAAATTTGGTCTGCTCAAAGGATTTCAATTAATATGTATTAATACTTGCTATTCAGCTAAAGATAGTAAAATCATAAAATAACTTAAGTATACATCAATAAATATAGTACAATAAGCCCATCACCCAGATTAAGGAATTCACAAACATTTCCATATTTCCTTTATTCAGACCTTTGTTCTTTTATTTGTCCTTTGTTGAAGTATTTGACAGCAAATCCAAGAAAACATGTCATTTTACACTATGTACTCAAGTAGGCATGTCTGAAAAATAAGACGCAGCGCTCGACTGTTTTTTCCATTTGACTCATGTGCTTGTTAAGTACCAGCTCTATCAGGCATCTCACTAGGCATTAGGGATCCTTGGGGCAATGAGACAGTCCTGGCTCCCAAGGAAGTTAAGGGCTGATGGAAGAAACCAACACAGGAGCTTGGGTGCCTTACCTAAGTTCCCTGCGGGATGACATCAATTGGAAAAAATTTGTGCACAATACAGTGGGATTCACAAAAGGGACTGGTCAGACTTGTAGGTCAGGCTGTGAGAGAGGCGGTAGGCAGGGCTACAAGAGGAGGAATCATTTCATTAGAATCTGAAATCCTTTCTGCCAACCTTCCTACCAAGCCCCTAGGGCCCATCACACACAACCCTGTGCTGTAACTGTTTTTGATTCTTGTTACCACATCTCCTTCAGGAAGGATTTTAAGGTGGAAAATGTTTAAAATCAGTAATTGTTGCCAGAAGGGACATAGAACAAGAAACATGGAAACAACACAAATGTCCATCAACTCATGACTGGATAAAGACAAAGTGATACATATCTACAATGGAATACTACTCAGCCATAAAAGATGCCATTTGCAGCAACATGGATGGACCTGAAGACTGTCATTCTAAGTGAAGTGGGGTGGAAAGAGAAAGAAAAATGCCATATGACTTCATTTATGAGGAACCTAAAATTAATAGCAATAATAATAAGACCACAAATGAAATAATTATTATTTTGATTTCTTGAATATGTGTAAGCACATAAGACTGTCCTTTGTGATTGGATTACCATATTCTGTTTATTATTCTTTTGTTGTTGGCTTTATTCCTCTGGTAACTATGTAAGTTTAAAAATCTAAAACTCTAATGTGTTCTTAGAAACAATAATTAGTACATATATGTAAACTAAAAAATGCAGTATATTCTATACAGGTATTTACATGCAATGTGTATGTGGAGTTGAACTGTAATAATTCTACCTAATAATACTGAAAAAGGAAAAAATAAAATAATATATAAAAAAATCACCCCTGTTTAAATATTAAAACGTTCAGTTCTGAGATTCTGTGAAACACAACATGGAAGTAGGTTTTTAAGTTTTTCTCCTTGCACCTCAGTGAGCAGCCTGGGCTGCACAGCTTGGCCGCCACAGGCACCCAGGACTTACCAGCTTGCTTCTCACTTGTTGGGAGGAAGGTTAGCTGCTTCAGGAATATTTATGCTCTTAGAAGTTGCAGAAAACCCCACAGAGCTTCTGTTTACATGGAGTGTATCTGTCAATATACCCCATTATAGAAATTAGAACAGAAAATTTAAACCCAAGAACTGACAAGCACACGCTGCCCCAGCACGTGGTCAAAGCAGTGCTGCCAGGTTGGCATGTGTTGGTTCTAGAAAAAATGCACAATACACTCAAGAATGAGGGTGAACCCACAGATCTCATCTCAGCAATGCTATGAAGAGGTGGGGACCAAAGCCCCTAAAACAGTGCTGAAGTCCCCAGATGTCCCAGCACACACAGAGCCATGGGACCAAGAATCCAGTGTCTTGTGGATCACCAGCCGTGGAGACCGCGTCCTGGGTCAGGAGAAGCAAAAGTAGGGATAGCAGGCACACAGTCCTATTACAGCAAAGCTTTAAAGGTGTTGAATTGACTAAAAGAGTGGCAAAGATTTGCATTTAGAATACTACATTTCCTCTCCTGGAGACGCTAGAATGATAACACTGATTAACAAAGGATGATTGTAATGGACTAACTATGATACTGATGACATGAGCTGCTCACACTAACCCTGCACTCAATGTAGACTAAGCCTTTTATGCACATACTTCATTAGGTCTCCACATCCCTGCAAGGTGGCATTAAGCACTCATACAACCATGAAATCAGTGACTATAAAACAGTCACAAGCCTTCCTCTCCAGCATGAGGTAGCAAAACCAGCAAGGATTTTCAATGACAAAACCAAAATCATATATATTTGGGAAAGAAAGCAAACAAAACACTGAAGAACAATAAAACAAAAGAGCAGATGGAATGGAAACTTTTATTGAAGAAAGCAATGATTGATTCAATTACAACAGGTAATGTCCCTGGTATAATTGAACCATCAATCCAAATTTTTGGAATAGTGAGTTGTGAAATTACTGTCTCATTTAATATTGGAATTCCTAGTTGGACCAATTTGATATGCATCACTGGTGCGATGTTATCTACTTAGGTAAATAACAATATTCATATTTTTTAAGTTAACAGGAATCATAACACAGGACTCCAGATTTAGGGAGAGAATGCAAACAACTACTATCATACTCCATCCAGTAAGGACACGTGTCCCTGCGTCACCAAAGCAATGAGAATTTGCACACAGAAAACACAGTTCTCCAATTGTGACAAATACGAGACCGTGAGCCATGAATTACGAGAACAAGCAACTGTTTAAATCCAATGGGCAAAATTTTTTATCATTTTGAAAACATCACTGATGCACTAAGTAAGAAAACAAATTGTTTTACTAACAAATCTAACTGACACAGGGGATTTTCCAAGTGAGAAGGTAATTCCAAAAAGTGCAGTAAAATGAGTTAAGATGATCTGCGCAGTGACGGAGCTGATATTAGACTGACCATCATCACGATTTCCGGTTTTACACTTGCTCTCTGCTTGTCACCTCTGACACAAGAATGCATCATATGATTTTTTTTTCTTTAGGGAAAAAAAAGATAAGTAATATCTAATTAGAAGATGTGGTATGGAAAGCAGTAATGAAGTTGTCTAACCTAATAATGCAGCCAGTGTAATGTAGCACTTATTCAGGCACTAGAATTTTTTAAATCATGATTTATTTTATATCATATTTCTATCCTAAAGGAGGCACTTAAAGTTTTCTACTTTATTCAACGTATCTTATGGGGGTTGTGATATACACTGGTATGGCAGTTTTCAGAGATTTAAAATCGCCTCTGTGGTTGTGGTCAGGAAAGGCAAGGCCCCCTCACAGCTGCGACGGAGAAGGAATCCCCGGAGTCAGCCTCCGGGCAGCTTCTGAACAGCATTTGCTTGCACTTGGCACAGGACACCATCAGCAAGTGTAACTCTGACAAGGAGTTTTGCCCGGGGCCTGGGAAGTGCTCTAACATTGTGAAGCCACTTGTTTCCCAGTTAGGTAATGGTTGGAAAAATAGTTTATTAGAAGTGACTTCCTTTGTATGTGCCTTTTGTCCTGAGAGGTCACTAATTAGCATAAATATTAAATACCCCATAATATAAGAATTTAGGTACCCCATCTTTCCATCTACCTGTCTATTTGTTTATCATATTTATACTTAGGTTACACTTTCCATGATGTTCAATTCCGGGCACCAAAAAGGAAAGGTTACAAAATATTTCTTATAAAAAGCGGGAATGAGTCTAAGGGTTAAAAACCACTACTGCTAACAATAAAAGCCAGATAATATTTTTAATCTCAATTGCATCAGACCTTCCCGAATTCCTCCCTTAAGTTCACTGTTACAACAGTAATGGAATCTCTGTCCTTCCAAGACTCGGGCCTGATCGCCACCCATCCAGATATCTTTCTGTGGGTCCCTACTTGTCCTCGAGGCCCCCGAACACAACTTACGGGTTGAAATTTCTTCAGTGTTCCTACTGTAGGGGAAACCTGGAAGTCCCAGGCACTGTCCAGGAGTCACACCTACCTGCAAAAATCAAAGTCATATGACTGAAACGGGACAACCCAGGTGGTATGGTAGGGCTGAAAGCTCACCAAAAACAGCTTTGGGGGCCTTACCCAAGCCCTCCAGCTCCTAACATGAAGAAGGACAGGGAGGCCAAATTAACCACGAGACTGTGTGGCTTAATTACCCCATGAATAAAGGATTTGTGCCAGTGCCACCTTTAGACAGGGAACCCCAGAACCCAGACTTGGAAGCACCCTGTCCCCTACCCTCTGAACAAATATTCTCTCAAGACACATAGTGAGAGATGGGAGCCCCGGTGAGCTCTGGAATAAGATGCGACCTGAAAGACTGCTGGTAACAGATGGTGTGCAGCTCGGGCAGCCCCCAGGGCCACCAGCCCTTCTGGTACCACTGATGCCCACACTTCCATCCACAACAGTTTCTTCAGGACACTTATGCACATATAACCATCACACAAAAATGATTGCTTAGACATATTTTAAGAGAAATAACATTATGAGAATGCCAAATTCATGACATGTCAGAGTCAAGACCGCAGAGTATTTACTGGATGAGATCTCACGTGTGCTCCGCAGTGAGCTTTAAACCCTTAGGACATAGTCATGGAATAGTAGGCATTTTCTTTCTTTCCTCCAAGTTGGCTTTACTGGAGAACTCCGTAGACACGGGAAGACTCTGTTTCCCACCTCTACTACTTACACAAAGGGCTCATCACGTGGTGAGGGATCAGCGCTTGTGCGACCGGCTCCAATGTGAGCACTCCAGTGCCCAGCTCCTCCAGGAGCAGAGCTCCCCCCACAGGAGCAGAGACCCCCCCAGGAGCAGAGCGCCCCCCACGGGCACTGCAGTGCCTGCAAGAATCAGGAGTCTGATGAGTGAGCCTGGGGCGGGCAAGTCAGGAAGCAAGCACCGCTCCCTCAAGCTCTGCAGGTGATCTCTGTGTCATCTTGAATAAATACAGTCAGCATTAAAGATGTTTGACAAGAGGGTAAAAGGTAAGGCCTCTCCAAATCTCCTCGCATTCCTTTAGTTGGAGACCTGGTAGAACACATGGTGACAAGAGAAGCTGGCTTTTCATGCCCACGTTGGCCTCAGGGCTACAGGGGAGGCCACGGTGCTGCCTCCGCCCCACTTCCTGCCTTCGTCCTGCAGACCTCACAGGGGCCCCTGACTCGTTTCTCTGACTTTCTCTCCTTGGTTGTGCTGCACTTCCAGCTTTTAAAAGCTCACAAACTCCTCACTGGAAAATCTTTAAAAATGAACCCAAGTCAAATGAAATCAACCAAAGGGACACACTGCCTTCTTCATTAATTTATATTTTAGGATGAAATTCTTGAAGACGACTCCCTGACCTGAAGGGGTAGATGGAGGAGAAAAGAAAACAAGACAAGCATTTTTGGGCCCATAAAAAATGAGAGGTAACCAGATGGTGTCTAGTCTTCATTGCACCTCTCTGCCTGCCCCAATTTCACATGCCCCTCCCAACTGAACTCATCAGAACTCGACTGAAGGAGACGGCTGTGCAAATTTATTGGAAACCAAATAAATCACTACGGAAACAGTCTCCCAAACCCAGCGAGAACACTGTAAGCTGACCAGTGCCAGGATCTGAATACGTGCAGATCAAAATTCCGACCCCCTCCCTGGTAGGTGTACTTACAGTGGGGGTGTCGCCATGCAGTTTGTCTGCATCCAACATATAAAAATGAAATGGACTCCAGTTTTCAACATCACAGTCCCTCTGAAACAACTGGTGGTCAATTAGCGTTTGTCTCCAGCAAAACTCGATTTTCTCCCCTGCACGTGGAGGTGAACACACAGAAGAGACTGATGATCCCCGCTGCGAGTGTAGCTAAGTGTGTCTAAGCAAGCTGGCTCCATCAGCATCCTGATGAGCAGGGGAGTGTGTGAGCCGCGGGGCTCTGCAGAGTAATGGCCAGGCAAGGAGGGCGCTTTCTTACATTGGGGAGAAAAAGGCTGGAGCAGCACTCGCTGGAAATAAATTCTAATTAAACCTTCAGGTGCGGTTCCTGCAGCAGAACCCACGCCAATAGATGAGGCTCCCTCCGTGATGTCCAGTCATGTGAAACAGGCTCATTAATATACCTGTGTGTTTGGTTTAGCAAGTGAATCATGTCTGTTTTCTGGAAATTACATGAGGGTGGAAAACCTTCCAAACATGTTCATTTATTTGCTGTGGACTTGTTTAATCCTCTTAAGAGCATTTAGAATGACAAACTTCTTAAATTAGCATGTTTGCCCGAGTGACCTTTCCAGGCACATGGGCCGAAACCTAGAACAGCCCAGAAGCAAATTCAAAACCGTTCCAGCTGCACAGCACTGCAGAATGTGTCCAGTTTGAGAATAAGGATTTTTTATCCACACACTTTTCCTCCTCTGCCCAAATTAATCAGCCTCTGCTGCTCTTGTGTAATGAGTATCGTATGACTCATCTTCTCTGCCTGTAAAATGGAAATGGGAAATACTTCTGCCCAATAAAATGACATAGAACTAAGCCCCAAAATTATATATATTTAAAAAAAAAACAGGGCTTTACGCTGTCTAGGGATATGAATCATTTATTTAATATATCAATTGTTACTAGAATAATCTTTTCAAAATGTTACCCCTCCTCAGAAAACTTCAACTACTATTCGATAAAAATATCACAGAAAATTTCTGAAAAGAATTTAAAGGAAAATCATTTTTAACTGAATCATATTCTAGGCACACTGAATAAATTCTGTTTAGAGAACTACTTGTTTTTAATAAATGGCCTATAAAAATACACCCAGCATTAACCAGTAAGTCTTCATTCCTTATTTTAAAATTCTTAAGGCATGCTATATTTCTTAAATCATATGAGGAGATATTTGCAAGCCAATGGACAACGGAATTACCTAAGAAGACATTATAAAGCAGCAAGAGCAACTAGCACTTTGCCAAGCATTCTGCCTGAGAGTCACTCGTACCATCTTATTTTGACCTGACTGCTTAGAGGTGAGCTCCATCAGCCCATTTAACACATGAAGAAACTGAGGCTATGTGTGGTCATGTTTCCAGTACTTGGTGGAGCCAGGATCCAAACCCGGATCTTTGTCTATAGAGCCTGTGCCTTTACCAGATCACACTAAATTTCTCACTCTTCAAATGCACTCAGTCCCCGAGGTAACACACCTTCCTTGCATTTCTAGGAGTTTTAGGAATTACTGAATTACAAGGACTAATCAGACATTTGTGAGCTAATTTTATATTTTCTGATTTTCCTGAATCAGTTCAGGCTGAATTCATTCTACTTACGAGAAGTCCTGAGGCAGAGGAGAGAGGGGAATATAAGCCAGACATAAACAATTTCAAGAGATCCACTTCATCAAGGAAGCAAAGTATTAAGTAAGCCATTCTGCAACATGCTTGTCAATAAACCTTGGTGTCTCTGTCTCATCCTGAAGGAGGGTAAGCCCTCCAGCCCATCTGCCTTCCAGCCACATACCCTGGATGACCTTGGTTCCCTCACCGGTGACACATGTGTTCTCCTGGGACTCTTTGTAGAGATTAAATGATAAAAGTGTATGCAAAGGGGCTACTTCATTGCCAGACAGTAGGCACTAAACAAATAATAAAATTATTTTGTTTCATGAAAATGGGAGGCAAGTCTCCCAATTAAACATTCCTGATAGAATCCCAACAAGCACTTTAATTTGTCTACAAGAAATTGTAAAATAACATTTCTTTTTTGAAGTCCGTATCCATTCTCCCTACTTTTTACCAATCCTGGCTGTTATCCTGAAAATCTATTCCCAGAACGTGGCATCCATCTCCCATATTTAAATCCTTTAAGTTTGAAATTATGATGAAGCTTGGGCACATAAAGATTCACACCATAATTCACAGAATAAACAAAGACCACAGGAACAGGGCCACCTCCAGACCCCATGTGCTCAGGACAGGCTCCAAACTTCACAAAATCAGAAGCATACTGTTTGAAGAGAAAGAAAATTGAATGTGATCAAGGAGGCTGACATAGAGCACTGGCCGGCTCACGAGACGACCCCGTCGCCCCCTCGTCTGACCTAAGTCATCGAACACAGTTATCCGTTGATCTCTAACTAAAACTAGAACACGGGTAGGGTTGGAAAGTAACATTTTTTCCTACAATATTTACATATTGTCAACTAAAAATTGGCACTTGTCATCTGCCTCTGATTTGGTTAAGTCATGAGCCACTGCAGCTGCTGACTTTCAACACCCTCTGAAAGTAGTTAAGTGTGGAGATCAGGAATGGGGCGCACTGTGCTCTGGGAAAATGGGCAGAAGAGTCTTCAGATAGTTAGACATTTTCAGGAAATTTTATGCGCCCAAATTCTTACATCCCCTCCTATCTAGAAAAGCGCTAAAATCATTAACAGAGACACCTGCTTCTTGACTAGCAGCAGCCTCTGCCTAAACTTGTATTGGACCGCACGTCCCCCTTCACTGAAATCTTATATAATTCTGAGCTCCCCCTCCTCTTCAGAGCAGTTCCTCCGAGCTCTCTGAGATGCTGTCACCTGGGCTCTGGTCCTTATTTTGCCCCAGATAAACTTTAACCAACAACTCTCACGTTTTGTGGTTTATCGACAGTACCACAAAAATTAAGCTTACATACTTGAACTCAGAGTAAACATTCAGTATCAAATATTTCTTGACTTAAATTCCTATTTAAATGTAAATAATTATTCCATTTCTTAAATATAACATCTTTAAATATAAATTAACAGATATTTGTGAATCTTCGAAAAATATAGTCTAGAAAAAAATTTTAGCAATTAAAAAAGCTATTGTGTGGAGCTTTAGAATTTCAAAAGTGGAAGAGAATAGTATTGTAACTCAAGTTCTTGTTTTAAATGCAGAGATCCTGAGGCCTCAAAAGACATATCAATTTGCCTGATTTTACACACTGTCCTTTAACAGAAAACCTTGAACTAAGTTCCTGGTCTTTGAGAAACCAAGACTTGCTCTGCTGGTGCAGGGCTGAACTTTATGAAAATGGGTCGTGAGAAAGAACCAGAATGCGGGGGCCTGGGCGAGGCAGCGGAGGAAAGGAGGGTCTCACCTTGTCGTGGGTGAGAAATAGGCTCCCGCAGTGCTGGTGTGATGGGCATCCCTCAAGTGCCTGAAAACTACTATTTAGCACACCTGCCACCGAAACGCACACAAGCTGTTTAACTAGAAGGCTGACCAGGAGGCTTTCTCAGTGACACAACAAGCTATTTTCAAGTTAACTCTACAACTACAGGAAGAGAAAGAATAGAAAGCTGGTATTAATTATTAAAAATTTACACCAAGAACCATGGAAATTCCAGGAGAAATATAAAGACGTTGGAAGTTTCATTATGCGAACTTACTGCCAATTCATTTGTCTTAAAAGCTGTGCTATAAAATATATTGTCCTTTGTTGTTCCAAATCACATTTGAAAGAAATAATGTTTCTTAAGGGTGTTTCTGGAAATTTCTTCTATTTCCTAACACCAAATCTCAGACCCTTAAAGAAATGGGGGGTTGGCATTTCGTCCACTGTTCTCTAGGCAATTTGTTTTTCCTTCAAAGAACAAGGGGGGAATCACACAGAAAAGCATTTGAGCATCAGGCTGCTTACATTTCCTCCGGGAGTCTTGGAAAATAAGGTGGAAATGAACAGTAGGACAGAAACATGGCGGGAGAGTCACTGGCTAGAAGGTGAGAACAAATGTGTTCTCCAACGTGCTCTGGTAGCCACTAGTTTAAATGAACCGAGCAATTGTTCGAGCATACACGCACTTCTACGGGAAAATCTCAACCGTTACCAACCGATCAGTGCAGCCCGAAGCAATGGACGGACTGTGGAGGCCCCCGGCGTCTCATCGTGGTGTCTTACACCACGTGCAGGATGAGCAGTGCCTCCCCGCCCCCTCCCTCCCCTCCCCTCGATGGAGATGGCTGGTCCTGAGCTGAGCTTACCTCATAGCAAGCTGTCTCTCAGCCCTCTGTCTAAAGCAAGATAAAAGAAGGAAAGCTACCTGGGACTTTACAGAACCAACCCAAAAGGGAACTGAAGCACCTATCTTCCCTCCTTTCTGCTGCCTGGAATGTGGGCCTGATTTTTGACCCTCAGGAAGACACTTTGGGCCATCAAGTTGACGGGCTGAAAATAAGAGGCATCTGGTTCTCTGACCCTGGGACCTTCATGCAAACCAGCCCTGTGATACCGATTGCTTGACTTCTTTATGTAAGAGGGAAATACAAGTTTAGCATGTGTAAGCTACCGCTGTTATCTGGGGATGTAGGTGTTGTACATTGCCACGGTAAGTCCTAGTAATAAAGTTAAAGATTCACCAAAAACTATTTACCAAATAGTTAATAAATGATAAAGAGTTCCTGATTTTTGTTTTAATACTATGAAATGTAAATCAAGTTTCAGCATATGCTAGTAAAACAAGACACTGTGGAGAAAAAGCAAAACAGAGATTATAGAACAGAGACACAAAGCCTCCTATTCTCCAAGGCACAGGAGGACAGCCGTGACTCTATGTGCCAAGGTTGGAGTCTCATGGGCTCCCTGTTTTCCTTGCCTTGGGTTGTCTTTTCTTTCCAGCCTTGGGAAAAATGGATAAGGCTGCTGGTCAAATCATTTCAGGAGCAGCTTCCATCGTGTAGAACCCCTGTCTCTTCCTTTCCTCTGCCTCCTGGAATGTTCTGACACAATTAATCAGTCCAGCCTTCTAAATTGAGCAAATGGAGCTCAATCAATCTGCTTTTAGACAGAGTTAGGAAACAGACATTAAAAAGCATAACTAGGAAATCTTATCTTCCAGAGGTCATTGCACAGATGAAATAGGAGAATATCTGTGAATCACTCTGTAAACACTAAGTACAATACAAACAATATTAGTACTGATTCTATGTCACATTCTTCAAAAAACGAAAACAGAATAGTTTTCTACCAGAAGGAGAAGGTGCTTTGCAATTTTCTGTCACTTTAATTCTTCAAAAGTTTCTATAAAATTGATGTCTTTAAAAAAATCAATGCACATTAGGGACTAAATTTAATTCCTTCATCTTCCCCTGTTTAACAGATATCAAGAATGTTACCATTTCTAGAATTTTATCTAGGAAAGCCTTTGGTATACATGAGGCACAGAGCATGACAAATTGTCAGTATCACTCAGGATAGGAAACCCATGTTTGATACCCGAACTTGAAGACATGAAGAAGATGCCTGGCATGTCCCACTGACCTTTCAAGCTGTTATTTTTGAAACACTTGTTTCTTCTTGGTCCAGAAGAGACCCGCATTTGTTGATGTGAGACTCTTTAAGTGAAAAGGTAAACCCATCATTACACTTTAGAGACTGAAACCTTACCCTCCTCATCCATGTGGACATAGCATCCTTACTGATTCCTAACATGAAAAATGACCACCAATGACATCTCAGGATGCTCCAATGCAGAGGTTCTCTGCTGCAGTGAGGAGGAAAGAGCCGTGTGCTTCAAGATGTACTTACTGTCTGTAGCTCACTTGGCAAGACACGGCAACTTGTCTAAGCTAAAGATTAAAAGTGGAGAATAGAGACAACATCCATGGCAAAGGGCATTCAGAGGCTAATTCCTTGGCCCCACTTCATCGCTTCTCAAGAGCCGTGGGCAATACCTTGAGAAAGGCAGCAATACGTTACCCAACTCATCAAAAAGCTGTGCCTCCTACTAATTGACAGTAAAGCAAGTGTCATCTG
This sequence comes from Camelus dromedarius, assembly GCF_036321535.1. Taxonomy (NCBI): domain Eukaryota; kingdom Metazoa; phylum Chordata; class Mammalia; order Artiodactyla; family Camelidae; genus Camelus; species Camelus dromedarius. The sequence goes on from NC_087455.1 coordinate 38,298,179, forward strand.
GCTCAACAGATCTCCCTGTGTCTCTAAAGTGGTCGTCTACTTTTTCTTTATTTTCTCGGTTGGGGGACACTCCTTTTTTGAAAATCCTCCTCCCTGCAGTAGAAGATCTTATTTTCCCAACCAGAATGCAGGCTTGAAGAGGGGGCAACAGAGCTGAGAACACATAAATCAGTATTTATTCCTTGATATATTTTTTACACATGGACTAAAAATCATTGGGTCAGCTGGACATCAATATCATATCTAATTTACACTATTGTCAACTTTCATTTTACTACCAGCTCCTGAAACAGTCACGTGGTCACTAGGTTTTTTTTCCTTCCCTTGACCCATGGGTTCGATGATTTCTAACCAGACACAATAGCTTTTTGAAAAGAAGTCTGTTTCACCTTTTGCTGTTAAACTAAACTTGTGTGCTTGACCCTGATTTCATTCTAACATTCACAAAAATCTATCCAAGGACAACCACATTTAACATCATCTCTAGATGTCTTGAATACAATGGTGAGTGATTCTTCCAGATCATTAAACTATATATGCACATTATGCTGTGGTCCTCTTCAATTTGTGGTGTTTACAGTAATCGTTACCTCTATGGATACTTTATTACACATTTAGCATTTCTTTATCCAATTCAGTTACATTAATATATAAGATTTCAAAAGATCTGCTTTTTCAAAATGATGATGTTTAACATCTATAGTCTATTTTAAATCAAGTAATTCAATAAGGTTGTCAAGGACAGCAGTGAAGGTTGTGTGTGGTGATTGCTGCTTCAGAGTCTCCGGTCCTGTCCCTTGATCTTACAGGTGTTTACGCATCCTTGTCAATGTCATCACATCAGTATTAGGAGCTGAAATTAAACTACCTGGATGCTAATTTTTTTTAAAAACAATATACTCAATTTCCCCTTCTAATACTTTATTGTTTCTCATACTGAGGCTCACCAGTTTTCCTAATATATATATTTGGTGGGGAGGGGGGCACAGCCCTGAATGCCTGCAGACAGCACCAACTCTATAAGATTAACCAGAGGTGGCCGTGGATGTTCTGTGACTTCAGCCACTGAGCACGAGCACCTGCTGTCCTTCCAACTGTTCTGCCTCCATTATTGACAACTCTGAAGGTCACTGCCTCTTGTAAAATTCTACAACAATACAGTTCATATATTTTTAAAAGTTATTAATTTGTGAAAGTCGTCTGCTGTTTGTGTAAAAAGAGGGGTACTTCCTTTTGCTCATTTCAGGCTAAACTAAGTCCAGAAGTACACACACACACACACACACACACACACACACACACACACAGAGACACACGAAGTTCTGAGTGCCCCCAAGGAAAAGTTTGAAAGGCTTCGGGACAGTGGTGGCGCACAAACCTTTGGAATTTTGAGCTCTATGAAAGCATCACTTATTCAGAAATTAAGCATTGTAATTCTAGACAAAGAGAATCAGAATCACCCACAAGATACTAGAATTTTTTTAAAGAATGTATCTTCCCTAAAATCCAATGATAATTCAAATATCCATGGAAAGAAAGTAGATCAGTAATATCAAGCAATAATTTCTACACTATTGCTGATTAGACTTCAGCCCCAACCAAAGAACATAGAAATAAGATACCTGGAGATAAAGAGATGGAAATGAGGTATTAAAAAGCAAGAATATAAAAGAAGTAGCGGCCTTAAGGAAACCTGCTCATTTTCTTTGAAATAATTTCTTGGTTACAGGAACTCACTCGTGAGGATCTGGAAATGCATCAAGAGGAAATCTAGCAGGGAAAAGAAGCAGAAGCAGAAGCAGGTCTCAGTTTTCTCTGAGGCTGATCCTAAATGAAAAAACTTTCCTTGGCTTCCAGAATAGACAACCTGCATGGTTCCCTTAGCAGAAGAGTGAGGAGGAGAGAAAACCGAATGTGTTTGCAAATCATCCTTCACCAACCCTGTTGGAACACAGAAGTTTGGTGTTAGGGGCAGTGCCCGACCTATAAATATAAGAGAAGGAACAAGCTCTAATAAGGTTTTTGAGCGAAAAATGCTTTTAGCTTTAAACATACTCTAGAAATCATGCTGAGAAATCATGATAAGTGCTTGAGGTGTAGCCTTGCTGTTTACGTTACATAAAGGAATGCGTCCCCACATGTACCATTTTGGGAACGGAATATGTGTTGCAGCCTCCTTCACTTAGGTTTTTGGAAACCCAGAGTTTCTGGCCACGGGGAAATAGGCTAGTTACATATCAAAGGGGAGGCAAAAACTCCAGCGCGCTTTTCCATTGCAAACCGATTTTACTAGAGACCGGCTTTAAGAATCATGCTGAGAAAAGAGAGTAAGTGTTTCTACATGTCACTCTACCTTTTATGACGGATGTAAAAAGCCTCTCCACATGATCACTTCTGACATCTCAATCTGTGTGGAAGCTGTTGTAAAACTAGATTTTTGGGTACACAGAGCTTCTGTCTTAGAGCATCTACACTAATTATATATGTAAAGGGAGGCACAATCTCCAAAACGGTTATCCACAGGAAACAGCTTTAACTTTGAAACCGGCATCAGGAAACATTATGAGAAATCAGAGAATGTGTCTCTAGAAGTCCCCTTGTATTTTATGCTGGATGACATAATGCCTCTATACATGCTAAATTTTTAGATCTGTATGCGAATGGAAGCCACGTTTCCACAGGCTTGTTGGGAAACCAGAGTTTTTGGGCAGGGGAAACTACACTGCTTTCATATATATGGCTATGTATTAGGACGAAATCGGTTTTCCAGTGCAAAAAACTTTTATTGGAAACCGGTTTTGAGAAACAAACAGAGAAAACAGAGTAAGTGTTTCTGTATTATTTAACTTAAATACTGGATGATAGAACGGCTCAGCACATGGTGAATTCCCACATCAGTATGTGTGTTGGAGAAGTACTTCACATAAATTCTTGGAAAACCAGAGTTACTGGTCTAGAGAAAATACATTACTTACATATCCCAGGGCAAGCACAACTGCAAAAACATTTTAAAGAGCAAACAAGATTTACATTAAAACCGACCGTTGAATCCTTACAGAGAAATGAGAGAAGGTGTTATTAAAATACACTCTACCTATTAACTGGATAAAAGAACGTCCCACCACATAAAGAAATATGAAAGAAAGTCTCTCCACATGCTAAATTCTGAGAGATAAGTGTGTGTGAAAGCCGTGCTTCACCTAGCATGTTGGGAACACAAAGTTTCCTTTAAGGTGCAAACTACACTTCATACATATATATGGGGAGGTACTAGCTCCAACTCGGTTTTACAGTGAATACTGCAGGAACTTCAAACCGGCACTAGGAAAAAGACAGAGAAACCAAAGTAAAGAGTTTGCTGCAACCCGTTCCCTTTGTGCTAGATGAACGAACGTCCCTCCACATGCTATGTTCTGAGAGATAAGTGTGTGTGAAAGCCGTCCTTCAACTAGCTTGTTGGGAACACAAAGTTTCCTTTCAGTAGCAAACACCACTCCATAGATATCTATGGGTAGGTACAAGCTCCAACTCTGTTTTACAGTGACAACTGCAGGAACTTCAAACCCGCAATAGGAAACAGACTGAGAAACCAGAGTAAACGTTTCTCCAGCAACCCGTTCCCTTTGTGCTACATGAACGAAAGTCTCTCCACATGCTCAGTTCTGGGAGATAAGTGTGTGTGAAAGCCGTCCTTTAACTAGCTTGTTGTTAACAGAAAGTTTCTTTTCAGTTGCAACTCCACTCCATAAATATATATGGGGAGGTACTAGCTCCAAATCGGTTTTACAGTGAAAACTGCAGGAACTTTAAACCGGCACTAGGAAACAGACTGAGAAAACAGAGTAAAAGTTTCTTCTGCAACCCGTTCCATTCGTGCTAGATGAACGAAAGTCTCTCCACATGATCAGTTCTGAGAGAAAAGTGTGTGTGATAGCCATCCTTCACCTAGCTTGTTGGGAACACAAAGTTTCATTTCAGTTGCCAACTCCTCTCCATACATATATATGGGGAGGTACAAGCTCCAACACGGTTTTACAGTGAAAACTGCAGGAACTTCAAACCGGCACTAGGAAACAGACTGAGGAACCAGAGTAAAATTTTCTCCTGCAACAGGTTCCCATTGTGCTAGATGAACGAACGTCTCTCCACATGCTCAGGTATGAGAGATAATTGTGTGTGAAAGCCGTCCTTCACCTAGATTTTTGGGAATACAAAGTTTCTTTTCAGTTGCCAACTCCACTCCATACATATATATCGTTAGGTATAAGCTCCAACTCGGTTTTACAGTGAAAACTGCAATAACTTCAAAACGGCACTAGGAAACAGACTGAGAAACCAGATTAAATGTTTCTCCTGCAAACCGTTACCTTCATGCTAGATGAACGAAACTCTCTCCACATGATCAGTTCTGAGAGATAAGTGTGTGTGAAAGCCGTACTTCAACTAGCTTGTTGGGAACACAACGTTTCTTTTCAGTTGCAAACTCCATTCCATGCATATATTTGGGAGGTACTAGCTCCAACTCAGTTTTACAGTGAAAATTGCAGGAACTTCAAACAGGCAGTCGGATACAGCCTGAGAAACCAGAGTAAAAGTTTCTACTGCAACTGTTTCTTTGTGCTACAAGAACGAACGTCTCTCCACGTGCTCAGTTCTGAGATATAAGTGTGTGTGAATTCCGTCCTTCACCTAGCTGTTTCGGAACACCAAATTTGTTTCAGTTGCAAACTCCACTCCATATATATATGGGGAGGTACAAGCTCCAACTCGGTTTTACAAAAATTTGCAGGAACTTCAAACCGGCACTAGGAAACACACTGAGGTACCAGAGTAAAAGTTTCTCCTGCAACCCGTTTTTTGTGCTTGATGAACGAAAGTCTCTCCACATGCTCAGTTCTGAGAGAAAATTGTGTGTGAAAGCCGTACTTCACTTAGCTTGTTGAGAACACAAAGATACATTTCAGTTGCAAACTCCACTCCATATATATATATTATGAGGTACAAGCCCCAACTCTTTTTAACAGTGAAAACTGCAGGAACTTCAAACAAGAAATAAGAAACAGACTGAGGAACCAGAGTAAAAGTTTCTCCTGCTAACCGTTCCTTTGTTCTAGATGAACGAACGTCTGTCCACATGCTCAGTTCTGAGAGATAAGTGTGTGTGAAAGCCGTCCTCCACCGAGCTGATTGGGAACACATAGTTTCTTTTCTGTTGCAAACTCCATTCCATACATATATATGGGGAGGTACTAGCTCCAACTCGGTTTTACAGTGAAAACTGCAGGAACTTCAAACCGGCACTAGGAAACAGACTGAGGAACCAGTGAAAAAGTTTCTCCTGCAACCCGTTTCCTTTGTGCTAGATGAACGGAAGTCTCTCCACATGCTAAGTTCTGAGAGATATGTGTGTGTGAAAGCCGTCCTTCTCCTACCTTGTTGGGAACACATAGTTCTTTTCAGTTGCATACTCCACTCCATAAATATATTTGGGGAGGTACAAGCTCCAACTAGGTTTTACAGTGAAAACTGCAGGAACTTCAAACAGGCAGTAGGAAACAGACTGAGAAACAATAGTAAATGTTTCTACTGCAACAGGTCCCTTTGTGCTAGATGAAATAAAGTCTCTCCAAATGCTCAGTTCTGAGAGATAATTGTGTGTCAAAGCCGTCCTTCACCTAGCTTGTTGTGAACACAAAGATACTTTTAAGTTGCAAATTCTACTCCATACATATATATTGGGAGGTACTAGCTCCAACTCGTTTTCACAGTGAAAACTGCAGGGCATTCAAACCGGAAATAAAAAACAGATTGAGGAACCAGAGTAAAAGTTTATACTGCAACCCGTTCCATTTGTGCTAGATGAACGAACGTCTCTCCACATGCTCAGATCTGAGAGATAAGTGTGTGTGAAAGCCGTTCTTCACATAGCTTGTTGGGAACACAAAGTTTCTTTTCACTTGCCAGCTGCAACACATATATATATATATGGGGTGGTACTAGCTCCAACTCGGTTTTACAGTGAAAACTGCAGGAACTTCACACTGGCACTAGGATACATACTGAGAAACCAGAGTAAAAATTTCTCCTGCAACCGATTCCCTTTGTGCTAGATGAACGAACGTCTCTCCACATGCTCAGGTCTGAGATATAAGTGTGTGTGAAAGCCAAACTTCACTTAGCTTGTTTTGAACACAAAGTTTCTTTTCAGTTGCAAACTCCAATCCATACATATATATGGGGAGGTACTAGCTCCAAATCGGTTTTACAGTGAAAACTGCAGGAAATTCAAACCGGCACTAGGAAACAGACTGAGAAACCAGAGTAAATGTTTCTCCTGCAACCCGTTCCCTTTGTGCTAGATGAACGAACGTCACCCCACATGCTCAGTTCTGAGAGATAATTGTGTGTGAAAGCCGTCTTTCAATTGGCTTCTTGGGAACACAAAGTTTCTTTTCATTGTCAAACTACACTCCATACATATATATGGAGATGTACAAGCTCCAACTCCGTTTAACAGTGAAACCTGCAGGATCTTCAAACCGGCACTAGGAAACAGACTGAGAAACCAGAGTAAAAGTTTCTCCAGCAACCCGTTCCCTTGATGCTAGATGAAGGAACGTCTCTCCACATGCTCATTTCGGAGAGATAAGTGTGTGTGAAATCCGTCCTTCACCTAGCTTGTTGGGAACACAAAGTTTCTTTTCAGTTGCAAACACCACTCCATACATATATATGGGGAGGTTCTATCTCCAACTCGGTTTTACAGTGAAAACTGCAGGAATTTCAAACTGGCACTAGGAAACAGACTGAGAAACCAGAGTAAAATTTTCTCCTGCTAACCGTTCCTTTGTTCTAGATGAACGAACGTCTGTCCACATGCTCAGTTCTGAGAGATAAGTGTGTGTGAAAGCCGTACTTCAACTAGCTTGTTGGGAACACAAAGTTTCTTTTCAGTTGCAAACTCCACTCCATACATATAAATGGGGAGGTACTAGCTGCAACTCGGTTTTACAGTTAAAACTGCAGGAACTTCAAACCGGCACTAGAAACAGACTGAGGAACCAGAATAAAAGTTTTTCCTGTAACCCGTTCCCTTCGTGCTAGAGGAATGCAAGTGTCTCCACTTGCTCAGTTCTGAGAGATAAGTGTGTGTGAAAGCCGTCCTTCACCTAGCTTGTTGGGAACACAAATTTTATTTTCATTCGCAAACTCCATTCCATACATACATATGGGGAGGTACTAGCACCAAATCGGTTTTACAGTGAAAATTGCAGGAACTACAAACCGGTACTAGGAAACAGACTGAGAATGCAGAGTAAAAGTTTCTTCTGCAAACGGTTCCCTTCGTGCAAGATGAACTAAAGTCTCTCCACATGATCAGTTCTGAGAGATAAGTGTGTGTGAAAGCCGTCCTTCACCTTGCTTGTTGGGAACACAAACATTCTTAAAAGTTGCAAACTCCAATCCATACATATATATGGGGAAGTACTAGCTCCAACTCGGTTTAACAGTGAAAACTGCAGGAACTTCAAACCGGCAGTAGGAAACAGACTAAGAATCCAGAGTATAAGTTTCTCCTTCAAAGCGTTCCCTTTGTACTAGATGAACGAACGTCTCTCCACATGCTCAGTTCTGAGATATAAGTGTGTGTGAATTCCGTCCTTCACCTAGCTTGTTGGGAACACAAAATTTGTTTTCAGTTGCAAACTCCACTCCATATATATATGGGGAGGTACAAGCTTCTACTCTGTTTTACAGTGAAAACTGCATGAGCTTCAAACCGGCACTAGGAAAAAGAGTGAGGAACCACAGTAAAAGTTTCTCTTGCAATCCGTTCTCTTTGTGCTAGATGAACGAACGTCTTTCCACATGCTCAGTTATGAGAGATTATGGTGTGGGAAAGCCTTCCTTCACCTAGCTTGTTGGGAACACAAAGTTTATTTTCATTTGCAAACTCCATTCCATACATATATATGGGGAGGTACTAGCTCCAACTCGGTTTTACAGTGAAAACTGCAGGACCTTCAAACCGGCACTCGGAAACAGACTGAGAAAGCAGAGTAAAAGTTACCCCTGCAACCCGTTCCCTTTGTGTTAGATGAACGAATGACTGTCCACATGTTCAGTTGTGAGAGATAAGTGTGTGTGAAAGCCGTCCTTCACACAGATTGTTTGGAACACAAAATTTCTTTTCAGTTGCAAACTCCAATCCATACATATAGATGGGTAGGTTCTAGCTCCAACTCGGTTTTACAGAGAAAACTGCAGGAACTTCAAACCGGCACTAGGAAACAGCCTGAGAAACCAGAGTAAAATTTCTCCTGCAACCCGTTCCCTTTGTGCTAGATAAACGAACGTCTATCATCATGCTCAGTTCTGAGTGATAAGGGTGTGTGAAAGCCGCCTTCACATAGTTTGATGGGAACACAAAGTTTCTTTTCAGTTGCAAACTCCATTCCATACATATATATGGGGAGGTACTAGCTACAACTCGGATTTACAGTGAAAAGTGCAGGAACTTCAAACCGGCACTAAAAAAGAGACTGAGTAACCAGAGTAAAGGATTTACTGCAACCCGTTCACTTTGTGTTAGGTGAACGAACTTCTCTCCACATGCTCAGATCTGAGAGATATGTGTGTGTTAAAGCCGTCCTTCACCTAGCTTGTTGGGAACACAAAGTTTCTTTTCAGTTGCAAACTCCACTCCATACATATATATGGGTAGGTACTAGCTCCAAATCAGTTTTACAGTGAAAACTGCAGGAACTTCAAACCGGCACTAGGAAACAGACAGAGAAACCAGAGTAAACGTTTCTCCAACAACCGGTTCCATTTGTGCTAGATGAACGAAAGTCTCTCCACATGCTCAGTTGTGAGAGATAAGTGTATGTGAAAGCCGAACTTCACCTAGCTTGTAGGGAACAGAAAGATTCTTTTCAGTTGCCACTCCACTCCATACATATATATGGGGAGGTACTAGCTCCAACTCGTTTTAAGAGTGAAAAATGCTGGAACTTCAAACCGGCACTAGGTAACAGACTGAGAAACCACAGTAAAAGTTTCTCCTGCAACACGTTCCCTTTGTGCTAGATGAACGAACGTCTCTCCACATGCTCAGTTCTGAGAGACATGTGTGTGTGAAAGCCGTCCTTCACCCAGCTTGTTTGGAATACAAAGTTTCTTTCAGTTGCAAACACCATTCCATAAATATATATGGGGAGTTACTAGCTCCAACTCGGTTTTACAGTGAAAACTGCAGGAATTTCAAACCGGCACTAGGAAACAGACTGAGAATCCAGAGTAAATGTTTCCACTGCAACCCGTTCCCTTTGTGCTAGATGAACGAACGTCTCTCCACATGCTCAGTTCTGAGAGATAACTGTGTTTGAAAGACGTCCTTCACCTAGCTTGTTTGGAACACAAAGTTTCTTTTCAGTTGCAAACCCCACTACATACATATATATGGGGTGGTGCTAGCTACAACTCGGATTTACAGTGAAATATGCAGGAACTTCAAACCGGCACTAAAAAAGAGACTGAGTAACCGGAGTAAAGGGTTTACTTCAACCCGTTCCCTTTGTGTTAGGTGAACGAACTTCTCTCCACATGCTCAGATCTGAGAGATAAGTGTGTGTGAAAGCCGTCCTTCACCTAGCTTATTGGGAACACAAAGTTTCTTTTCAGTTGCAAACTCCACTCCATACATATATATGGATAGGTACTAGCTCCAACTGAGTTTTACAGTGATAACTGCAGGAACTTCAAACCGGCACTAGGAAACAGACAGAGAAACCAGAGTAAACGTTTCTCCAGCAACCCGTTCCCTTTGTGCTAGATGAACGAAAGTCTCTCCACCTGCTCAGTTGTGAGAGATAAGTGTATGTGAAAGCCGCCTTCACGTAGCTTGTAGGGAACAGAAAGATTCTATTCAGTTGCAACTCCACTCATACATATATATGGGGAGGTACTATCTCCAAATCGGTTTTACAGTGAAAAATGCAGGAACTTCAAACCGGTACTAGGAAACAGAATGAGAATCCAGAGTAAAAGTTCCTTCTGCAACCCGTTCCCTTCGTGCTAGATGAACAAAAGTCTGTCCACATGATCAGTTCTGAGAGATAAGTTTGTGTGAAAGCCGTACTTCACCTAGCTTGTTGGGAACACAAAGTATCTTTTCAGTTGCAAACTTCACACCATACATATATTTGGGGAGGTACTAGCTCCAACTCGGTTTAACTGTGAAAACTGCAGGAACTTCAAACCGGCACTAGGAAACAGACTAAGAATACAGAGTATAAGTTTCTCTTTAAACCGTTACCTTTGTACTAGATGAACGAACGTCTCCCCACATGTTCAGTTCTGAAATATAAGTGTGTGTGAATTCCGTCCTTCACCTAGCTTGTTGGGAACACAAAATTTGATTTCAGTTGCAAACTCCACTCCATATATATATGGGGAGGTACAAGCTCCAACTAGGTTTTACAGAAAACTGCAGGAACTTCAAACCGGCCATAGGAAACAAACTGAGAAACCAGAGTAAAAGTTTCTCCTGCAAACCGTTCCCTTTGTGCTAGATGAACGAACGTCTCTCCACATGCTCAGTTCTGAGAAATAACTGTGTGTGAAAGCCGTCCTTCACCGAGCTTGTTGGGAACCCAAAGTTTCTTTTCAGTTGCAAACTCCACTCCATACATATATATGGTGAGGTACTAGCTCCGACTCCATTTAACAGTGAAAAAAGGACCATCTAACCGGCACTATGAAAGAGACTGAGGAACCAGAATAAAAGTTTTTCCTGTAACCCGGTCCCTTCGTGCTAGAGGAATGCAAGTGTCTCCACTTGCTCAGTTCTGAGAGATAAGTGTGTGTGAAAGCCGTCCTTCACCTAGTTGTTGGGAACACAAAGTTTATTTTCATTTGCAAACTCCATTCCATACATATATATGGGTAGGTACTAGCTGCAACTCAGATTTACAGTGAAAACTGCAGGAACTTCAAACCGGCACTAGGAAACAGACAGAGAAATCAGAGTAAAGGTTTCTCCAGCAACCCGTTCCCTTTATGCTAGATGAACGAAAGTCTCTCCACATGCTCAGTTGTGAGAGATGAGTGTATGTGAAAGCCGTCCTTCACCTAGCTTGTAGGGAACAGAAAGATTCTTTTCAGTTGCAACTCCACTCCATACATATATATGGGGAGGTACTAGCACCAAATCGGTTTTACAGTGAAAATTGCAGGAACTACAACCCGGTACTAGGAAACAGACTGAGAATCCAGAGAAATAATTTCTTCTGCAACCCGTTCCCTTCATGCTAGATGAACGAAAGTCTCTCCACATGATCAGTTCTGAGAGATAAGTATGTGTGAAAGCCGTCCTTCACCTTGCTTGTTGGAACACAAACATTCTTAAAAGTTGCAAACTCCACTCCATACATATATATGGGGAAGTACTAGCTCCAACTCGGTTTAACAGTGAAAACTGCAGGAACTTCAAACCGGCAGTAGGAAACAGACTAAGAATCCAGAGTATAAGTTTCTCCTTCAAAGCGTTCCCTTTGTACTAGATGAACGAACGTCTCTCCACATGCTCAGTTCTGTGATATAAGTGTGTGTGAATTCCGTCCTTCACCTAGCTTGTTGGGAACACAAAATTTGTTTTCAGTTGCAAACTCCACTCCATATATATATGGGGAGGTACAAGCTCCAACTCTGTTTTACAGTGAAAACTGCATGAGTTTCAAACCGGCACTAGGAAAAAGACTGAGGAACCACAGTAAAAGTTTCCCTTGCAATCCGTTCCCTTTGTGCTAGATGAACGAAAGTCTCTCCACATGCTCAGTTATGAGAGATTATGGTGTGGGAAAGCCTTCCTTCACCTAGCTTGATGGGAACACAAAGTTTATTTTTATTTTCCAACTCCATTCCATACATATATATGGGGAGGTACTAGCTCCAACTCGTTTTTACAGTGAAAACTGCAGGAACTTCAAACCGGCACTAGGAAACAGACTGAGGAACCAGTGTAAAAGTTTCTCCTGCAACCCGTTTCCTTTGTGCTAGATGAACGAAATTCTCTCCACATGCTAAGTTTTGAGAGATAAGTGTGTGTGAAAGCCGTCCTTCACCCAGCTTGTTGGGAACATATAGTTTCTTTTCAGTTTCAAACTCCACTCCATAAATATATTTGGAGTGGTACAAGCTCCAACTAGGTTTTAGAGTGAAAACTGCAGGAACTTCAAACAGGCAGTAGGAAACAGATTGAGAAACCATAGTAAAAGTTTCCCCTTCAACGCGTTCCTTTGTGCTAGATGAACGAACGTCTCTCCACATGCTCAGTTCTGAGAGAACAGCGTGTGTGAAAGCCGTCCTTCACCTAGTTTGTTTGGAACACAAAGTTTCTTTTCAGTTGCAAACTCCAATCCATACACATATATTAGGAGGTACTAGCTCCAACACGGTTTGACAGTGAAAACTGCAGGACCTTCAAACCAGCACTCGGAAACAGACTGAGTATCCAGAGTAATAGTTACCCCTGCAACCCGTTCCCTTTGTGTTAGATGAACGAATGACTCTCCACATGCTCAGTTGTGAGAGATAAGTGTGTGTGAAAGCCGTCCTTCACACAGATTGTTTGGAACACAAAGTTTCTTTTCAGTTGCAAACTCCACTCCATACATATAGATGGGGAGGTTCTAGCTCCAACTCGGTTTTACAGAGAAAACTGCAGGAACTTCAAACCGGCACTTTGAAACAGCCTGAGAAACCAGAGTAAAATTTCTCCTGCAACCCGTTCCCTTTGTGCTAGATGAACGAACGTCTATCATCATGCTCAGTTCTGAGTGATAAGGGTGTGTGAAAGCCGCCTTCACATAGTTTGTTGGGAACACAAAGTTTCTTTTCAGTTGCAAACTCCATTCCATACATATATATGGGGAGGTACTAGCTCCAAAACTTTTTAACAGTGTAAACTGCAGGAACATCAAACAGGCACTAGGAAACAGCCTGAGAATCCAGAGTAAAAGTTTCCCCTGCAACCCGTTCCCTTTGTGCTAGATGAACGAACGTCTCCCCACATGCTAAGTTCTGAGAGATAACTGTGTGTGAAAGACGTCCTTCACCTATCTTGTTTGGAACACAAAGTTTCTTTTCAGTTGCAAACCCCACTACATACATATATATGGGGAGGTACTAGCTACAACTCGGATTTACAGTGAAAAGTGCAGGAACTTCAAACCGGCACTAAAAAAGAGACTGAGTAACCAGAGTAAAGGATTTACTGCAACCCGTTCACTTTGTGTTAGGTGAACGAACTTCTCTCCACATGCTCAGATCTGAGAGATATGTGTATGTGAAAGCCGTCCTTCACCTAGCTTGTTGGGAACACAAAGTTTCTTTTCAGTTGCAAACTCCACTCCATACATATATATGGGTAGGTACAAGCTCCAACTCAGCTTTACAGTGAAAACTGCAGGAACTTCAAACCGGCACTAGGAAACAGAAAGAGAAACCAGAGTAAACGTTTCTCCAGCAACCCGTTCCCTTTTTGTTAGGTGAACGAAAGTCTCTCCACATGCTCAGTTGTGAGAGATAAGTGTATGTGATAGCCGAACTTCACCTAGCTTGTAGGGAACAGAAAGATTCTTTTCAGTTGCCACTCCATTCCATACATATATATGGGGAGGTACTAGCTCCAAATCGTTTTAAGAGTGAAAAATGCTGGAACTTCAAACCGGCACTAGGTAACAGACTGAGAAACCACAGTAAAAGTTTCCCCTGCAACACGTTCCCTTTGTGCTAGATGAACGAACGTCTCTCCACATGCTCAGTTCTGAGAGATACGTGTGTGTGAAAGCCGTCCTTCACTCAGCTTGTTTGGAATACAAAGTTTCTTTCAGTTGCAAACTCCATTCCATAAATATATATGGGGAAGTACTAGCTCCAACTCGGTTTTACAGTGAAAACTGCAGGAATTTCAAACCGGCACTAGGAAACAGACTGAGAATCCAGAGTAAATGTTTCCACTGCAACCCGTTCCCTTTGTGCTAGATGAACGAACGTCTCTCCACATGCTCAGTTCTGAGAGATAACTGTGTTTGAAAGACGTCCTTCACCTAGCTTGTTTGGAACACAAAGTTTCTTTTCAGTTGCAAACCCCACTACATACATATATATGGGGAGGTACTAGCTACAATTCGGATTTACAGTGAAATGTGCAGGAACTTCAAACCGACACTAAATAAGAGACTGAGTAACCGGAGTAAAGAGTTTACTTCAACCCGTTCCCTTTGTGTTAGGTGAACGAACGTCTCTCCACATGCTCAGTTCTGAGAGATAAGTGTGTGTGAACTCCGTCCTTCACGTAGCTTGTAGGGAACACAGTTTCATTTTAGTTGCAAACTCCACTCCATACATATATATGGGGAGGTACTAGCTCCCACTCGGGTTTACAGTGATAACTGCAGGAACTTCAAACCGGCAGTAGGAAACACACTGAGAAACCAGAGTAAAAGTTTCTCCTGCAACCCATTCCCTTTGTGCTAGATGAACGAACTTATCTCCATATGCTCAGTTCTGAGAGATAAGTGTGTGTGAATGCCGTCCTTCACCTTGCTTCTTTGGAACACATAGATTCCTTTCATTTGCAAACTCCACTCCATACATATATATGGGAGGTACTAGCTCCAACTCGGTTTTACAGTGAAAACTGCAGGAACTTCTAACCTACACTAGGAAACAGACTGTGAAACCAGAGTAAAAGTTACTCCTGCAACCCGTCCTTTTGTGCTAGATGAACGAACGTCTCTCCATATGCTCAGTTCAGAGAGATAAGTGTCTGTGAAAGCCGTCCTTCACCTAGTTTGTTGGGAACAGAACGTTTGTTTTCAGATGAATATTCCACTCCATACATATATATGGGGAGGTACTAGCTCCAACTCGGTTTAACAGTGAAAACTGCAGGAACGTCAAACCGGCACTAGGAAACAGACTGAGAAACCAGAGTAAAAGATTCTCCTGCAAGCCGTTCATTTTGTGCTTGATGACAGAACGTCTCTCCACGTGCTCAGTTCTGAGAGATAAGTGTGTGTGAAAGCCGTCCTTCACCTAGCTTGTTGGGAACACAAAGTTTCTTTTCAGTTGCAAACTACACTCCATACATATATATGGATAGGTACTAGCTCCAAGTCAGTTTTACAGTGATAACTGCAGGAACTTCAAACCGGCACTAGGAAACAGACAGAGAAACCAGAGTAAACGTTTCTCCAGCAACCCGTTCCCTTTGTGCTAGATG
This sequence comes from Camelus dromedarius, assembly GCF_036321535.1. Classification (NCBI taxonomy): domain Eukaryota; kingdom Metazoa; phylum Chordata; class Mammalia; order Artiodactyla; family Camelidae; genus Camelus; species Camelus dromedarius. The sequence continues at coordinate 38,313,468 of NC_087455.1, forward strand.
AACGAAAGTCTCTCACATGCTCAGTTGTGAGAGATAAGTGTATGTGAAAGCCGTCTTTCACGTAGCTTGTAGGGAATAGATTCTATTCAGTTGCAACTCCACTCATACATATATATGGGGAGGTACTATCTCCAAATCGGTTTTACAGTAAAAAATGCAAGAACTTCAACCCGGTACTAGGAAACAGACTGAGAATCCAGAGTAAAATTTTCTTCTGCAACCCGTTCCCTTCGTGCTAGATGAACAAAAGTCTCTCCACATTATCAGTTCTGAGAGATAAGTTTGTGTGAAAGCCGTACTTCACCTAGCTTGTTGGGAACACAATGTATCTTTTCAGTTGCAAACTACACTCCATACATATATTTGGGGAGGAACTAGCTCCAACTCGTTTTAACTGTGAAAACTGCAGGAACTTCAAACCGGCACTAGGGAACAGACTAAGAATCCAGAGTATATGTTTCTCCTTCAAACCGTTCCCTTTGTACTAGATGAACGAACGTCTCCCCACATGTTCAGTTCTGAGATATAAGTGTGTGTGAATTCCGTTCTTCACCTAGCTTGTTGGGAACACAAAATTTGATTTCAGTTGCAAACTCCACTCCATATATATATGGGGAGGTACAAGCTCCAACTAGGTTTTACAGAAAACTGCAGGAACTTCAAACCGGCCATAGGAAACAAACTGAGAAACCAGAGTAAAAGTTTATCCTGCAACCCGTTCCCTTTGTGCTAGATGAACGAACGTCTCTCCACATGCTCAGTTCTGAGAAATAACTGTGTGTGAAAGCCGTCCTTCACCGAGCTTGTTGGGAACACAAAGTTTCTTTTCAGTTGCAAACTCCACTCCATACATATATATGGTGAGGTACTAGCTCCAACTCCATTTATCAGTGATAAAAGTACCTTCTAACCGGCACTATGAAAGAGACTGAGGAACCAGAGTAAAAGTTTTTCCAGCAACCCTTTCCCTTTGTGCTAGATGAACGAACGTCTCTCCACCTGCTCAGTTCTGAGGGATAAGTGTGTGTGAAAGCCGTCTTTCAATTGGCTTGTTGGGAACACAAAGTATCTTTTCATTGGCCAACTACACTCCATATATATATATGGGAATGTACAAGCTCCAACTCGATTTTACAGTGAAAACTGAGGGAACTTCAAACCGGCACTAGGAAACAGACTGAGAAACCAGAGTAAAAGTTTATTCTGTAACCCGTCCACTTGGTGCAGGATGAACGAATGTTTCACCACATTCTCAGTTCTGAGACATAAGTGTGTGTGAAACCGTCCTTCACCTAGATTGTAGGGAACAGAAAGTATCTTTTCAGGTGCAGACCCTTCTCCATACATATATATGGGGTGGTACAAGCTGCAACTATTTTTTACAGTGAAAACTGCAGCAACTTCAAACCGGCACTAGGAAACAGACTTAGAAACTATAGTAAAAGTTTATTCTGTAACCCGTCCACTTGGTGCAGGATGAACGAATGTTTCACCACATTCTCAGTTCTGAGACATAAGTGTGTGTGAAACCGTCCTTCACCTAGATTGTAGGGAACAGAAAGTATCTTTTCAGGTGCAAAATCCACTCCATACATATATATGGGGTAGTACTAGCTCCAACTCTGTTTTACAGAGAAAACTGCATGAACTTCAAACCGGCACTAGGAAAAAGTCTGAGGAACCACAGTAAAAGTTTCTCCTGCAATCCGTTCCCTTTGTGCTAGATTAACGAACGTCTCTCCACATGCTCAGTTCTGAGAAATATGTGTGTGTGAAAGCCGTCCTTCACCTAGCTTGTTGGGAACACAAAGTTTCTTTTCAGTTGCAAACTCCACTCCTTTCATATACATGGGGAGGTACAAGCTCCAACTCGGTTTTACAGTGAAAACTGCAGGAACTTCAATCCGGCACTAGGAAAAACACTGAGGAACCAGAGTAAAGAGTTTGCTGCAACCCCTTCCCTTTGTGCTAGATGAACGAACGTCTCTCCACATGCTCAGATCTGAGAGATAAGTGTGTGTGAAAGCCGTCCTTCACATAGCTTGTTGGGAACACAAAGTTTCTTTTCAGTTGCAAACTCCACTCCATAAATTTAAATGGGGAGGTACTAGCTCCAACTCTGTTTTACAGTGAAAATGCAGGAATTTCAAACCGGCACTAGGAAAATGACTGAGAATCCAGAGTAAAAGTATCTCCTGCAACCCCTTCCCTTTTTGCTAGATGAACGAACGTCTCTCCACATGCTCAGGTATGAGAGATAATTGTGTGTGAAAGCCGTCCTTCACCTAGATTGTTGAGAACACAAAGTTTCTTTTCAGTTGCCAACTGCAGTCCATACATATATATGGTTAGTTATAAGTTCCAACTCGGTTTTACAGTGAAAATTGCAATAACTTCAAAACGGCACTAGGAAACAGACTGAGAAACCAGATTAAATGTTTCTCCTGCAAACCGTTCCCTTCGTGCTAGATGAACGAAACTCTCTCCACAAGCTCAGTTCTGAGAGATAAGTGTCTGTGAAAGCCGTACTTCAACTTGCTTGTTGGGAACACAAAGTTTCTTTTCAGTTGCAGACTCCACTCCATATATATATATGGGGAGGTACATTCTCCAACTCGGTTTTACATTGAAAACTGCAGGAACTTCAAACAGGCAGTCGGAAACATCCTGAGAAACCAGAGTAAAAGTTTCTACTGCAACTGGTCACTTTGTGCCAGATGAACAAAATTCTCTCCACATGCTCAGTTCTGAGAGATAATTGTGTCAAAGCCGTCCTTCACCTAGCTTGTTGGGAACACAAAGATACTTTTCAGTTGCAAACTCCACTCCATACATATATATTGGGAGGTACTAGCTCCAAATCGTTTTCACAGTGAAAACTGCAGGACCTTCAAACCGGAAATAAAAAACAGACTGAGGAACCAGAGTAAAAGTTACACCTGTGACCCGTTCCCTTTGTGCTAGATGAACGAATGTCTCTCAACATGCTCAGTTCTGAGAGATAATTGTGTGTTAAAGCCGTCCTTCACCTAGCTTGTTGGGAACACAAAGTTTCTTTTCAGTTGCCAACTCCGCTCCATACATATATATGGGGAGGTACTTGCACCAACACAGTTATACAGGGAAAACTGCAGGAACATGAAACCGGCACTAGGAAAAAGACTGAGAAACCAGAGTAAAAGATTCCCCTTCAACCCGTTCCCTTTGTGGTAGATGAACGAACTTCTCTCCACATGCTCAGTTCTGAGAGATAAGTGTGTGTCTAAGCCGTCCTTCAACTAGCTTGTTGGGAACACAAAGTTTCTTTTCAGTTGCAAACTCCACTCCATACATATATATGGGGAGGTAATAGCTCCAAATCAGTTTTACAGTGAAAACTGCAGGACCTTCAAACCGGCACTAGGAAACACACTGTGGAACCTGAGTAAAAGTTTCTCCTGCAACCCGTTCTTTTTGTGCCACATTAACGAGCGTCTCTCCACATGCTCAGTTCTGAGAGATAAGTGTGTGTGAAAGCCGTCCTTCACCTAGCTTGTTGGGAACACAAAATTTCTTTCAGTTGCAAACTCCAATCCATAAATATATATGTGGAGGTACTAGCTACAACTCGGTTTTACAATGAAAAATGCAGGAATTCAAACCTGCACTAGGAATCAGACTGAGAACCCAGAGTAAAAGTTTCCCCTTCAACCCGATCCCTTTGTGCTAGATAAACGAACGTCTCTCAACATGCTCAGTTCTGAGAGATAAGTGTGTGTCAAAGCCGTACTTCACCTAGCTTGTTGGGAACACAAAGTTTCTTTTCGGTTGCAAACTCCACTCCATACATATATATTTGGTGTTACTACCTCCAACTCCGTTTAACAGTGAAAACTGCAGGACCATCAAACCGGAACTAGGAAACAGACTGAGGAACCACAGTAAAAGTTTCACCTGCATCCCGTTCCCTTGGTGCTAGATGAACGAACGTCTCTCCACATGCTCATTTCGGAGAGATAAGTGTGTGTAAAAGCCGTCCTACATCTAGCTTGTTGGGAACACAAAGTTTCTTTTCAGTTGCAAACTCCACTCATACATTTATATTCGGATTTACTAGCTCCAACTCGATTTTACAGTGAAAAGTGCAGGAACTTCAAAACAGCACTAGGAAAAAGACTGAGAATCCAGAGTGAAAGTTTCTCCTGCAACACGTTCCCTTTGTGCTAGATGAACGAACGTCTCTCCACATGCTCAGTTCTGAGAGATGTGTGTGTTAAAGCCGTTCTTCAACTAGCTTGTTGGGAAAACAAATTTTCTTTTCAGTTGCAAACTCCACTCCATACATATATATGGGGAGGTACAAGCCTCAAAACTTTTTACAGTGATAACTGCAGGAACATCAAACCAGCACTAGGAAACAGACTGAGAAAACAGAGTAAAATTTTCTCCTGCAACCCGTTCCGTTTCTGCTAGATGAACGAACGTCTCTCCACATGCTCAGTTCTGAGAGATAAGTGTGTGTGAAAGTCATCCTTCACCTAGGTTGTTGGGAACACCAAGTTTCTTTTCAATGCCATCTCCACTCCATACATATATATGGGGATGTAGTAGCTCCAACTCGGATTTACAGTGAAAACTGCAGGAAAGTCAAACCGGCACTAGGAAACAGAGTGAGAAACCAGAGTAAAAGTTTCTCCTGCAACCCGATCCTTTTGTGCTAGATGAACGAACGTCTCTCCACATGCACAGTTCTGAGAGATAAGTGTGTGTGAAAGGCATGCTTCACCTAGCTTGTTGGGAACAATAAGTTTGTTTTCAGTTTTAAACTCCACTCCATACATATGTATGGGTAGGTACTAGCTCCAACTTTTTTTTACAGTGAAAACTGCAGCAAATTCAAATCGGCACTAGGAAACAGACTTAGAATCCAGAGTAAAATTTCTTCTGCCAACCGTCCCCTTGGTGCAGGATGAACGAAAGTCTCTCCACATGCTCAGTTCTGAGAGATAAGTGTGTGTGAAACCGTCCTTCACCTGGCTTGTAGGGAACAGAAAGTATCTATTCAAGTGCAAAATCCACTCCATACATATATATGGGGAAGTACTAGCTCCAACTCGGTTTTACAGTGAAAACTGCATGAACTTCAAACCGGCACTAGGAAAAAGACTGAGGAACCACCGTAAAAGTTTCTCCTGCAATCCGTTCCCTTTGTGCCAAATGAACGAACGTCTCTCCACATGCTCAGTTCTGAGAAATATGTGTGTGTGTGAAAACCGTACTTCATCTAGCTTGTTGGGAACACAGAGTTTCTTTTCACTTGCAAACTCCACTCCATAAATTTATATGGGGAGGTACTAGCTCCAAATCGGTTTTTCAGTGAAAACTGCAGGTACTTCAAACCGGCACTAGGAAACAGACTGAGAAACCAGATAAAAAGTTTCTCCTGCAACCCGTTCCCTTTTTGCTAGTTGAACGAACGTCTCTCCACATGCTCAGTTCTGAGAGATAAGTGTGTGTGAAGACGAACTTCAACTAGCTTGTTGGGAAAACAAAGTTTCTTTACAGATGAAAACCCTTCTCCATACATATATATGGGGAGGTACAAACTTCAACTCGATTTTACAGTGAAAACTGCAGCAAATTCAAACCGGCACTAGGAAACAGACTTAGAATCCAGAGTAAAATTTCTTCTGCCAACCGTCCCCTTGGTGCTGGATGAACGAAAGTCTCTACACATGCTCAGTTCTGAGAGATAAGTTTGTGTGAAACCGTCCTTCACCTGGCTTGTAGGGAACAGAAAGTATCTATTCAGGTGCAAAGTCCACTCCATACATATATATGGGGAGGTACTAGCTCCAACTCGGTTTTACAGTGAAAACTGCATGAACTTCAAACCGGCACTAGGAAAAAGACTGAGAATCCAGAGTAATAGTTTCTCCTGCAACCCGTTCCCTTTTGGCTACATGAACGAACGTCTCTCAACATGCTGAGTTCTGAGAAATATGTGTGTGTGAAAGCCGTCCTTCATCTAGCTTGTTGGGAACACAAAGTTTCTTTTCAGTTGCAAACTCCAATCCATAAATATATATGGGGAGGTACTAGCTCCAACTCGGTTTTACAGTGAAAACTGCAGGAATATCAAACCGGCACTAGGAAACATACTGAGAAGCCTGAGTAAAAGTAAAACCTGCAAACCGTTCCCTTTGTGCTAAATGAACGAACGTCTCTCCACATGCTCAGTTCTGAGAGATAAGTGTGTGTGAAAGCCGTCCTTCACCTAGCTTGTTGGGAACACAAAGTTTTTTTTCAGTTGCAAACACCACTCCATAAATTTATATGGGGAATTACTAGCTCGAAATCGGTTTTTCAGTGAAAACTGCAGGTACTTCAAACCGGCAGTAGGTAACAGACTGAGGAACCAGAGAAAAAGTTTCTCCTGCAACCCGTTATTTTTGTGCTAAATGAACGAACGTCTCTCCACATGCTCAGTTCTGAGAGATAAGTGTGTGTGAAAGCAGTCCTTCACCTAGTTTTTTGGGAAGAGAACGTTTCCTTTCAGTTGAATATTCCACTCCATACATATATAAGGGGAGGTACTAGCTCCAACTCAGTTTAACAGTGAAAACTGCAAGAACTTCAAACCGGCACTACGAAACAGACTGAGAAACCAGAGTAAAAGTTTCCCCTGCCACCCGTTCCCTTTGTGCTAGATGAACGAACGTCTCTCCACATGCTCATTTCGGAGAGATAAGTGTGTGTGAAAGCCGTCCTTCACCTAGCTTGCTTTGAACACAATGTTTCTTTTCAGTAACAACCTCCACTCTTTACATATATATGGGGCGGTAGAAGGTCCAACTCGTTTTAACAGTGAAAACTGCAGGAACTTCAAACCGGAACTAGGAAACAGACTGAGAGACTAGAGTAAAAGTTTCTCCAGCAACCCGTTCCCTTGGTGATAAATGAACGAACGTCTCTCCACATGCTCAGTTCTGAGAGAAAAGTGTATTTGAAAGCCGTATTTCACCTAGCTTTTAGGGAACAGAAAGTATCTTTTCAGGTGCAAACTCCACTCCATACATATATATGGGGAGATACTAGCTCCAACTCGGTTTTACAGTGAAAATTGCAGGAACTTCAAACCGGCGCTAGGAAACAGAGTGAGAAATCAAAGTACAAGTTTCCCCTGCAACCCGATCCCTTGGTGCTAGATGAACGAACGTCTCTCCACATGCTCAGTTCTGAGAGATATGTGTGTGTTAAAGCCTTCCTTCACCAAGCTTGTTGGGAACACAAAGATTCTTTTCAGTTGCAAACTCCACTCCATATATATACATGGGGAGGTACTAGCTCCAACTCTTTTTAACAGTGAAAAATGCAGGAACTTCAAACCAGCTCTAGGAAAAAGACTGAGAAACCAGAGTAAAAATTTCTCCTGCAAACCGTTCCTTTTGTGCTAGATAAACGAACGTCTCTCCACATGCTCAGTTCTGAGAGATAAGTGTGTGTGAAAGCCTTACTTCACCTAGCTTGTTGGGAACACAAAGTTTCTTTTCAGTTGCAATCTCCACTCCATACATATATATGGGGAGTTACTAGCCTCAACTCGGTTATAAAGTGAAAACTGCAGGAACTACAAACCGGCACTAGAAACAGACTTAGGAACCAGAATAAAAGTTTCTCCTGCAACCCGTTCCCTTCATTCTAGATGAATGAACGTTTCTCACCTTGCTGAGTTCTGAGAGACAAGTGTGTGTGAAAGCCGTCCTTCACCTAGCTTGTTGGGAAAAAAAAAGGTTGTTTTCAGTTGTAAACCCTTCTCCATTCATATATATGGGGTGTTACAAGTTCCAACTTTTTTTTACAGTGAAAACTGCAGCAAATTCAAACCGGCACTAGGAAACAGACTTAGAATCCAGAGTAAAATTTCTTCTGCCAACCGTCCCCTTGGTGCTGGATGAACGAAAGTCTCTCCACATGCTCGGTTCTGAGAGATAAGTGTGTGTGAAACCGTCCTTCACCTGGCTTGTAGGGAACAGAAAGTATCTATTCAGGCGCAAAATCTACTCCATACATATATATGGGGAGGTACTAGCTCCAACTCGGTTTTACAGTGAAAATTGCATGAACTTCAAACCAGCACTAGGAAAAAGACTGAGGAACCACAGTAAAAGTTTATCCTACAATCCGTTCCCTTTGTGCTAGATGAACGAACTTCTCTCCACATGCTCAGTTCTGAGAGATAAGTGTGTGTGAATGCCGTCCTTCACCTAGCTTGTTGGGAACACAAAGTTTCTTTTCAGTTGCAAACTCCACTCCATAAATTTATATGGGGAGGTACTAGCTCCAACTTGGTTTTACAGTGAAAACTGCAGGAATTTCAAAACGGCACTAGGAAAAAGACTGAGAATCCAGAGTAAAAGTTTCTCCTCCAATCCGTTCCCTTTTGGCAAGATGAACGAACTTCTCTCAACATGCTGAGTTCTGAGAAATATGTGTGTGTGAAAGCCGTCCTTCATCTAGCTTGTTGGGAACACAAAGTTTCTTTTCAGTTGCAAACTCCAATCCATAAATATATATGGGGAGGTACTAGCTCCAACTCGGTTTTACAGTGAAAACTGCAGGAACTTCAAAACGGCACTAGGAAAAAGACTGAGAAGCCTGAGTAAAAGTTACACTTGCATACCGTTCCCTTTGTGCTAGATGAATGAACGTCTCTCCACATGCTCAGTTCTGAGAGATAAGTGTGTGTGAAAGCCGTCCTTCACCTAGCTTGTTGGGAACACAAAGTTTCTTTTCAGTTGCAAACTCCACTCCATACATATATATGGGGAAGTACTAGCTCCAACTCGGTTTTACAGTGAAAACTGCAGGAACTTCAAACCGGCACTAGTAAAAAGACTGAGGAACCACAGTAAAGTTTCTCCTGCAATTCGTTCCATTTTTGCTAGATGAACGAACGTCTCTCCACATGCTCAGTTCTGAGAGATAAGTGTGTGTGAAAGCCGTCCTTCAACTAGCTTGTTGGGAACACAAAGTTTCTTTTCAGTTGCAATCTCCACTCCATAAATTTATATGGGGAGGTACTAGCTCCAACTCGGGTTTACAGTGAAAACTGCAGGAAATTCAAACCGGCAGGAGGAAAAAGACTGAGAATCCAGAGTAATAGTTTCTCCTTCAACTCGTTCCATTTGTGCTAGATGAACGAACGTCTCTCCACATGCTCAGTTCTGAGAGATAAGTGTGTGTTAAAGCCGTCCTTCAACTAGCTTGTTGGGAAAACAAACTTTATTTTCAGATGAAAACCATTCTCCATACATATATATGGGGAGGTACTAGCTCCAACTCGGTTTTACAGTGAAATGTGCATGAACTTCGAACCGGCACTAGGAAGCAGACGGAGAAACCAGATAAAAAGTTCCTCCTGCAACCCATTCCCTTTGTGCTAGATGAACGAACGTCTCTCCACATGCTCAGTTCTGAGAGATAAGTGTGTGTGAAAGCCGCACATCACTTAGCTTATTGGGAACACAAAGTTTCTTTTCAGTTGCAAATTCCACCCCATACCTATATATGGTGAGGTACAAGCTCCATCTCCGTTTTACAGTGAAAACTGCAGGACCATCAAACCGGCACTAGGAAACAGACTGAGGAACCACAGTAAAAGTTTCTCCTGCAACCCGTTCCCTTTGTGCTAGATGAGCGAACGTCTCTCCACATGCTCATTTCTGAGGGATAAGTGTGTGTGAAAACCGACCTACACCTAGCTGTGGGAACACAATGTTTCTTTTCAGTTGCAAACTCCATTCCATACATATATATGGGGAAGTACTAGCTCCAACTCGGTTTTACAGTGAAAACTGCAGGAACTTCAAACCGGCAGTAGGAAACAGACTGAGGAACCAGTGTAAAAGTTTCTCCTGCAACCCGTTTCCTTTGTGCTAGATGAACGAAAGTCACTCCACATGCTAAGTTCTGAGATATAAGTGTGTGTGAAAGCCTTCCTTCACCTAGCTTGTTGGGAACACAAAGATACTTTTCAGTTGCAATCTGCACTCTATACATATATATTGGGAGGTACTAGCTCCAACTCGTTTTCACAGTGAAAACTGCAGGAATTTCAAAACGGCACTAGGAAAAAGACTGAGAATCCAGAGTAAAAGTTTCTCCTGCAACCCGTTCCCTTTTGGCAAGATGAACGAACTTCTCTCAACATGCTGAGTTCTGAGAAATATGTGTGTGTGAAAGCCGTCCTTCATCTAGCTTGTTGGGAACACAAAGTTTCTTTTCAGTTGCAAACTCCAATCCATAAATATATATGGGGAGGTACTAGCTCCAACTCGGTTTTACAGTGAAAACTGCAGGAACTTCAAAACGGCACTAGGAAAAAGACTGAGAAGCCTGAGTAAATGTTACACCTGCATACCGTTCCCTTTGTGCTAGATGAATGAACGTCTCTCCACATGCTCAGTTCTGAGAGATAAGTGTGTGTGAAAGCCGTCCTTCACCTAGCTTGTTGGGAACACAAAGTTTCTTTTCAGTTGCAATCTCCACTCCATAAATTTATATGGGGAGGTACTAGCTCCAACTCGGGTTTACAGTGAAAACTGCAGGAAATTCAAACCGGCAGTAGGAAAAAGACTGAGAATCCAGATTAATAGTTTCTCCTGCAACCCGTTCCATTTGTGCTAGATGAACGAACGTCTCTCCACATGCTCAGTTCTGAGAGATATGTGTGTGTTAAAGCCTTCCTTCACCAAGCTTGTTGGGAACACAAAGATTCTTTTCAGTTGCAAACTCCACTCCATATATATACATGGGGAGGTACTAGCTCCAACTCTTTTTAACAGTGAAAAATGCAGGAACTTCAAACCAGCTCTAGGAAAAAGACTGAGAAACCAGAGTAAAAATTTCTCCTGCAAACCGTTCCTTTTGTGCTAGATAAACGAACGTCTCTCCACATGCTCAGTTCTGAGAGATAAGTGTGTGTGAAAGCCTTACTTCACCTAGCTTGTTGGGAACACAAAGTTTCTTTTCAGTTGCAATCTCCACTCCATACATATATATGGGGAGTTACTAGCCTCAACTCGGTTATAAAGTGAAAACTGCAGGAACTACAAACCGGCACTAGAAACAGACTTAGGAACCAGAATAAAAGTTTCTCCTGCAACCCGTTCCCTTCATTCTAGATGAATGAACGTTTCTCACCTTGCTGAGTTCTGAGAGACAAGTGTGTGTGAAAGCCGTCCTTCACCTAGCTTGTTGGGAAAAAAAAAGGTTGTTTTCAGTTGTAAACCCTTCTCCATTCATATATATGGGGTGTTACAAGTTCCAACTTTTTTTTACAGTGAAAACTGCAGCAAATTCAAACCGGCACTAGGAAACAGACTTAGAATCCAGAGTAAAATTTCTTCTGCCAACCGTCCCCTTGGTGCTGGATGAACGAAAGTCTCTCCACATGCTCGGTTCTGAGAGATAAGTGTGTGTGAAACCGTCCTTCACCTGGCTTGTAGGGAACAGAAAGTATCTATTCAGGCGCAAAATCTACTCCATACATATATATGGGGAGGTACTAGCTCCAACTCGGTTTTACAGTGAAAATTGCATGAACTTCAAACCAGCACTAGGAAAAAGACTGAGGAACCACAGTAAAAGTTTATCCTACAATCCGTTCCCTTTGTGCTAGATGAACGAACTTCTCTCCACATGCTCAGTTCTGAGAGATAAGTGTGTGTGAATGCCGTCCTTCACCTAGCTTGTTGGGAACACAAAGTTTCTTTTCAGTTGCAAACTCCACTCCATAAATTTATATGGGGAGGTACTAGCTCCAACTTGGTTTTACAGTGAAAACTGCAGGAATTTCAAAACGGCACTAGGAAAAAGACTGAGAATCCAGAGTAAAAGTTTCTCCTGCAATCCGTTCCCTTTTGGCAAGATGAACGAACTTCTCTCAACATGCTGAGTTCTGAGAAATATGTGTGTGTGAAAGCCGTCCTTCATCTAGCTTGTTGGGAACACAAAGTTTCTTTTCAGTTGCAAACTCCAATCCATAAATATATATGGGGAGGTACTAGCTCCAACTCGGTTTTACAGTGAAAACTGCAGGAACTTCAAAACGGCACTAGGAAAAAGACTGAGAAGCCTGAGTAAAAGTTACACTTGCATACCGTTCCCTTTGTGCTAGATGAATGAACGTCTCTCCACATGCTCAGTTCTGAGAGATAAGTGTGTGTGAAAGCCGTCCTTCAACTAGCTTGTTGGGAACACAAAGTTTCTTTTCAGTTGCAATCTCCACTCCATAAATTTATATGGGGAGGTACTAGCTCCAACTCGGGTTTACAGTGAAAACTGCAGGAAATTCAAACCGGCAGTAGGAAAAAGACTGAGAATCCAGAGTAATAGTTTCTCCTTCAACTCGTTCCATTTGTGCTAGATGAACGAACGTCTCTCCACATGCTCAGTTCTGAGAGATAAGTGTGTGTTAAAGCCGTCCTTCAACTAGCTTGTTGGGAAAACAAACTTTATTTTCAGATGAAAACCATTCTCCATACATATATATGGGGAGGTACTAGCTCCAACTCGGTTTTACAGTGAAATGTGCATGAACTTCGAACCGGCACTAGGAAGCAGACGGAGAAACCAGATAAAAAGTTCCTCCTGCAACCCATTCCCTTTGTGCTAGATGAACGAACGTCTCTCCACATGCTCAGTTCTGAGAGATAAGTGTGTGTGAAAGCCGCACATCACTTAGCTTATTGGGAACACAAAGTTTCTTTTCAGTTGCAAATTCCACCCCATACCTATATATGGTGAGGTACAAGCTCCATCTCCGTTTTACAGTGAAAACTGCAGGAACTTCAAACCGGCACTAGGAAACAGACTGAGAACCCAGAGTAAAAGTTTCTCCTGTAACCCGTTCCCTTTGTGCTAGATGAACGAACCTCTCTCCACATGCTCAGTTCTGAGAGATAATTGTGTGTGAAAGCCGCCCTTCAACTAGCTTGTGGAGAACACAAAGTTTGTTTTCAGTTGCAAACTTCATCCATACATATATATGGTGAGGTATAGCTCCAACTCGGTTTAACAGTGAAAACTGCAGGACCATCAAACCGGCACTAGGAAACAGACTGAGGAACCACAGTAAAAGTTTCTCCTGCAACCCTTTCCCTTGGTGCTAGATGAACGAACGTCTCTCCACATGCTCAGTTCTTATAGATAAGTGTGTGTGAAAGCCTTTCTTCACCTAGCTTGTTGGGAACAGAAAATTTCTTTTCAGTTGCAAACTCCACTCCATACATATATATGGGGAGGTACTAGCTCCAACTCGGTTTTACAGTGAAAACTGCAGGAACTTCAAACCGGCACTAGGAAACAGACTGAGAAACCAGAGTCAAAGTTTCTCCTGCAACCCGTTCCCTTTGTGCTAGATGAGCGAACGTCTCTCCACATGCTCATTTCTGAGGGATAAGTGTGTGTGAAAACCGACCTAAACCTAGCTGTGGGAACACAATGTTTCTTTTCAGTTGCAAACTCCATTCCATACATATATATGGGGAAGTACTAGCTCCAACTCGGTTTTACAGTGAAAACTGCAGGAACTTCAAACCGGCAGTAGGAAACAGACTGAGGAACCAGTGTAAAAGTTTCTCCTGCAACCCGTTTCCTTTGTGCTAGATGAACGAAAGTCACTCCACATGCTAAGTTCTGAGATATAAGTGTGTGTGAAAGCCTTCCTTCACCTAGCTTGTTGGGAACACAAAGATACTTTTCAGTTGCAATCTGCACTCTATACATATATATTGGGAGGTACTAGCTCCAACTCGTTTTCACAGTGAAAACTGCAGGAATTTCAAAACGGCACTAGGAAAAAGACTGAGAATCCAGAGTAAAAGTTTCTCCTGCAACCCGTTCCCTTTTGGCAAGATGAACGAACTTCTCTCAACATGCTGAGTTCTGAGAAATATGTGTGTGTGAAAGCCGTCCTTCATCTAGCTTGTTGGGAACACAAAGTTTCTTTTCAGTTGCAAACTCCAATCCATAAATATATATGGGGAGGTACTAGCTCCAACTCGGTTTTACAGTGAAAACTGCAGGAACTTCAAAACGGCACTAGGAAAAAGACTGAGAAGCCTGAGTAAATGTTACACCTGCATACCGTTCCCTTTGTGCTAGATGAATGAACGTCTCTCCACATGCTCAGTTCTGAGAGATAAGTGTGTGTGAAAGCCGTCCTTCACCTAGCTTGTTGGGAACACAAAGTTTCTTTTCAGTTGCAATCTCCACTCCATAAATTTATATGGGGAGGTACTAGCTCCAACTCGGGTTTACAGTGAAAACTGCAGGAAATTCAAACCGGCAGTAGGAAAAAGACTGAGAATCCAGATTAATAGTTTCTCCTGCAACCCGTTCCATTTGTGCTAGATGAACGAACGTCTCTCCACATGCTCAGTTCTGAGAGATAAGTGTGTGTTAAAGCCGTCCTTCAACTAGCTTGTTGGGAAAACAAACTTTATTTTCAGATGAAAACCATTCTCCATACATATATATGGGGAGGTACTAGCTCCAACTCGGTTTTACAGTGAAATGTGCATGAACTTCGAACCGGCACTAGGAAGCAGACGGAGAAACCAGATAAAAAGTTCCTCCTGCAACCCATTCAATTTGTGCTAGATGAACGAACGTCTCTCCACATGCTCAGTTCTGAGAGATAAGTTTGTGTGAAAGCCGTCGTTCACCTAGCTTGTTGGAAACACAAAGTTTCTTTTCAGTTGCAATCTCCACTCCATACATTTATATGGGGAGGTAATAGCTCCAACTCGATTTTATAGTGAAAAGTGCAGGAACATTAAACCGGCACTGGGAAAAAGACTGAAAATCCAGAGTAAAAGTTTCTCCTGCAACCCGTTCCCTTTGTGCTAGATGAACGAAAGTCTCTCCACATGCTCAGTTCTGAGAAATATGTGTGTGTGAAAGCCGTTCTTCAACTAGCTTGTTGGGAACACAAAGATTCTTTTCAGTTGCAAACACCACTCCATACATATATATGGGGAGGTACTAGCTCCAACTGGTTTTAACAGTGAAAACTACAGGAAGTTAATACCCGCACTAGGAAACAGACCTAGGAACCAGAGTAAAAGTTTCTCCTGCAACCCGTTCCCTTTGTGCTAGATGAACGAACGTCTCTCCACATGCTGATTTCTGAGAGATTATTGTGTGTGAAAGCAGTCCTTCACCTAGCTTGTTGGGAACACAAAGTTTCTTTTCAGTTGCAAACTCCACTCCATACATATATATGGGGTGGTACAAGCTCCAAATTTTTTTTACAGTGAAAACTGCAGCAACTTCAAACCGGCACTAGGAAACAGACTTAGAAACCAGAGTAAAAGTTTCTCTTGCAACCCGTCCCCTTGGTGCAGGATGAACGAAATTCTCAACACATGCTCAGGTCTGAGTGATAAATGTGTGTGAAACCGTCCTTCAACTAGCTTGTGGAGAACACAAAGTTTGTTTTCAGGTGCAAACTCCATCCATAAATATATATGGGGAGGTACTAGCTCCAACACGGTTTAAAAGTGAAAACTGCAGGAACTTCAAGCAGGCACTAGTAAACAGACTGTGGAACCAAAGTGAAAGTATCTCCTGCAACCCGTTCCCTTATTGCAAGATGAAAGAACGTCTCTCCATATGCTCAATTCTGAGAGATAAATGTGTGTGGAAGCCGTCCTTCAGCTTGCTTGTAGGGAACACAAAGTTTCTTTTCAGTTGCAAACTCCACTCCATTCATATATATGGGGAAGTACTAGCTCCAAATCGGTTTTACAGTGAAAACTGCAGGACCATCAAACCGGCACTAGGAAACAGACTAAAGAACCTGAGTAAAAGTTTCTCCTGCAACCCGTTATTTTTGTGCTAAATGAACGAACGTCTCTCCACATGCTCAGTTCTGAGAGATAAGTGTGTGTGAAAGCCGTCCTTCACCTATCTTGTTGGGAACACAAAGTTTCTTTTCAGTTGCAAAGTCCACTTCATACATATAAATGGGGAGGTACTAGCTGCAACTCGGTTTTACAGTTAAAACTGCAGAAACTTCAAACCAGCACTAGAAACAGACTGAGGAACCAGAATAAAAGTTTTTCCTGTAACCCGTTCCCTTCATGCTTGATGAATGAACGTTTCTCACCTTGCTGATTTCTGAGAGATAAGTGTGTGTGAAAGCCGTCCTTCACCTAGCTTGTTGGGAAAAAAAAAGGTTCTTTTCAGTTGTAAACCCTTCTCCATTCATATATATGGGGTGGTACAAGTTCCAACTTTTTTTTACAGTGAAAACTGCAGCAAATTCAAACCGGCACTAGTAAACAGACTTAGAAACCAGAGTAAAATTTCTTCTGCAACCCGTCCCATTGGTGCAGGATGAACGAAAGTCTAACCACATGCTCAGTTCTGAGAGATAAATGTGTGTGAAACCGTACTTCACCTAGCTTGTAGGGAACAGAAAGTATCTTTTCAGGTTCAAATTCCACTCCATACATATATATGGGGAAGTACTAGCTCCAAATCTGTTTTACAGTGAAAACTGCATGAATTTCAAACCGGCACTAGGAAAAAGACTGAGGAACCACAGTAAAAGTTTCTCCTGAAATCCGTTCCCTTTGTGCTAGATGATCGAACATCTCTCCACATGCTCAGTTCTGAGAGATAAGTGTGTGTGAAAAACGTCCTTCACCTAGCTTGTTGGGAACACAAAGTTTCTTTTCAGTTGCAAACACCACTCCATACATGTATATGGGGTGGTTCTATCTCCAACTCGGTTTTTCAGTGAAAACTGCAGGAATTTCAAACCGGCACTAGGAAACAGACTGAGAAACCAGAGTAAAATTTTCTCCTGCAAACCGTTCCTTTTTTGCTAGATGAACGAACGTCTCTCCGCATGCTAAGTTCTGAGAGATAAGTGTGTGTGAAAGCCGTCCTTCACCTAGCTTGTTGGGAACACATAGTTTCTTTTCTGTTGCAAACTCCACTCCATAAATATATTTGGGTTGGTACAAGCTCCAACTCTGTTTTACAGTGAAAACTGCAGGAGCTTCAAACAGGCAGTAGGTATCAGACTGAGAAACCAGAGTAAAAGTTTCTACTGCTACTTGTCCCTTTGTGCTAGATGAACTAACGTCTCTCCACATGCTCAGTTCTGAGAGATAATTGTGTGTCAAAGCCGTCCTTCACCAAGCTTGTTGGGAACACAAAGATACTTTTCAGTTGCAAACTCCACTCCATACATATATACGGGGAGGTACTAGCTCCAACTTGGTTTTACAGTGAAAACTGCAGGAACTTCAAACCGGCACTAGGAAACAGACTGTGAAACCAGAGTAAAAGTTTCCCCTGCAACCCGTTCCCTTTGTGCTAGATTAACGGACGTCTTTCCACATGCTCAGTTCTGAGATTAATGTGTGTTAAAGCCGTCCTTCAGCCAGCTTGTTGGGAACACAAAGTCTCTTTTCAGTTGCAAACTCCAATCCATACATATATATGGGGACGTACAAGGTCCAAATCGGTTTTACAGTAAAAACTGCAGGACTATCAAACCGGCAATAGGAAACACACTGAAGAACAAGATTTAAAGTTTCTCCTGCAACCTGTTCCATTTGTGCTAGATGAACGAACGTCTCTCCACATACTCAGTTCTGAGGGATAAGTGTGTGTGAAAGGCGTCCTTCAACTAGCTTGTAGGGAACACAAAGTTTCATTTAAGTTGCAAACTCCACTCCATACACATATATGGGGAGGTACTAGCTCCAACTCGGTTTTACAGTGATAACTGCAAGAACATTAAACCGGCACTAGTAAACAGACTGAGAAACTAGAGTAAATGTTTATCCGGCAACCCGTTCCATTTGTGCTAGATGAACGAACATCTCTCCACATGCTCAGTTCTGAGAGTTAAGTGTGTGAAAGCCGTCCTTCACCTAGCTTGTTGGGAACACAAAGTTTCATTTCAGTTGCAAACTACACTCCATACATATATATGGGGAGGTACTAGTTCCAACTTGATTTTACATTGAAAACTGCAGAAACTTCAAACCAGCACTAGGAAACAGACTGAGAAACCAGCGTAAAAGTTTCTCCTGCAACCCTTTTCTTTTGTGCTATTTGAACGAACGTCTCTCTATATGCTCACTTCAGAGAGATATGTGTGTTTGAAAGCCGTACTTCACCTAGTTTGTAGGGAACAGAACGTTTCCTTTCATGTGCAAACTCCAATTCCATACATATATATGGGGAGGTACTAGCTCCAACTCGGGTTTACAGTGAAAACTGCAGGAACTTCAAACCGGCACTAGAAAACAGACTGAGAAACCAGAGTAAAAGTTTCTCCAGAAACCCGTTCCCTATGTACTAGATGAACGAACGTCTCCCCACATGCTCAGTTCTGAGTGATAAGTGTGTCTGAAAGCCGTCCTTCACCTAGCTTGTTGGGAACACAAAGATATTTTTCAGTTGCAAACTCCATTCCGTACATATATATGGATAGGCACTAGCTCCAACTCGGTTTAACAGTGAAAACTGCAGGAACATCAAAACGGCACTAGGAAACAGACTAAGAAACCACAGTAAAATTTCCCCTGCAACACGTTCCTTTTTTGCTAGATGAACGAACGTCTCTCCACATGTTCAGTTCTGAGATATAAGTGTGTGAAAGCCGTCCTTCACCTCGTTTGTATTGAACAGTACGTTTCCTTTCATTTGCAAATTCAACTCCATACATATGTATTGGGAGTTACTATTTCCAACTCGGTTTAACAGTGAAAACTGCAGGAACTTCAACCCGGCACTAGGAAACAGACTGAGAAACCACAGAAACTATTTCTGCTGCAACCCGTTCCTTTTGTGTTAGATGAACGAACGTCTCACCAAATGCTCATTTCTGAGAGATAAGTGTGTATGAAAGCTGTTTTTCACAAAACTTTTTGGGAATCCAAAGTTTCTTTTCAGTTTCAAACTCCACTCCATACATATATATGGGTTGGTACTAGCTCCAACTCGGTTTTACAGTGAAAACTGCAGGAACATCAAAACGGCACTAGGAAACAGACTAAGAAACCACAGTAAAATTTCCCCTGCAACCCGTTCCTTTTTTGCTAGATGAACGAACGTCTCTCCACATGTTCAGTTCTGAGATATAAGTGTGTGAAAGCCGTCCTTCACCTCGTTTGTATTGAACAGTACGTTTCCTTTCATTTGCAAATTCAACTCCATACATATGTATTGGGAGTTACTATTTCCAACTCGGTTTAACAGTGAAAACTGCAGGAACTTCAACCCGGCACTAGGAAACAGACTGAGAAACCACAGAAATTATTTCTGCTGCAACCCGTTCCTTTTGTGTTAGATGAACGAACGTCTCTCCAAATGCTCAGTTCTGAGAGATAAGTGTGTGTGAAAGCCTTCCTTCACCTAGCTTGTTTGGAATACAAAGTTTCTTTTCCGATGCAAACTCCACTCCATACATATATATGGGTTGGTACTAGCTCCAACTCGGTTTTACAGTGAAAACTGCAGGAACATCAAAACGGCACTAGGAAACAGACTAAGAATCCACTGTAAAATTTCCCCTGCAACCCGTTCCTTTTTTGCTAGATGAACGAACGTCTCTCCACATGTTCAGTTCTGAGATATAAGTGTGTGAAAGCCGTCCTTCACCTCGTTTGTATTGAACAGTACGTTTCCTTTCATTTGCAAATTCAACTCCATACATATGTATTGGGAGTTACTATTTCCAACTCGGTTTAACAGTGAAAACTGCAGGAAATTCAAACCGGCACTAGGAAACAGACTGAGAAAACAGAGTAAAAGTTTCTCCAGCAACCCGTTCCCTTGGTGATAGATGAACGAACGTCTCTAAACAAGCTGAGTTCTGAGAGAAAAGTGTGTGTGAAAGCCGAATTTCACCTAGCTTGTAGGGAACAGAAATTATCTTTTCAGGTGCAAACTCCACTCCATACATATATATGGGGAGATACTAGCTCCAACTCGGTTTTACAGTGAAAACTGCAGGAACTTCAAACCGGCCCTAGGAAACAGACTGAGAAACCAGAGAACAAGTTTCTCCTGCAACACGTTTCCTTGGTGCTAGATGAACGAACGTCTCTCCACATGCTCAGTTCTGAGATATAAGTGTGTGTGAAAGCCGTTCTTCAACTAGCTTGTTGGGAACACAAAGATTCTTTTCAGTTGCAAATTCCACTCCGTACATATATATGGGGAGGTACTAGCTCCAACTCGGTTTAACAGTGAAAACTGCAGGACCATCAAACAGGCACTAGGAAACAGACTGAGAAACCAGTGTAAAAGTTTCTCCTGCAACCCATTCCCTTTGTGCTAGATGAACGAACGTCTCTCCATATGCTCAGTTCAGAGAGATAAGTGTGTGTGAAAGCAGTCCTTCACCTAGTTTGTTGGGAAGAGAACGTTTCCTTTCAGTTGAAAATTCCACTCCATACATATATAATGGGAGGTACTAGCTCCAACTCGGTTTAACAGTGAAAACTGAAAGAGCTTCAAACCGGCACTACGAAACTGACTGAGAAACCAGAGTAAAAGTTTCCCCTGCCACCCGTTCCCTTTGTGCTAGATGAACGAACGTCTCTCCACATGCTCATTTCGGAGGGATAAGTGTGTGTGAAAGCCGTCCTTCACCTAGCTTGCTTTGAACACAAAGTTTCTTTTCAGTAACAAACTCCACTCTTTACATATATATGGTGCGGTAGAATGTCCAACTCGGTTTAACAGTGAAAACTGCAGGAACTTCAAACCGGCACTAGGAAACAGACTGAGAAACCAGAGTAAAAGTTTCTCCTGCAACAAGTTCCCTATGTGCTAGATGAACGAACGTCTCTCCACATGCTCAGTTCTGAGAGATAAATGTGTGTGAAAGCCGTCCTTCACCTAGGTTGTTGGGAACCCAAAGTTTTTTTTCAGGTGGAAACTCCAATCCATACATATATATTCGGTGTTACTAGCTCCAACTCGGTTTAACATTGAAAGCTGCAGGACCATCAAACCGGCATTAGGAAACAGACTGTGAAACCACAGTAACTGTTTCTGCTGCAACCCGTTCCATTTTTGCTAGATGAACGAACGTCTCTCCACATGCTCATTTCTGAGAGATAAGTGTGTGTGAAAGCCGTCCTTCACCTAGCTTGTTGGGAAGACAAACTTTCTTTTCAGTTGCAAACTACACTCCATACATATATATTTGGAGGTACAAGCTCAAACTTGGTTTTACAGTGAAAACTGCAGGAACTTCAAACCGGCACTAGGAAACAGACTGAGAAACCAGAGTAAAAGTTTCTCCTGCAACCCGTTCCCTTGGTGCTAGATGAACGGACGTCTCTCCACATGCACAGGTATGAGAGTTAAGTGTGAGAAAGCCGTCCTTCAACTAGCTTGTTGGGAACACAAATTTTCATTTCAGTTGCAAACTACACTCCATACATATATATGGGCGGTACTAGCTCAACCTCGGTTTTACGGTGAAAACTGCAGGACCATCAAACCGGCACTAGGAAACAGACTGAAAATCCAGAGTAAAAGTTTCTCCTGCAACCCGTTCCCTTTCTGCTACGTGAACGAACGTCTTTCCACATGCTCAGTTCTGAGATTTAAGTGTGTGAAAGCGGTCCTTCACCTAGCTTCTTCGGAACACAAAGTTTATTTTCAGTTGCAAACAACAATCCATACATATATATGGGGAGGTACTAGCTCCAAATCGGTTTTACAGTGAAAACTGCAGGAACATCAACCCGGCACTAGGAAACAGACTGAGAAACCATAGAAACTATTTCTGCTGCAACCCGTTCCTTTTGTGCTAGATGAACGAACGTCTCTCCACATGCTCAGTTCTGAGAAATAAGGGTGTGTGAAAGTCGTCCTTCACCTAGCTTGTTTTTAATACAAAGTTTCTTTTCCAATGCAAACTCCACTCCATACATATATATGGGGAGGTACTAGCTCCAACTCGGTTTTACAGTGAAAACTGCAGGAACATCAAAACGGCACTAGGAAACAGACTGAGAAACCACAGTAAAATTTCCCCTGCAACCCGTTCCTTTTTTGCTAGATGAACGAACGTCTCTCCACATGCTCAGTTCTGAGAGATAATGTTTGTGAAAGCAATCCTTCACCTAGCTTGTTGGGAACAGAAAGTATCTTTTCAGGTGCAAACTCCACTCCATACATATATATGGCGAGGTACTAGCTCTAAATCGGTTTTACAGTGAAAACTGCAGGAACTTCAAACAGGCACTAGGAAACAGACGGAGGAAGCAGAGTAAAAGTTACTCCTGCAACGCGTTCCCTTTGTGCTAGATGAACGAACGTCTCTCCACATGCTCAGTTCTGAGAGATAATTGTGTGTGAAAGCCGTCCTTCACCTAGCTTGTTGGGAACACAAAGTTTCATTTCAGTTGCAAAATACACTCCATACATATATATGGGGAGGTACTAGCTCCAACTTGGTTTTACAGTGAAAACTGCAGGAACTGCAAACCAGCACTAGGAAACAAACTGAGAAACCAGAGTAAAAGTTTCCCCTGCAACCCGTTCCCTTTTAGCTAGATTAAGGGACGTATTTCCACATGCTCAGTTCTGAGATTTATGTGTGTTAAAGCCGTACTTCAGCCAGTTTGTTGGGAACACAAAGTCTCTTTTCAGTTGCAAACTTCACTCCATACATATATATGGGGACGTACAAGGTCCAAATCCGTTTTACAGTAAATACTGCAGGACTATCAAACCGTCACTAGGAAACAGACTGAGAAACCAGACTACAAGTTTCTCCTGCAACCCGTTCCCTTGCTGCTAGATGAACGAACGTCTCTCCACATGCTCAGTTCAGAGATATGTGTGTGAGAAAGCCATCCTTAACCTAGCTTGTAGGGAACACAAAGTTTCTTTTCATTTGCAAAAACAGTCCATACATATATATGGGGAGGTCCAAGCTCCAACATGGTTTTACATTGAAAACTGCAGGAACTTCAAACCGGCACTAGGAAATAGACTGAGAAACCAGAGTAAAAGTTTCTCCTGCAACCCATTCCCTTTGTGCTAGATGAACGAACTTATCTCCATATGCTCAGTTCTGAGAGATAAGTGTGTGTGAAAGCCGTCCTTCACCTTGCTTGTAGGGAACACAAAGTTTCTTTTCAGTTGCAAACTCTACTCCATACATATATATGGGAGGTACAAGCTCCAACTCGTTTTTATAGTGAAAACTGCAGGAACTTCAAACCGACACTAGGAAACAGACTGTGAAACCAGAGTAAAAGTTACTCCTGCAACCCGTTCCTTTTGTGCTAGATGAACGAACGTCTCTGAACATGCTCATTTCGGAGAGATAAGTGTGTGTGAAAGCCGTCCTTCACCTAGCTTGCTTTGAACACAATGTTTCTTTTCAGTAACAACCTCCACTCTTTACATATATATGGGGCGGTAGAAGGTCCAACTCGTTTTAACAGTGAAAACTGCAGGAACTTCAAACCGGAACTAGGAAACAGACTGAGAGACTAGAGTAAAAGTTTCTCCAGCAACCCGTTCCCTTGGTGATAAATGAACGAACGTCTCTCCACATGCTCAGTTCTGAGAGGAAAGTGTATTTGAAAGCCGTATTTCACCTAGCTTTTAGGGAACAGAAAGTATCTTTTCAGGTGCAAACTCCACTCCATGCATATATATGGGGTGATACTAGCTCCAACTCGGTTTTACAGTGAAAATTGCAGGAACTTCAAACCGGCGCTAGGAAACAGACTGAGAAACCACAGTACAAGTTTACCCTGCAACCCGATCCCTTGGTGCTAGATGAACGAACGTCTCTCCACATGCTCAGTTCTGAGAGATATGTGTGTGTTAAAGCCTTCCTTCACCAAGCTTGTTGGGAACACAAAGATTCTTTTCAGTTGCAAACTCCACTCCATATATATACATGGGGAGGTACTAGCTCCAACTCTTTTTAACAGTGAAAAATGCAGGAACTTCAAACCAGCTCTAGGAAAAAGACTGAGAAACCAGAGTAAAAATTTCTCCTGCAAACCGTTCCTTTTGTGCTAGATAAACGAACGTCTCTCCACATGCTCAGTTCTGAGAGATAAGTGTGTGTGAAAGCCTTACTTCACCTAGCTTGTTGGGAACACAAAGTTTCTTTTCAGTTGCAAACACCACTCCATACATATATATGGGGAGTTACTAGCCTCAACTCGGTTATAAAGTGAAAACTGCAGGAACTACAAACCGGCACTTGGAAACAGACTGAGAAAGCAGAGCAAAAGTTTCTCCTGCAACCCGTTCCCTTTGTGATAGATGAACGGACGTCTTTCCACATGCTCAGTTCTGAGAGATAAGTGTGTGTGAAAGCCGTCCTTCAACTAGCTTGTTGGGAATACAAAGTTTCTTTTCCGTTGCAAACACCAATCCATACATATATATGGGGAGGTACTAGCTGCAACTCGGTTTTACAGTGAAAAATGCAGGAACTTCAAACCAGCACTAGGAAACAGACTGAGAAAACTGAGTAAAAGTTTCCCCTACAATCTTTTCCCTTTGTGCAAGGTGAACGGACCTCTTTCCACATGCTCAGTTCTGAGAATTATGTGTGTTAAAGCCGACCTTCAGCCAGCTTGTTGGGAACACAAAGTCTCTTTTCAGTTGAAAACTCCACTCCATACATAAATATGGGGAGGTACAATTTCCAAATCGGTTTTACAGTAAAAAATGCAGGACTATCAAACCGGAACTAGGAAACAGACTGAGGAACAAGAGTTAAAGTTTCTCCTGCAACCCGTTCCATTTTTGCTAGATAAACGAACGTCTCTCCACATGCACAGGTCTGAGAGTTAAGTGTGTGAATGCCGTCCTTCAGCTAGCTTCTTGGGAACACAAAGTTTATTTTCAGATGCAAACTCCACTTCATACATATATATGGGGAGGTACTAGCTCCAACTCGATTTTACAGTGAAAAATGCGGGAACTTCAAACAGGCACTAGTAAACAGACTGATAAACCAGAGCAAATGTTTATCCGGCAACCCGTTCCCTTTGTGCTAGATGAACGAACGTCTCTCCACATGCTCAGTTCTGAGAATTAAGTGTGTGGAAGCCGTCCTTCTCCTAGCTTGTTGGGAAGACAAATTTTCATTTGAGTTGCAAGGTACACTCCATACATATATATGGGGAGGTACTAGGTACAACTTGATTTTAGAGTGAAAACTGCAGGAACTTCAACCCGGCACTAGGAAACAGACTGAGAAACCACAGAAACTATTTCTGCTGCAACCCGTTCCTTTTGTGTTAGATGAACGAACGTCTCTCCACATGCTCAGTTCTGAGAGATAAGTGTGTGTGAAAGCCTTCCTTCACCTAGCTTGTTTGGAATACAAAGTTTCTTTTCCGATGCAAACTCCACTCCATACATATATATGGGTTGGTTCTAGCTCCAACTCGGTTTTACAGTGAAAACTGCAGGAACATCAAAACGGCACTAGGAAACAGACTAAGAAACCACAGTAAAATTTCCCCTGCAACCCGTTCCTTTTTGGCTAGATGAATGAACGTCTCTCCACATGTTCAGTTCTGAGATATAAGTGTGTGAAAGCCGTCCTTCACCTCGTTTGTATTGAACAGTACGTTTCCTTTCATTTGCAAATTCAACTCCATACATATGTATTGGGAGTTACTATTTCCAACTCGGTTTAACAGTGAAAACTGCAGGAACTTCAAACCGGCGCTAGGAAACAGACTGAGAAACCAGAGAACAAGTTTCTCCTGCAACACGTTCCCTTGGTGCTAGATGAACGAACGTCTCTCCACATGCTCAGTTCTGAGATATAAGTGTGTGTGAAAGCCGTCCTTCACCTAGCTTGTTGGGAACACAAAGTTTCTTTTCAGTTGCAAACTACACTCCATACATATATATGGGGAGGTACTAGCTCCAACTCTGTTTAACAGTGAAAACTGCAGGACCATCAAACCGGCACTAGGAAACAGACTGAGGAACCAGAGAACAAGTTTCTCCTGCAACACGTTCCCTTGGTGCTAGATGAACGAACGTCTCTCCACATGCTCAGTTCTGAGAGATAAGTGTGTGTGAAAGCCGTCCTTCACCTAGCTTGTAGGGAACACAAAGTTTCATTTCAGTTGCAAACTCCATTCCGTACATATATATGGGTAGGTACTAGCTCCAACTAGGTTTTACAGTGAAAACTGCAGGACCTTCAAACCGGCACTAGGAAACAGACTGAGAAACCAGAGTAAAAGTTTCTCCTGCAACCCATTCCCTTTGTGCTAGATGAATGAACGTCTCTCCATATGCTCAGTTCAGAGAGATAAGTGTGTGTGAAAGCAGTCCTTCACCTAGTTTTTTGGGAAGAGAACGTTTCCTTTCAGTTGAATATTCGACTCCATACATATATAAGGGGAGGTACTAGCTCCAACTCGGTTTAACAGTGAAAAATGCAAGAACTTCAAACCGGCACTACGAAACAGTCTGAGAAACCAGAGTAAAAGTTTCCCCT
Organism: Camelus dromedarius; assembly: GCF_036321535.1. Lineage (NCBI taxonomy): Eukaryota > Metazoa > Chordata > Mammalia > Artiodactyla > Camelidae > Camelus > Camelus dromedarius. Next base: position 38,340,004 of record NC_087455.1, read on the forward strand.
GCCACCCGTTCCCTTTGTGCTAGATGAACGAACGTCTCTCAACATGCTCATTTCGGAGAGATAAGTGTGTGTGAAAGCCGTCCTTCACCTAGCTTGCTTTGAACACAATGTTTCTTTTCAGTAACAACCTCCACTCTTTACATATATATGGGGCGGTAGAAGGTCCAACTCGTTTTAACAGTGAAAACTGCAGGAACTTCAAACCGGAACTAGGAAACAGACTGAGAGACTAGAGTAAAAGTTTCTCCAGCAACCCGTTCCCTTGGTGATAAATGAACGAACGTCTCTCCACATGCTCAGTTCTGAGAAATAAGGGTGTGTGAAAGCCGTCCTTCACCTAGCTTGTTTTTAATACAAAGTTTCTTTTCCAATGCAAACTCCACTCCATACATATATATGGGGAGGTACTAGCACCAACTCGGTTTTACAGTGAAAACTGCAGGAACATCAAAACGGCACTAGGAAACAGACTGAGAAACCACAGTAAAATTTCCCCTGCAACCCGTTCCTTTTTTGCTAGATGAACGAACGTCTCTCCACATGCTCAGTTCTGAGAGATAAGTGTTTGTGAAAGCCATCCTTCACCTAGCTTGTTGGGAACAGAAAGTATCTTTTCAGGTGCAAACTCCACTCCATACATATATATGGCGGGGTACTAGCTCTAAGTCGGTTTTACAGTGAAAACTGCAGGAACTTCAAACAGGCACTAGGAAACAGACGGAGGAAGCTGAGTAATAGTTACTCCTGCAACGCGTTCCCTTTGTGCTAGATGAACGAACGTCTCTCCACATGCTCAGTTCTGAGAGATAATTGTGTGTGAAAGCCGTCCTTCACCTAGCTTGTTGGGAACACAAAGTTTCATTTCAGTTGCAAAATACACTCCATACATATATATGGGGAGGTACTAGCTCCAACTTGGTTTTACAGTGAAAACTGCAGGAACTTCAAACCGGCACTAGGAAACAAACTGAGAAACCAGAGTAAAAGTTTCCCCTGCAACCCGTTCCCTTTTAGCTAGATTAACGGACGTCTTTCCACATGCTCAGTTCTGAGATTTATGTGTGTTAAAGCCGTACTTCAGCCAGTTTGTTGGGAACACAAAGTCTCTTTTCAGTTGTAAACTTCACTCCATACATATATATGGGGACGTACAAGGTCCAAATCGGTTTTACAGTAAATACTGCAGGACTATCAAACCGGCACTAGGAAACACACTGAAGAACAAGATTTACAGTTTCTCCTGCAACCTGTTCCATTTGTGCTAGATGAACGAACGTCTCTCCACGTACTCAGTTCTGAGGGATAAGTGTGTGTGAAAGGCGTCCTTCACCTAGCTTGTAGGGAACACAAAGTTTCATTTAAGTTGCAAACTCCACTCCATACATATATATGGGGAAGTACTAGCTCCAACTCGGTTTTACAGTGATAACTGCAGGAACATTAAACCGGCACTAGTAAACAAACTGAGAAAACAGAGTAAATGTTTATCCGGCAACCCGTTCCATTTGTGCTAGATGAATGAACGTCTCTCCACATGCTCAGTTCTGAGAGTTAAGTGTGTGAAAGCCGTCCTTCACCTAGCTTGTTGGGAACACAAAGTTTCATTTCAGTTGCAAACTACACTCCATACATATATATGGGGAGATACTAGTGCCAACTTGGTTTTACATTGAAAACTGCAGTAACTTCAAACCAGCACTAGGAAACAGACTGAGAAACCAGCGTAAAAGTTTCTACTGCAACCCGTTTCTTTTGTGCTATTTGAACGAACGTCTCTCTATATGCTCAGTTCAGAGAGATATGTGTGTTTGAAAGCCGTCCTTCACCTAGTTTTTAGGGAACAGAACGTTTCCTTTCATGTGCAAACTCCAATTCCATACATATATATATATCGGGAGGTACTAGCTCCAACTCGGGGTTACAGTGAATACTGCAGGAACTACAAACCGGCACTAGAAAACAGACTGAGAAACCAGAGTAAAAGTTTCTCCTGAAACCCGTTCCCTATGTGCTAGATGAACGAACGTCTCCCCACATGTTCATTTCTGAGTGATAAGTGTGTCTGAAAGCCGTCCTTCACCTAGCTTGTTGGGAACACAAAGATTTTTTTCAGTTGCAAACTCCACTCCGTACATATATATGGATAGGTACTAGCTCCAACTCGGTTGAACAGTGAAAACTGCAGGACCATCAAACCGGCACTAGGAAAGAGACTGAAAAACCAGAGTACAAGTTTCTCCTGCAACCCGTTCCCTTGCTGCTAGATGAACGAACGTCTCTCCACATGCTCAGTTCAGAGATATGTGTGTGAGAAAGCCATCCTTAACCTAGCTTGTAGGGAACACAAAGTTTCTTTTCATTTGTAAACAACAGTCCATACATATATATGGGGAGGTCCAAGCTCCAACATGGTTTTACATTGAAAACTGCAGGAACTTCAAACCGGCACTAGGAAATAGACTGAGAAACCAGAGTAAAATTTCTCCTGCAACCCATTCCCTTTGTGCTAGATGAACGAACTTATCTCCATATGCTCAGTTCTGAGAGATAAGTGTGTGTGAAAGCCGTCCTTCACCTTGCTTGTAGGGAACACAAAGTTTCTTTTCAGTTGCAAACTCTACTCCATACATATATACGGGAGGTACAAGCTCCAACTCGTTTTTATAGTGAAAACTGCAGGAACTTCAAACCGACCCTAGGAAACAGACTGTGAAACCAGAGTAAAAGTTACACCTGCAAACCGTTCCTTTTGTGCTAGATGAACGAACGTCTCTCCATATGCTCAGTTCAGAGAGATAAGTGAGTGTGAAAGCCGTCCTTCACCTAGTTTGTTGGGAACAGAACGTTTCCTTTCAGATGAAAATTCCCCTCCATACATATATATGGGGAGGTACTAGCTCCAACTCGGTATAACAGGGAAAACTGCAGGAAAGTCAAACCGGCACTAGGAATCAGACTGAGAAAGCAGAGTAAAAGTTTCTCCTGCAACAAGTTCCCTTTGTGCTAGATGAACAAATGTCTCTCCAGATGCTCAGTTCTGAGAGATAAGTGAGTGTGAAAGCCGTCCTTCACCTAGCTTGTTGGGAACACAAAGTTTCTTTTCAGTTGCAAACTCCACTCCATACATATATATGGGGAAGTACTAGCGCCAAATCGATTTTACAGTGAAAACTGCAAGAACTTCAAACCGGCACTACGAAACAGACTGAGAAACCAGAGTAAAAGTTTCCCCTGCCACCCGTTCCCTTTGTGCTAGATGAACGAACGTCTCTGAACATGCTCATTTCGGAGAGATAAGTGTGTGTGAAAGCCGTCCTTCACCTAGCTTGCTTTGAACACAATGTTTCTTTTCAGTAACAACCTCCACTCTTTACATATATATGGGGCGGTAGAAGGTCCAACTCGTTTTAACAGTGAAAACTGCAGGAACTTCAAACCGGAACTAGGAAACAGACTGAGAGACTAGAGTAAAAGTTTCTCCAGCAACCCGTTCCCTTGGTGATAAATGAACGAACGTCTCTCCACATGCTCAGTTCTGAGAGAAAAGTGTATTTGAAAGCCGTATTTCACCTAGCTTTTAGGGAACAGAAAGTATCTTTTCAGGTGCAAACTCCACTCCATACATATATATGGGGAGATACTAGCTCCAACTCGGTTTTACAGTGAAAATTGCAGGAACTTCAAACCGGCGCTAGGAAACATACTGAGAAACCACAGTACAAGTTTCCCCTGCAACCCGATCCCTTGGTGCTAGATGAACGAACGTCTCTCCACATGCTCAGTTCTGAGAGATATGTGTGTGTTAAAGCCTTCCTTCACCAAGCTTGTTGGGAACACAAAGATTCTTTTCAGTTGCAAACTCCACTCCATATATATACATGGGGAGGTACTAGCTCCAACTCTTTTTAACAGTGAAAAATGCAGGAACTTCAAACCAGCTCTAGGATAAAGACTGAGAAACCAGAGTAAAAATTTCTCCTGCAAACCGTTCCTTTTGTGCTAGATAAACGAACGTCTCTCCACATGCTCAGTTCTGAGAGATAAGTGTGTGTGAAAGCCTTACTTCACCTAGCTTGTTGGGAACACAAAGTTTCTTTTCAGTTGCAAACACCACTCCATACATATATATGGGGAGTTACTAGCCTCAACTCGGTTATAAAGTGAAAACTGCAGGAACTACAAACCGGCACTTGGAAACAGACTGAGAAAGCAGAGCAAAAGTTTCTCCTGCAACCCGTTCCCTTTGTGATAGATGAACGGACGTCTTTCCACATGCTCAGTTCTGAGAGATAAGTGTGTGTGAAAGCCGTCCTTCAACTAGCTTGTTGGGAATACAAAGTTTCTTTTCCGTTGCAAACTCCAATCCATACATATATATGGGGAGGTACTAGCTGCAACTCGGTTTTACAGTGAAAAATGCAGGAACTTCAAACCAGCACTAGGAAACAGACTGAGAAAACTGAGTAAAAGTTTCCCCTACAATCTTTTCCCTTTGTGCAAGGTGAACGGACCTCTTTCCACATGCACAGTTCTGAGAATTATGTGTGTTAAAGCCGACCTTCAGCCAGCTTGTTGGGAACACAAAGTCTCTTTTCAGTTGAAAACCCCACTCCATAAATAAATATGGGGAGGTACAATTTCCAAATCGATTTTACAGTAAAAAATGCAGGACTATCAAACCGGAACTAGGAAACAGACTGAGGAACAAGAGTTAAAGTTTCTCCTGCAACCCGTTCCATTTGTGCTAGATGAACGAACGTCTCTCCACATGCTCAGTTCTGAGAGATAAGTTTTGGTTAAAGCCTTCCTTCACCTAGCTTGTTGGGAACACAAAGTTTCTTTTCAGTTGCATACCCCACTCCATACATATACATGGGGAGGTACTAGCTCCAACTCTTTTTAACAGTGAAAAATGCAGGAACTTCAAACCAGCACTAGGAAAAAGACTAAGAAACCAGAGTAATAAATTCTCCTGCTAACCGTTCCTTTTGTGCTAGATAAACGAACGTCTCTCCACATGCACAGGTCTGAGAGTTAAGTGTGTGAATGCCGTCCTTCAGCTAGCTTGTTGGGAACACAAAGTTTATTTTCAGATGCAAACTCCACTTCATACATATATATGGGGAGGTACTAGCTCCAACCCGATTTTACAGTGAAAACTGCGGGAACTTCAAACAGGCACTAGTAAACAGACTGATAAACCAGAGTAAATGTTTATCCGGCAACCCGTTCCCTTTGTGCTAGATGAACGAACGTCTCTCCACATGCTCAGTTCTGAGAATTAAGTGTGTGGAAGCCGTCCTTCTCCTAGCTTGTTGGGAAGACAAATTTTCATTTGAGTTGCATAGTACACTCCATACATATATATGGGGAGGTACTAGGTACAACTTGATTTTAGAGTGAAAACTGCAGGAACTTCAACCCGGCACTAGGATACAGACTGAGAAACCACAGAAACTATTTCTGCTGCAACCCGTTCCTTTTGTGTTAGATGAACGAACGTCTCTCCACATGCTCAGTTCTGAGAGATAAGTGTGTGTGAAAGCCTTCCTTCACCTAGCTTGTTTGGAATACAAAGTTTCTTTTCCGATGCAAACTCCACTCCATACATATATATGGGTTGGTACTAGCTCCAACTCGGTTTTACAGTGAAAACTGTAGGAACATCAAAACGGCACTAGGAAACAGACTAAGAAACCACAGTAAAATTTCCCCTGCAACCCGTTCCTTTTTGGCTAGATGAATGAACGTCTCTCCACATGTTCAGTTCTGAGATATAAGTGTGTGAAAGCCGTCCTTCTCCTCGTTTGTATTGAACAGTACGTTTCCTTTCATTTGCAAATTCAACTCCATACATATGTATTGGGAGTTACTATTTCCAACTCGGTTTAACAGTGAAAACTGCAGGAACTTCAAACCGGCACTAGGAAACAGACTGAGAAACCAGAGTAAAAGTTTCTCCAGCAACCCGTTCCCTTGGTGATAGATGAACGAACGTCTCTCAACAAGCTGAGTTCTGAGAGAAAAGTGTGTGTGAAAGCCGTATTTCACCTAGCTTGTAGGGAACAGAAAGTATCTTTTCAGGTGCAAACTCCACTCCATACATATATATGGGGAGATACTAGCTCCAACTCGGTTTTACAGTGAAAACTGCAGGAACTTCAAACCGGCGCTAGGAAACAGACTGAGAAACCAGAGAACAAGTTTCTCCTGCAACACGTTCCCTTGGTGCTAGATGAACGAACGTCTCTCCACATGCTCAGTTCTGAGATATAAGTGTGTGTGAAAGCCGTCCTTCACCTAGCTTGTTGGGAACACAAAGTTTCTTTTCAGTTGCAAACTACACTCCATACATATATATGGGGAGGTACTAGCTCCAACTCTGTTTAACAGTGAAAACTGCTGGACCATCAAACCGGCACTAGGAAACAGACTGAGAAACGAGAGAACAAGTTTCTCCTGCAACACGTTCCCTTGGTGCTAGATGAACGAACGTCTCTCCACATGCTCAGTTCTGAGAGATAAGTGTGTGTGAAAGCCGTCCTTCACCTAGTTTGTAGGGAACCGTACGTTTCTTTCATTTGCAAACTCCACTGCATACATATATATTGGGAGTTACTAGTTCCAACTCGGTTTAACAGTGAAAACTGCAGGAACATCAAACCGGCACTAGGAAATAGACTGAGAAACCAGAGTAAAAGTTTCTCCTGGAACCCGTTCCCTTGGTGCTAGATGAACGAACGTCTCTCCACATGCTCAGTTCTGAGAGAAAAGTGTGTGTGAAAGCCGTATTTCACATAGCTTGTAGGGAGCAGAAAGTATATTTTCAGGTGCAAACTCCACTCCATACATATATATGGGGAGATAATATCTCCAACTCGGTTGTACAGTGAAAACTGCAGGAACTTCAAACCGGCTCTAGGAAAGAGACTGAAAACCCACAGTACAACTTTCCCCTGCAAAACGATCCCTTGGAGCTAGATGAACGAACGTCTATCCACATGCTCAGTTCTGAGAGATAAGTGTGGGTTAAACCTTCCTTCACCTAGCTTGGTAGGAACACAAAGTTTCTTTTCAGTTGCAAACTCCATTCCATACATATACATGGGGAGGTACTAGCTCCAACTGGTTTTAACAGTGAAAAATGCAGGCACTTCAAACCAGCACTAGGAAAAAGACTGAGAAACCAGAGTAAAAATTTCTCCTGCAAACCGTTCCTTTTGTGCTAGATAAACGAACGTCTCTCCAGATGCTCAGTTCTGAGAGATAAGTGTGTGTGAAAGCAGTCCTTCAAATAGCTTGTTGGGAACACAAAGTTTCTTTTCAGTTGCAAACTCCACTCCATACATATATATGGGGAGGTACTAGCTCCAACTCGGTTTTACAGAGAAATCTGCTGGAAATTCAAACTGGCACTAGGAAACAGACTGACAACCCAGAGCAAAAGTTTCTCCTGCAACCCGTTCCCATTGTGCTAGATGAACGAACGTCTCTCCACATGCTCAGTTCTGAGAGATAAGTGTGTGTGAAAGCCGTCCTTCAACTAGGTTGTTGGGAACCCAAATTTTTTTTTCAGGTGGTAATCCAATCCATACATATATATTCGGTGTTACTAGCTCCAACTCGGTTTAACATTGAAAGCTGCAGAACCATCAATCCGGCACTAGGAAACAGACTGTGGAACCACAGTAACTGTTTCTGCTGCAACCCGTTCCTTTTGTGCTAGATGAACGTACGTCTCTCCAAATGCTCATTTCTGGGAGATAAGTGTGTGTGAAAGCCGTCCTTCACCTATCTTGTTGGGAACAAAAAGTTTCTTTTCAGTTGCTAACGCCACTCCGTACATATATATGGGGAGGTACTAGCTCCAACTCGGTTTAACAGTGAAAACTGCAGGAACTTCAAACCGGCACTAGGAAACAGACGGAGGAACTAGAGTAAAAGTTACTCCTGCAAACCGTTCCCTTTGTGCCAGATGAACGAACGTCTCTCCACATGCTCAGTTCTGAGAGATTAGTGTGTGTGAAAGCCGTACTTCACCTAGTTTGTAGGGAACAGAACGTTTCTTTTCAGTTGCAAACTCCACTCCGTACATATATATGGGGAGGTACTAGCTCCAACTCGGTGTAACAGTGAAAACTGCATGACCATCAAACCGGCACTAGGAAACAGACTGAGAAACCAGAGTACAAGTTTCTCCTGCAACCCATTCCCTTGGTGCTAGATGAACGAACGTCTCTCCACATGCTCAGTTCCGAGAGATAAGTGTGTGTGAAAGCCGTCCTTCACGTAGCTTGTAGGGAACACAGTTTCATTTCAGTTGCAAACTCCACTCCATACATATATATGGGGAGGTAATAGCTCCCACTCTATTTTACAGTGAAAACTGGAGGAACTTCAAACCGGCAGTAGGAAACACACTGAGAAACCAGAGTAAAAGTTACTCCTGCAATCCATTCCCTTTGTGCTAGATGAACGAACTTATCTCCATATGCTCAGTTCTGAGAGATAAGTGTGTGTGAAAGCCGTCCTTCACCTTGCTTCTTTGGAACACATAGTTTCTTTTCAGTTGCAAACTCCACTCCATACATATATATGGGAGGTACTAGCTCCAACTCGGTTTTACAGTGAAAACTGCAGGAACTTCTAACATACACTAGGAAACGGACTGTGAAACCAGAGTAAAAGTTACTCCTGCAACCCGTTCTTTTGTGCTAGATGAATGAACGTCTCTCCAGATGCTCAGTTCAGAGAGATAAGTGTCTGTGAAAGCCGTCCTTCACCTAGTTTGTTGGGAACAGAACGTTTGTTTTCAGATGAAAATTCCACTCCATACATATATATGGGGAGGTTCTAGCTCCAACTCGGTTTAACAGTGAAAACTGCAGGAACGTCAAACCGGCACTAGGAAACAGACTGAGAAACCAGAGTAAAAGTTTCTCCTGCAACAAGTTCCCTTTGTTCTAGATGAACAAATGTCTCTCCACATGCTCAGTTCTGAGAGATAAGTGAGTGTGAAAGCCGTCCTTCACCTAGCTTGTTTTGAACACAAAGTTTCTTTTCAGTTGCAATCTCCAATCCGTACATATATATGGGGAGGTACTAGCTCCAAATCGGATTAACAGTGAAAACTGCAGGACCATCAAACAGGCTCTAGGAAATAGACTGAGAAACCAGAGTAAAAGTTTCTCCTGCAACCCGTTCCTTTTGTGCTTGATGACAGAACGTCTCTCCACGTGCTCAGTTCTGAGAGATAAGTGTGTGTGAAAGCCGTCCTTCACCTAGCTTGTTGGGAACACAAAGTTTCTTTTAAGTTGCAAACTCCACTCCGTAAATATATATGTGGAGATACAAGCTCCAACTTGGTTTTACATGAAAACTGCAGGAACTTCAATCCGGCACTAGGAAACAGACTGAGAAACCAAGGTAAATGTTTCTCCTGCAAACCGTTCCTTTGCTGCTAGATGAACGGATATCTCTCCACATGCACAGTTCTGAGAGTTAAGTGTGTGAAAGCCGTCCTTCAGCTAGCTTGTTGGGAACACAAAATTTATTTTCAGTTGCAAACTCCACTTCATACGTATATATTTGGAAGTACTAGCTCCAAATTGGTTTTACAGTGAAAACTGCAGGAATTTCAAACCGGCACTAGGAAACAGACTGAGAAAACAGAGTAAAAGTTTCTCCTGCAACCGGTTTCTTTTGTGCTAGATGAACGAACGTCACTCCACATGCTCAGTACTGAGAGATAAGTGTGTGTGAAAGCCGTCCTTCACCTAGCTTGTAGGGAACACAAAGTTTTATTTCCGTTGCAAACTCCACTCCATACATATATATGGGGAGGTACTAGCTCCAACTCGGTTTTACAGTGAAAACTGCAGGAAGTTCAAACCGGCACTAGGAAACAGACTGAGAAACCAGAGTAAAAGTTTCTCCTGCCACCAGTTCCCTTTGTACTATTTGAACGAACGTCTCTCTATATGCTCAGTTCAGAGAGATATGTGTGTTTGAAAGCCGTCCTTCACATAGTTTGTAGGGAACACAAAGTTTCTTTTCAGTTGCCAACACCAATCCATACATATAAATGGGGAGGTACAAGCACCAACTCGTTTTAACAGTGAACACTGCAGGACCTTCCTACCGGCACTAGGAAAATGACTGAGAATACAGGGTAAAAGTTTCTCCTGCAACCCGTTCCCTTTCTGCGAAATGAACGAACGTCTTACCTCATGCTCAGTTCTGAGATTTAAGTGTGTGAAAGCCGTCTTTCAACTAGCTTCTTCGGAACACAAAGTTTATTTTCAGTTGCAAACTACAATCCATAGATATATATGGGGAGGTACTGGCTCCAACACGGTTTTACAGTGAAAACTGCAGGAACTTCAAGCCGGCACTAGGAAACAGACTGAGAAACCAGAGAAAAGTTTCTCCTGCAACCCGTTCCCTTTGAGCTAGATGAACGAACGTCTCTCCACATGCTCAGTTTTGAGATTAAATTGTGTGAAAGCCATCCTTCACCTATCTTGTTGGGAACAAAAATTTTCCTTTCAGTTGCAAACTACAATCCATACATATATATGGGGTGGTCCTAGGTCCAACTCGGTTTTACAGTGAAAACTGCTGGAACTTCAAACAGGCACTAGGAAAAAGGCTGAGAAACCAGAGTAAAAGTTTCTCCGGCAACCCGTTCTCTTTGTGCTAGATGAACGAACGTCTCTGCACATGCTCAGTTCTGGGAGATAATTGTGTGTTAAAGCCTTACTTCACCTAGCTTGTTGGGAACACAAAGTTTCTTTTCAGTTGCAGACTCCATTCCGTACATATACATGGGGATGTACTAGCTCCAACTCGGTTTAACAGTGAAAACTGCAGGAACTTCAAACCGGCACTAGGAAACAGACTGAGAAACCATAGAAATTGTTTCTACTACAACCCGTTCTATTTGTGCTATATTAACGAACGTCTCTCCACAAGCTCATTTCTGAGAGATAAGTGTGTATGAAAGCCGTCCTTCACCAAGCTTGTTGGGAACACAAATATTCTTTTCACTTGCAAACTCCACTCCATACATATATATGTGGAAGTACTAGCTCCAAATTGGTTTTACAGTGTAAACTGCAGGAAATTCAAACCGCAACTAGGGAACAGATTGAGAAACCAGAGTAAAAGTTTCACCTGCAAACCGTTCCTTTTGTGCTAGATGAACGAACGTCTCTCCACATGCTCAGTTCTGAGAGATAAGTGTGTGTGAAAGACGTCCTTCACCTAGCTTGTTGGGAACACAAAGTTTCTTTTCAGTTGCAAACTCCACTCCATACATATATATGGGAGGTACTAGCTCCAAATCGGTTTAACAGTGAAAACTGCAGGAACTTCAAACCGGCACTAGGAAACAGACTGAGAAATCAGAGTGAAAGTTTCCCCTGCATCCCGTTCCTTTTGTGCTAGATGAACGAACGTCTCTGCACATGCTCAGTTCTGGGAGATACGTGTGTGTGAAAGACGTCCTTCACCTAGCTTGTAGGGAACACAAAGTTTCTTTTTAGTTGCAAACTCCACTCTGTACATATATATGGGGAGGTTCTAGCTCCAACTCGGTTCAACAGTGAAAACTGCAGGACCATCAAACCGGCACTAGGAAACAAACTGAGAAACCAGAGTACAAGTTTCTAATGCAAACCGTTCCCATTTTGCTAGATGAAAGAACGTCTCTCCACATGCTCATGTCTGAGGGATAAGTGTCCGTGAAAGCCGTCCTTCACCTAGCTTGTTGGGAACACAAAGTTTCTTTTCAGTTGCAAACTACACTCCATAAATATATATGGGGTGGTACTAGCTCCAACTCGGTTTTACAGTGAAAACTGCGGGAACTTCAAATAGGCACTAGTAAACACACTGGGAAACCAGAGTAAATGTTTATCCGGCAACCCATTCCATTTGTGCTAGATGAACGAACGTCTCCCCACATGCTCAGTTCTGAGAATTAAGTATGTGAAAGCCGTCCTTCACCAAGCTTGTTGGGAACACAAATTTTCATTTCAGTTGCAAACTACACTCCATACATATATATGGGGAGGTACTCGGTCCAACTTGATTTTAGAGTGAAAACTGCAGGAACTTCAAACCAGCACTAGGAATCAGACTGAGAAATCAGAGTAAAAGTTTTTCCTGCAACCCGTCCTTTTTATGCTACATGAACGAACGTCTCTCTATATGCTCAGTTCAGAGAGATAAGTGTGTTTGAAAGCCGTCCTTCACCTAGCTTGTAGGGAACAGAACGTTTCCTTTCAGGTGCAAACTCCAATTCCATACATATATATGGGGAGGTACTAGCTCCAACTTGGTTTTACAGAGAAAACTGCAGGAACTTCAAACTTTCACTAGGAAAAAGACTGAGAAACCAGAGTAAAGTTTTCCCTGCAACCCGTTCCCTTTGTGCTACATGAATGAACGTCTCTCCACGTGCTCATTTCTGAGAGTTAAGAGTGTGAAAGCCACACTTCATCCAGCTTGTTGTGAACACAAAGTTTCTTTTCAGTTGCAAACTCCACTACATACATATATATGGGCGGTACTAGCTCCAACTCGGTTTTACAGTGAAAACTGGAGGAAATTTCAACAGGCAGTAGGAAAAAGACTGAGAAACCAGATTAAAAGTTACTCCTGCAACCCGTTCCCTTTCTGCTATATGAACGAACGTCTTTCCACATGCTCAGTTCTGAGATTTAAGTGTGTGAATGCCGTCCTTCACCTAGCTTCTTGGGAACACAAAGTTTCTTTTAGGTTGCAAACTACAATCCATACATATATATGGGGAGGTACTTGCTCCAACTCGGTTTTACAGTGAAAACTGCAGGAACTTCAACCCGGCACTAGGAAACAGACTGAGAAACCACAGAAACTATTTCTGCTGCAACCCGACCTTTTGTGCTAGATGAACGAACGTCTCTCCACATGATCAGTTCTGAGAGATAAGTGTGTGTGAAAGCCGTCCTTCACCTAGCTTGTTTGGAATACAAAGTTTCTTTTCCGATGCAAACTCCACTCCATACATATATATGGGGAGGTACTAGCTCCAACTCGGTTTTACAGTGAAAACTGCAGGAACATCAAAACGGCACTAGGAAACAGACTGAGAAACCACTGTAAAATTTCCCCTGCAACCCGTTCCTTTTTTGCTAGATGAACGAACGTCTCTCCACATGCTCAGTTCTGTGATATAAGTTTGTGTGAAAGCCGTCCTTCACCTAGTTTTTAGGGAACAGAACGTTTCCTTTCATTTGCAAACACCACTCCATACATATATATTGGGAGTTACTAGTTCCAACTCAGTTTAACAGTGAAAACAGCAGGAACTTTAAACCGGCACTAGGAAACATACTGAGAAACCAGAGTAAAAGTTTTTCCAGCAACCCGTTCCCATGGTGATAGATGAACGAACGTCTCTCCACATGCTCAGTTCTGAGAGAAAAGTGTGTGTGAAAGCCGTATTTCACCTAGCTTGTAGGGAACAGAAAGTATCTTTCCAGGTGCAAACTCCACTCCATACATATATATCGGGAGATACTAGCTCCAACACGGTTTTACAGTGAAAACTGCAGGAACTTCAAACCGGCGCTAGGAAACAGACTGAGAAACCACAGTACAAGTTTCCCCTGCAACCCGATCCCTTGGTGCTTGATGAACGAACGTCTCTCCACATGCTCAGTTCTGAGAGATATGTGTGGCTTAAAGCCTTCCTTCACCTAGCTTGTTGGGAACACTAAGTTTCTTTTCAGTTGCATACTCCACTCCATACATATATATGTGGCGGTACTAGCTCCAACTCTTTTTAAAAGTGAAAAATGCAGGAACTTCAAACCAGCACTAGGAAATAGACTGAGAAACCACAGTTAAAATTTCTCCTGCAAACCTTTCCTTTTGTGCTAGATAAACGAACGTCTCTCCACATGCTCAGTTCTGAGATTTAATTGTGTGAAAGCCATCCTTCACCTATCTTGTTGGGAACACAAATTTTCTTTTCATTTGCAAACTACAATCCATACATACATATGGGGTGGTCCTAGGTCAAACTCGGTTTTACAGTGAAAACTGCTGGAACTTCAAACAGGCACTAGGAAAAAGGCTGAGAAACCAGAGTAAAATTTTCTCCGTCAACCCGTTCTCTTTGTGCTAGATGAACGAACGTCTCTGCACATGTTCAGTTCTGGGAGTTACGTGTGTGTGAAAGCCGTCCTTCACCTAGCTTGTAGGGAACACAAAGTTTCTTTTCAGTTGCAATCCCCACTCCGTACATATAAATGGGTAGGTACAAGCTCCAACTCTGTTTAACAGTGAAAACTGCAGGACCATCAAACCGGCCCTAGGAAACAGACTGAGAAACCAGAGAACAAGTTTCTCCTGCAACCCGTTCCATTTTAGCTAGATGAACGAACGTCTCTCCACATGCTCAGGTCAGAGGGATAAGTGTGTGTGAAAGCCGTCCTTCACCTAGCTTGTAGGGAACACAAAGTTTCATTTCAGTTGCAAACTTCACTCCATACATATATATGGGGATGTACTAGCTCCAACTCGGTTTTACAGTGAAAACTGCGGGAACTTCAAACAGGCACTAGTAAACAGACTGGGAAACCATAGTAAATGTTTATCCGGCAATCCTTTCCCTTTGTGCTAGATGAACGAACGTCTCTCCACATGCTCAATTCTGAGAATTAAGTGTGTGAAAGCCGTCCTTCACCTAGCTTGTTGGGAACACAAATTTTCATTTCAGTTGCAAAGTACACTCCATACATATATATGGGGATGTACTAGGTCCAACTTGATTTTAGAGTGAAAACTGCAGGAACTTCAAACCAGCACTAGGAAACAGACTGAGAAACAAGAGTAAAAGTTTCTCCTGCAACCCGTTAATTTTGTGCTACATGAACGAACGTCTCTGTATATGCTCAGTTCAGAGAGATAAGTGTGTTTGAAAGCCGTCCTTCACCTAGCTTGTAGGGAACAGAACGTTTCCTTTCAGGTGCAAACTCCAATTGCATACATATATATGGGGAGGTACTAGCTCCAAGTTGGTTTTACAGAGAAAACTGCAGGAACTTCAAACTGTCACTAGGAAAAAGACTGAGAAACCAGAGTAAATGTTTCCCCTGCAACCCGTTCCCTTTGTGCTAGATGAACGAACGTCTCACCACATGCTCATTTCTGAGATTTAAGTGTGTGAATGCCGCCCTTCAGCCAGCTTGTTGGGAACACAAAGTTTCTTTTCAGTTGCAAACTCCACTCCATACATATATATGGGCGGTACTAGCTCCAACTCGGTATTACAGTGAAAACTGCAGGAACTTCCAACAGGCACTAGGAAAAAGACTGAGATACCAGAGTAAAAGTTTCTCCGGCAACCCGTTCTCTTTGTGCTAGATGAACGAACGTCTCTCCACATACTCAGTTCTGAGAGATACGTGTGTGTGAAAGCCGTCCTTCACCTAGTTTGTAGGGAACACAAAGTTTCTTTTTAGTTGCAAACTACAATCCGTACATATATATGGGGAGGTACTAGCACCAACTTGTTTTAACAGTGAAAACTGAAGGACCATCAAACCGGCACTAGGAAACAGACTGAGATTCCAGAGTAAAAGTTTCTCCTGCAACCCGTTCCCTTTCTGCTACATGAACGAACGTCTTTCCACATGCTCTCTTCTGAGATTTAAGTGTGTGAAAGCCGTCCTTCACCTAGCTTCTTGGGAACACAAAGTTTCTTTACAGTTGCAAACTACAATCCATACATATATATGTGGAGGTACTAGCTCCAACTCGGTTTTACAGTGAAAACTGCAGGAACTTCAACCCGGCACTAGGAAACAGACTGAGAAACCACAGACGCTATTTCTGCTGCAACCCGTTCTTTTGTGCTAGATGAACGAACGTCTCTCCACATGCTCAGTTCTGAGAGATAAGTGTGTGTGAAAGCCGTCCTTCACCTAGCATGTTTGGAATACAAAGTTCCTTTTCCGATGCAAACTCCACTCCATACATATACATGGGGAAGTACTAGCTCCAACTCGTTTTAACAGTGAAAAATGCAGGAACTTCAAACCAGCACTAGGAAAAAGACTGAGAAACCAGAGTAAGAATTTCTCCTGCAAACCTTTACTTTTGTGCTAGATAAACGAACGTCTCTCCACATGCTCAGTTCTGAGAGAAAAGTGTGTGTGAAAGCCGTATTTCACCTATCTTGTAGGGAACAGAAAGTATCTTTTCAGGTGCAAACTCCACTCCATACATATATATGGGGAGATACTAGCTCCAACTCGGTTTTTCAGTGAAAACTGCAGTAACTTCAAACCGGCGCTAGGAAAAAGACTGAGAAACCACAGTACAAGTTTCCCCTGCAACCCGATACCTTGGTGCTAGATGAACGAAATTCTCTCCACATGCTCAGTTCTGAGAGATAAGTGTGTGTTAAAGCCTTCCTTCACCAAGCTTGTTGGAAACACAAAGTTTCTTTTCAGTTGCAAACTCCACTCCATACATATACATGGGGAGGTACTAGCTCCAACTGGTTTTAACAGTGAAAAATGCAGGCACTTCAAACCAGCACTAGGAAAAAGACTGAGAAACCAGAGTAAAAATTTCTCCTGCAAACCGTTCCTTTTGTGCTAGATAAACGAACGTCTCTCCAGATGCTCAGTTCTGAGAGATAAGTGTGTGTGAAAGCCGTCCTTCAAATAGCTTGTTGGGAACACAAAATTTCTTTTCAGTTGCAAACCCCACTCCATACATATATATGGGGAGGTACTAGCCCCAACTCGGTTTTACAGTGAAATCTGCAGGAACTTCAAACCGGCACTAGGAAACAGACTGACAACCCAGAGCAAAAGTTTCTCCTGCATCCCGTTCCCTTTGTGCTAGATGAACGAACGTCTCTCCACATGCTCAGTTCTGAGAGATAAGGTTGTGTGAAAGCCGTCCTTCAACTAGGTTGTTGGGAACCCAAATTTTTTTTCAGGTGGAAATCCAATCCATACCTATATATTGGGTGTTACTAGCTCCAACTCGGTTTAACATTGAAAGGTGCAGGACCATCAAACCGGCACTAGGAAACAGACGGAGGAACCAGAGTAAAAGTTAATCCTGCAAACGTTTCCCTTTGTGCCAGATGAACGAACGTCTCTCCACATGCTCAGTTCTGAGAGATAAGTGTGTGTGAAAGCCGTACTTCACCTTGTTTGTAGGGAACAGAACGTTCCTTTTCAGTTGCAAACTCCACTCCGTACATATATATGGGGAGGTACTAGCTCCAACTCGGTGTAACAGTGAAAACTGCAGGACCATCAAACCGGCACTAGGAAACAGACTGAGAAACCTGAGTACAAGTTTCTCCTGCAACCTGTTCCCTTGGTGCTAGATGAACGAACTTATCTCCATATGCTCAGTTCTGAGAGATAAGTGTGTGTGAAAGCCGTCCTTCACCTTGCTTGTTTGGAACACATAGTTTGTTTTCAGTTGCAAACTCCACTCCATACATATATATGGGAGGTACTAGCTGCAACTCGGTTTTACAGTGAAAACTGCAGGAACTTCTAACCTACACTAGGAAACAGACTGTGAAACCAGAGTAAAATTTACTCCTGCAACCGGTTCTTTTGTGCTAGATGAACGAACGTCTCTCCATATGCTCAGTTCAGAGAGATAAGTGTCTGTGAAAGCCGTCCTTCACGTAGTTTGTTGAGAACAGAAAGTTTGTTTTCAGATGAAAATTCCACTCCATACATATATATGGGGAGGTAATATCTCCAACTCGGTTTAACAGTGAAAACTGCAGGAACGTCAAACCGGCACTAGAAAACAGACTGAGAAACCAGAGTAAAAGTTTCACCTGCAACAAGTTCCCTTTGTGCTAGATGAACAAATGTCTCTCCACTTGCTCAGTTCTGAGAGATAAGTGAGTGTGAAAGCCGTCCTTCACCTAGCTTGTTTTGAACACAAAGTTTCTTTTCAGTTGCAATCTCCAATCCGTACATATATATGGGGAGGTACTAGCTCCAAATCGGATTAACAGTGAAAACTGCAGGACCATCAAACAGGCTCTAGGAAATAGACTGAGAAACCAGAGTAAAAGTTTCTCCTGCAACCCGTTCCTTTTGTGCTTGATGACAGAACGTCTCTCCACGTGCTCAGTTCTGAGAGATAAGTGTGTGTGAAAGCCGTCCTTCACCTAGCTTGTTGGGAACACAAAGTTTCTTTTAAGTTGCAAACTCCACTCCGTAAATATATATGTGGAGATACAAGCTCCAACTTGGTTTTACATGAAAACTGCAGGAACTTCAATCCGGCACTAGGAAACAGACTGAGAAACCAAGGTAAATGTTTCTCCTGCAAACCGTTCCTTTGCTGCTAGATGAACGGATATCTCTCCACATGCACAGTTCTGAGAGTTAAGTGTGTGAAAGCCGTCCTTCAGCTAGCTTGTTGGGAACACAAAATTTATTTTCAGTTGCAAACTCCACTTCATACGTATATATTTGGAAGTACTAGCTCCAAATTGGTTTTACAGTGAAAACTGCAGGAATTTCAAACCGGCACTAGGAAACAGACTGAGAAAACAGAGTAAAAGT
Source organism: Camelus dromedarius (assembly GCF_036321535.1). Lineage (NCBI taxonomy): Eukaryota > Metazoa > Chordata > Mammalia > Artiodactyla > Camelidae > Camelus > Camelus dromedarius. The sequence goes on from NC_087455.1 coordinate 38,358,618, forward strand.
TTCTCCTGCAACCGGTTTCTTTTGTGCTAGATGAACGAACGTCACTCCACATGCTCAGTACTGAGAGATAAGTGTGTGTGAAAGCCGTCCTTCACCTAGCTTGTAGGGAACACAAAGTTTTATTTCCGTTGCAAACTCCACTCCATACATATATATGGGGAGGTACTAGCTCCAACTCGGTTTTACAGTGAAAACTGCAGGAAGTTCAAACCGGCACTAGGAAACAGACTGAGAAACCAGAGTAAAAGTTTCTCCTGCCACCAGTTCCCTTTGTACTATTTGAACGAACGTCTCTCTATATGCTCAGTTCAGAGAGATATGTGTGTTTGAAAGCCGTCCTTCACATAGTTTGTAGGGAACACAAAGTTTCTTTTCAGTTGCCAACACCAATCCATACATATAAATGGGGAGGTACAAGCACCAACTCGTTTTAACAGTGAACACTGCAGGACCTTCCTACCGGCACTAGGAAAATGACTGAGAATACAGGGTAAAAGTTTCTCCTGCAACCCGTTCCCTTTCTGCGAAATGAACGAACGTCTTACCTCATGCTCAGTTCTGAGATTTAAGTGTGTGAAAGCCGTCTTTCAACTAGCTTCTTCGGAACACAAAGTTTATTTTCAGTTGCAAACTACAATCCATAGATATATATGGGGAGGTACTGGCTCCAACACGGTTTTACAGTGAAAACTGCAGGAACTTCAAGCCGGCACTAGGAAACAGACTGAGAAACCAGAGAAAAGTTTCTCCTGCAACCCGTTCCCTTTGAGCTAGATGAACGAACGTCTCTCCACATGCTCAGTTTTGAGATTAAATTGTGTGAAAGCCATCCTTCACCTATCTTGTTGGGAACAAAAATTTTCCTTTCAGTTGCAAACTACAATCCATACATATATATGGGGTGGTCCTAGGTCCAACTCGGTTTTACAGTGAAAACTGCTGGAACTTCAAACAGGCACTAGGAAAAAGGCTGAGAAACCAGAGTAAAAGTTTCTCCGGCAACCCGTTCTCTTTGTGCTAGATGAACGAACGTCTCTGCACATGCTCAGTTCTGGGAGATAATTGTGTGTTAAAGCCTTACTTCACCTAGCTTGTTGGGAACACAAAGTTTCTTTTCAGTTGCAGACTCCATTCCGTACATATACATGGGGATGTACTAGCTCCAACTCGGTTTAACAGTGAAAACTGCAGGAACTTCAAACCGGCACTAGGAAACAGACTGAGAAACCATAGAAATTGTTTCTACTACAACCCGTTCTATTTGTGCTATATTAACGAACGTCTCTCCACAAGCTCATTTCTGAGAGATAAGTGTGTATGAAAGCCGTCCTTCACCAAGCTTGTTGGGAACACAAATATTCTTTTCACTTGCAAACTCCACTCCATACATATATATGTGGAAGTACTAGCTCCAAATTGGTTTTACAGTGTAAACTGCAGGAAATTCAAACCGCAACTAGGGAACAGATTGAGAAACCAGAGTAAAAGTTTCACCTGCAAACCGTTCCTTTTGTGCTAGATGAACGAACGTCTCTCCACATGCTCAGTTCTGAGAGATAAGTGTGTGTGAAAGACGTCCTTCACCTAGCTTGTTGGGAACACAAAGTTTCTTTTCAGTTGCAAACTCCACTCCATACATATATATGGGAGGTACTAGCTCCAAATCGGTTTAACAGTGAAAACTGCAGGAACTTCAAACCGGCACTAGGAAACAGACTGAGAAATCAGAGTGAAAGTTTCCCCTGCATCCCGTTCCTTTTGTGCTAGATGAACGAACGTCTCTGCACATGCTCAGTTCTGGGAGATACGTGTGTGTGAAAGACGTCCTTCACCTAGCTTGTAGGGAACACAAAGTTTCTTTTTAGTTGCAAACTCCACTCTGTACATATATATGGGGAGGTTCTAGCTCCAACTCGGTTCAACAGTGAAAACTGCAGGACCATCAAACCGGCACTAGGAAACAAACTGAGAAACCAGAGTACAAGTTTCTAATGCAAACCGTTCCCATTTTGCTAGATGAAAGAACGTCTCTCCACATGCTCATGTCTGAGGGATAAGTGTCCGTGAAAGCCGTCCTTCACCTAGCTTGTTGGGAACACAAAGTTTCTTTTCAGTTGCAAACTACACTCCATAAATATATATGGGGTGGTACTAGCTCCAACTCGGTTTTACAGTGAAAACTGCGGGAACTTCAAATAGGCACTAGTAAACACACTGGGAAACCAGAGTAAATGTTTATCCGGCAACCCATTCCATTTGTGCTAGATGAACGAACGTCTCCCCACATGCTCAGTTCTGAGAATTAAGTATGTGAAAGCCGTCCTTCACCAAGCTTGTTGGGAACACAAATTTTCATTTCAGTTGCAAACTACACTCCATACATATATATGGGGAGGTACTCGGTCCAACTTGATTTTAGAGTGAAAACTGCAGGAACTTCAAACCAGCACTAGGAATCAGACTGAGAAATCAGAGTAAAAGTTTTTCCTGCAACCCGTCCTTTTTATGCTACATGAACGAACGTCTCTCTATATGCTCAGTTCAGAGAGATAAGTGTGTTTGAAAGCCGTCCTTCACCTAGCTTGTAGGGAACAGAACGTTTCCTTTCAGGTGCAAACTCCAATTCCATACATATATATGGGGAGGTACTAGCTCCAACTTGGTTTTACAGAGAAAACTGCAGGAACTTCAAACTTTCACTAGGAAAAAGACTGAGAAACCAGAGTAAAGTTTTCCCTGCAACCCGTTCCCTTTGTGCTACATGAATGAACGTCTCTCCACGTGCTCATTTCTGAGAGTTAAGAGTGTGAAAGCCACACTTCATCCAGCTTGTTGTGAACACAAAGTTTCTTTTCAGTTGCAAACTCCACTACATACATATATATGGGCGGTACTAGCTCCAACTCGGTTTTACAGTGAAAACTGGAGGAAATTTCAACAGGCAGTAGGAAAAAGACTGAGAAACCAGATTAAAAGTTACTCCTGCAACCCGTTCCCTTTCTGCTATATGAACGAACGTCTTTCCACATGCTCAGTTCTGAGATTTAAGTGTGTGAATGCCGTCCTTCACCTAGCTTCTTGGGAACACAAAGTTTCTTTTAGGTTGCAAACTACAATCCATACATATATATGGGGAGGTACTTGCTCCAACTCGGTTTTACAGTGAAAACTGCAGGAACTTCAACCCGGCACTAGGAAACAGACTGAGAAACCACAGAAACTATTTCTGCTGCAACCCGACCTTTTGTGCTAGATGAACGAACGTCTCTCCACATGATCAGTTCTGAGAGATAAGTGTGTGTGAAAGCCGTCCTTCACCTAGCTTGTTTGGAATACAAAGTTTCTTTTCCGATGCAAACTCCACTCCATACATATATATGGGGAGGTACTAGCTCCAACTCGGTTTTACAGTGAAAACTGCAGGAACATCAAAACGGCACTAGGAAACAGACTGAGAAACCACTGTAAAATTTCCCCTGCAACCCGTTCCTTTTTTGCTAGATGAACGAACGTCTCTCCACATGCTCAGTTCTGTGATATAAGTTTGTGTGAAAGCCGTCCTTCACCTAGTTTTTAGGGAACAGAACGTTTCCTTTCATTTGCAAACACCACTCCATACATATATATTGGGAGTTACTAGTTCCAACTCAGTTTAACAGTGAAAACAGCAGGAACTTTAAACCGGCACTAGGAAACATACTGAGAAACCAGAGTAAAAGTTTTTCCAGCAACCCGTTCCCATGGTGATAGATGAACGAACGTCTCTCCACATGCTCAGTTCTGAGAGAAAAGTGTGTGTGAAAGCCGTATTTCACCTAGCTTGTAGGGAACAGAAAGTATCTTTCCAGGTGCAAACTCCACTCCATACATATATATCGGGAGATACTAGCTCCAACACGGTTTTACAGTGAAAACTGCAGGAACTTCAAACCGGCGCTAGGAAACAGACTGAGAAACCACAGTACAAGTTTCCCCTGCAACCCGATCCCTTGGTGCTTGATGAACGAACGTCTCTCCACATGCTCAGTTCTGAGAGATATGTGTGGCTTAAAGCCTTCCTTCACCTAGCTTGTTGGGAACACTAAGTTTCTTTTCAGTTGCATACTCCACTCCATACATATATATGTGGCGGTACTAGCTCCAACTCTTTTTAAAAGTGAAAAATGCAGGAACTTCAAACCAGCACTAGGAAATAGACTGAGAAACCACAGTTAAAATTTCTCCTGCAAACCTTTCCTTTTGTGCTAGATAAACGAACGTCTCTCCACATGCTCAGTTCTGAGATTTAATTGTGTGAAAGCCATCCTTCACCTATCTTGTTGGGAACACAAATTTTCTTTTCATTTGCAAACTACAATCCATACATACATATGGGGTGGTCCTAGGTCAAACTCGGTTTTACAGTGAAAACTGCTGGAACTTCAAACAGGCACTAGGAAAAAGGCTGAGAAACCAGAGTAAAATTTTCTCCGTCAACCCGTTCTCTTTGTGCTAGATGAACGAACGTCTCTGCACATGTTCAGTTCTGGGAGTTACGTGTGTGTGAAAGCCGTCCTTCACCTAGCTTGTAGGGAACACAAAGTTTCTTTTCAGTTGCAATCCCCACTCCGTACATATAAATGGGTAGGTACAAGCTCCAACTCTGTTTAACAGTGAAAACTGCAGGACCATCAAACCGGCCCTAGGAAACAGACTGAGAAACCAGAGAACAAGTTTCTCCTGCAACCCGTTCCATTTTAGCTAGATGAACGAACGTCTCTCCACATGCTCAGGTCAGAGGGATAAGTGTGTGTGAAAGCCGTCCTTCACCTAGCTTGTAGGGAACACAAAGTTTCATTTCAGTTGCAAACTTCACTCCATACATATATATGGGGATGTACTAGCTCCAACTCGGTTTTACAGTGAAAACTGCGGGAACTTCAAACAGGCACTAGTAAACAGACTGGGAAACCATAGTAAATGTTTATCCGGCAATCCTTTCCCTTTGTGCTAGATGAACGAACGTCTCTCCACATGCTCAATTCTGAGAATTAAGTGTGTGAAAGCCGTCCTTCACCTAGCTTGTTGGGAACACAAATTTTCATTTCAGTTGCAAAGTACACTCCATACATATATATGGGGATGTACTAGGTCCAACTTGATTTTAGAGTGAAAACTGCAGGAACTTCAAACCAGCACTAGGAAACAGACTGAGAAACAAGAGTAAAAGTTTCTCCTGCAACCCGTTAATTTTGTGCTACATGAACGAACGTCTCTGTATATGCTCAGTTCAGAGAGATAAGTGTGTTTGAAAGCCGTCCTTCACCTAGCTTGTAGGGAACAGAACGTTTCCTTTCAGGTGCAAACTCCAATTGCATACATATATATGGGGAGGTACTAGCTCCAAGTTGGTTTTACAGAGAAAACTGCAGGAACTTCAAACTGTCACTAGGAAAAAGACTGAGAAACCAGAGTAAATGTTTCCCCTGCAACCCGTTCCCTTTGTGCTAGATGAACGAACGTCTCACCACATGCTCATTTCTGAGATTTAAGTGTGTGAATGCCGCCCTTCAGCCAGCTTGTTGGGAACACAAAGTTTCTTTTCAGTTGCAAACTCCACTCCATACATATATATGGGCGGTACTAGCTCCAACTCGGTATTACAGTGAAAACTGCAGGAACTTCCAACAGGCACTAGGAAAAAGACTGAGATACCAGAGTAAAAGTTTCTCCGGCAACCCGTTCTCTTTGTGCTAGATGAACGAACGTCTCTCCACATACTCAGTTCTGAGAGATACGTGTGTGTGAAAGCCGTCCTTCACCTAGTTTGTAGGGAACACAAAGTTTCTTTTTAGTTGCAAACTACAATCCGTACATATATATGGGGAGGTACTAGCACCAACTTGTTTTAACAGTGAAAACTGAAGGACCATCAAACCGGCACTAGGAAACAGACTGAGATTCCAGAGTAAAAGTTTCTCCTGCAACCCGTTCCCTTTCTGCTACATGAACGAACGTCTTTCCACATGCTCTCTTCTGAGATTTAAGTGTGTGAAAGCCGTCCTTCACCTAGCTTCTTGGGAACACAAAGTTTCTTTACAGTTGCAAACTACAATCCATACATATATATGTGGAGGTACTAGCTCCAACTCGGTTTTACAGTGAAAACTGCAGGAACTTCAACCCGGCACTAGGAAACAGACTGAGAAACCACAGACGCTATTTCTGCTGCAACCCGTTCTTTTGTGCTAGATGAACGAACGTCTCTCCACATGCTCAGTTCTGAGAGATAAGTGTGTGTGAAAGCCGTCCTTCACCTAGCATGTTTGGAATACAAAGTTCCTTTTCCGATGCAAACTCCACTCCATACATATACATGGGGAAGTACTAGCTCCAACTCGTTTTAACAGTGAAAAATGCAGGAACTTCAAACCAGCACTAGGAAAAAGACTGAGAAACCAGAGTAAGAATTTCTCCTGCAAACCTTTACTTTTGTGCTAGATAAACGAACGTCTCTCCACATGCTCAGTTCTGAGAGAAAAGTGTGTGTGAAAGCCGTATTTCACCTATCTTGTAGGGAACAGAAAGTATCTTTTCAGGTGCAAACTCCACTCCATACATATATATGGGGAGATACTAGCTCCAACTCGGTTTTTCAGTGAAAACTGCAGTAACTTCAAACCGGCGCTAGGAAAAAGACTGAGAAACCACAGTACAAGTTTCCCCTGCAACCCGATACCTTGGTGCTAGATGAACGAAATTCTCTCCACATGCTCAGTTCTGAGAGATAAGTGTGTGTTAAAGCCTTCCTTCACCAAGCTTGTTGGAAACACAAAGTTTCTTTTCAGTTGCAAACTCCACTCCATACATATACATGGGGAGGTACTAGCTCCAACTGGTTTTAACAGTGAAAAATGCAGGCACTTCAAACCAGCACTAGGAAAAAGACTGAGAAACCAGAGTAAAAATTTCTCCTGCAAACCGTTCCTTTTGTGCTAGATAAACGAACGTCTCTCCAGATGCTCAGTTCTGAGAGATAAGTGTGTGTGAAAGCCGTCCTTCAAATAGCTTGTTGGGAACACAAAATTTCTTTTCAGTTGCAAACCCCACTCCATACATATATATGGGGAGGTACTAGCCCCAACTCGGTTTTACAGTGAAATCTGCAGGAACTTCAAACCGGCACTAGGAAACAGACTGACAACCCAGAGCAAAAGTTTCTCCTGCATCCCGTTCCCTTTGTGCTAGATGAACGAACGTCTCTCCACATGCTCAGTTCTGAGAGATAAGGTTGTGTGAAAGCCGTCCTTCAACTAGGTTGTTGGGAACCCAAATTTTTTTTCAGGTGGAAATCCAATCCATACCTATATATTGGGTGTTACTAGCTCCAACTCGGTTTAACATTGAAAGGTGCAGGACCATCAAACCGGCACTAGGAAACAGACGGAGGAACCAGAGTAAAAGTTAATCCTGCAAACGTTTCCCTTTGTGCCAGATGAACGAACGTCTCTCCACATGCTCAGTTCTGAGAGATAAGTGTGTGTGAAAGCCGTACTTCACCTTGTTTGTAGGGAACAGAACGTTCCTTTTCAGTTGCAAACTCCACTCCGTACATATATATGGGGAGGTACTAGCTCCAACTCGGTGTAACAGTGAAAACTGCAGGACCATCAAACCGGCACTAGGAAACAGACTGAGAAACCTGAGTACAAGTTTCTCCTGCAACCTGTTCCCTTGGTGCTAGATGAACGAACTTATCTCCATATGCTCAGTTCTGAGAGATAAGTGTGTGTGAAAGCCGTCCTTCACCTTGCTTGTTTGGAACACATAGTTTGTTTTCAGTTGCAAACTCCACTCCATACATATATATGGGAGGTACTAGCTGCAACTCGGTTTTACAGTGAAAACTGCAGGAACTTCTAACCTACACTAGGAAACAGACTGTGAAACCAGAGTAAAATTTACTCCTGCAACCGGTTCTTTTGTGCTAGATGAACGAACGTCTCTCCATATGCTCAGTTCAGAGAGATAAGTGTCTGTGAAAGCCGTCCTTCACGTAGTTTGTTGAGAACAGAAAGTTTGTTTTCAGATGAAAATTCCACTCCATACATATATATGGGGAGGTAATATCTCCAACTCGGTTTAACAGTGAAAACTGCAGGAACGTCAAACCGGCACTAGAAAACAGACTGAGAAACCAGAGTAAAAGTTTCACCTGCAACAAGTTCCCTTTGTGCTAGATGAACAAATGTCTCTCCACTTGCTCAGTTCTGAGAGATAAGTGAGTGTGAAAGCCGTCCTTCACCTAGCTTGTTTTGAACACAAAGTTTCTTTTCAGTTGCAATCTCCAATCCGTACATATATATGGGGAGGTACTAGCTCCAAAACGGATTAACAGTGAAAACTGCAGGACCATCAATCCGGCTCTAGGAAATAGACTGAGAAACCTGAGTAATAGTTTCTCCTGCAACCCGTTCCTTTTGTGCTAGATGAAAGAACGTCTCTCCACATGCTCAGTTCTGAGAGATAAGTGTGTGTGAAAGCCGTCCTTCACCTAGCTTGTTGGGAACACAAAGTTTCTTTTAAGTTGCAAACTCCACTCCGTAAATATATATGTGGAGATACAAGCTCCAACTTGGTTTTACATGAAAACTGCAGGAACTTCAAACCGGCACTAGGAAACAGACTGAGAAACCAAGGTAAATGTTTCTCCTGCAAACCGTTCCTTTGCTGCTAGATGAACGGACGTCTCTCCACATGCTCAGTTCTGAGAGATAAGTGGTTGTGAATGCCCTCCTTCACCTAGCTTGTTTGGAACACAAAGTTTCTTTTCAGTTGCAAACTCCACTCCATACATATATATGGGGATGTACTAGCTCCAAAACGGTTTTACTGTGAATACTGCAGGAACTTCAGAACGGCAATAGGGAACAGACTGAGAAACCAGAGTAAAAGATTCTCCTGTAACCCGTTCCCTTCTTGCTAGAAGAACGAACGTCTCTCCACATGCTCAGTTCTGAGAGATAAGTGGTTGTGAATGCCGTCCTTCACCTAGCTTGTTTGGAACACAAAGTTTCTTTTCAGTTGCAAACTCCATTCCATACATATATATGTGGAGATAATAGCTCCAACTCGGTTTTAAAATGAAAACTGCAGGAACTTCAAACCGGCTCTAGGAAACAGACTGAGAAACCAGAGAAAAAGTTTCTTTTGCAACCCGTTCTCTTTGTGCTAGATGAACGAACGTCTTTCCACATGCTCAGTTCGGAGAGATAAGTGTGTGTGTAAGCCGTCCTTCCCCTTGCTTGTTGGGAACGCATACATTTTTTCATTTGCAAACTACACTCTATACATATAAACGGGTTGGTACTAGCTGCAACACGGTTTTATACTGAAAACTGCAGGAATTTCAATCCGGCACTATGAAACAGACTGAGAAACCAGAGTAAAATTTCTCCTGCAACCCGTTCCTTTTCTGCTAGGTGAACGAACGTCTCTCCACATGCTCGGTTATGAGAGAATAGACTTTGTGAAAGCCGTCCTTCACCTAGCTTGTTGGGAATACGAAGATACTTTCCAGTTGCAAAATCCAATCCATGCATATATATGGGGAGGTAGTAGCTCCAACTCTGTTTTACAGTGAAAACTGCAGGAAGTTCAACCCGGCACTAGGAAACAGACTGAGAAACCAGAGAAATAGTTTCTCCTAAAACCCGTTCTCTTTGTGCTAGATGAACGAACGTCTCTCCACATGCTCAGTTCTGAGAGATAACTGTGTTTGAAAGACGTCCTTCACCTAGCTTGTTTGGAACACAAAGTTTCTTTTCAGTTGCAAACGCCACTACATACATATATATGGGGTGGTGCTAGCTACAACTCGGATTTACAGTGAAATATGCAGGAACTTCAAACCGGCACTAAAAAAGAGACTGAGTAACCGGAGTAAAGTGTTTACTGCAACCCGTTCCCTTTGTGTTAGGTGAACGAACTTCTCTCCACATGCTCAGATCTGAGAGATAAGTGTGTGTGAATGCCGTCCTTCACCTAGCTTGTTGGGAACACAAAGTTTCTTTTCAGTTGCAAACTCCGCTCCATACATATATATGGATAGGTACTAGCTCCAACTGAGTTTTACAGTGATAACTGCAGGAACTTCAAACCGGCACTAGGAAACAGACAGAGAAACCAGAGTAAACGTTTCTCCAGCAACCCGTTCCCTTTGTGCTAGATGAACGAAAGTCTCTCCACATGCTCAGTTGTGAGAGATAAGTGTATGTGAAAGCCGTCCTTCACGTAGCTTGTAGGGAACAGAAAGATTCTATTCAGTTGCAACTCCACTCATACATATATATGGGGAGGTACTATCTCCAAATCGGTTTTACAGTGAAAAATGCAGGAACTTCAAACCGGTACTATGAAACAGACTGAGAATCCAGAGTAAAAGTTTCTTCTGCAACCCGTTCCCTTTGTGCTAGATGAACAAAGTCTCTCCACATGATCAGTTCTGAGAGATAAGTTTGTGTAAGCCGTACTTCACCTAGCTTGTTGGGAACACAAAGTATCTTTTCAGTTGCAAACTTCACTCCATACATATATTTGGGGAGGTACTAGCTCCAACTCGGTTTAACTGTGAAAACTGCAGGAACTTCAAACCGGCACTAGGAAACAGACTAAGAATCCAGAGTATAAGTTTCTCTTTAAACCGTTCCCTTTGTACTAGATGAACGAACGTTTCCCCACATGTTCAGTTCTGAAATATAAGTGTGTGTGAATTCCGTCCTTCACCTAGCTTGTTGGGAACACAAAATTTGATTTCTTTTGCAAACTCCACTCCATATATATATGGGGAGGTACAAGCTCCAACTAGGTTTTACAGAAAACTGCAGGAACTACAAACCGGCCATAGGAAACAAACTGAGAAACCAGAGTAAAAGTTTCTCCTGCAAACCGTTCCCTTTGTGCTAGATGAAAGAACGTCTCTCCACATGCTCAGTTCTGAGAAATAACTGTGTGTGAAAGCCGTCCTTCACCGAGCTTTTTGGGAACACAAAGTTTCTTTTCAGTTGCAAACTCCACTCCATACATATATATGGTGAGGTACTAGCTCCAACTCCATTTAACAGTGAAAAAAGGACCATCTAACTGGCACTATGAAAGAGACTGAGGAACCAGAGTAAAAGTTTTTCCAGCAACCCTTTCCCTTTGTGCTAGATGAACGAATGTCTCTCCACATGCTCAGTTCTGAGGGATAAGTGAGTGTGAAAGCCGTCTTTCAATTTGCTTGTTGGGAAACAAAGTTTCTTTTCATTGGCAAACTACACTCCATATATATATATGGGAATGTACAAGCTCCAACTCGATTTTACAGTGAAAACTGCAGGAACTTCAAACCGGCACTAGGAAACAGACTGAGAAACCAGAGTAAAAGTTTCTACTGCAACCCGTTCCCTTTGTGCTAGATGAAGGAACGTCTCTCCACATACTCAGTTCTGAGAGATAAGTGTGTGTGAAAGCCGTCCTTCACCTAGCTTGTTGGGAACTCAAAGTTTCTTTTCAGTTGCAAACTCCACTCCATACATATATATGGGGTGTTACGAGCTCCAACTCCGTTTAACAGTGAAAAATGCAGGACCTTTAAACCGACACTAGGAAACAGACTGAGAGACCAGAGTAAAAGTTTCCCCTGCAAACCGTTCCCTTGGTGCTAGATGAACGAAAGTCTCTCCACATGATCATTTCGGAGAGATAAGTGTGTGTGTAAGCCGTACTTCACCTAGCTTGTAGGGAACACAAAGTTTCTTTTCAGTTGCAAACAGCACTCCATACATATATATGGGGAGGTTCTATCTCCAACTCGGTTTTACAGTGAAAACTGCAGGAATTTCAAACCGGCACTAGGAAACAGACTGAGAAACCAGAGTAATATTTTCTCCTGCTAACCGTTCCCTTTGTGCTAGATGAACGAACGTCTCTCCACATGCTCAGTTCTGAGAGATAAGTGTGTGTGAAAGCCGTACTTCAACTAGCTTGTTGGGAACACAAAGTTTCTTTTCAGTTCCAAACTCCAATCCATACATATATATGGGTTGGTACTAGCTCCAAATCGGTTTTACAGTGAAAACTGCAGGACCTTCAAAACGGCAGTAGGAAAATCACTGAAGTACCTGAGTAAAATTTTCTCCTGCAACCCGTTCTTTTTGTGCTACATGAACGAACGTCTCTCCACATACTCAGTTCTGAGAGACAAGTGTGTGTGAAAGACGTACTTCAACTAGCTTGTTGGGAACACAAAGTTTCTTTTCAGTTGCAAACTCCACTCCATACATATAAATGGGGAGGTACTAGCTGCAACTCGGTTTTACAGTTAAAACTGCAGGAACTTCAAACCGGCACTAGAAACAGACTGAGGAACCAGAATAAAAGTTTTTCCTGTAACCCGGTCCCTTCATGCTAGAGGAATGCAAGTGTCTCCACTTGCTCAGTTCTGAGAGATAAGTGTGTGTGAAAGCCGTCCTTCATCTAGTTGTTGGGAACACAAAGTTTATTTTCATTTGCAAAGTCCATTCCATACATATATATGGGTAGGTACTAGCTCCAACTCAGTTTTACAGTGAAAACTGCAGGAACTTCAAACCGGCACTAGGAAACAGACAGAGAAAGCATAGTAAAGGTTTCTCCAGCAACCCGTTCCCTTTGTGCTAGATGAACGAAAGTCTCTCCACATGCTCAGTTGTGAGAGATGAGTGTATGTGAAAGCCGTCCTTCACCTAGCTTGTAGGGAACAGAAAGATACTTTTCATTTGCAACTCCACTCCATACATATATATGGGGAGGTACTAGCACCAAATCGGTTTTACAGTGAAAATTGCAGGAACTACAACCCGGTACTAGGAAACAGACTGAGAATCCAGAGTAAAAGTTTCTTCTGCAACCCGTTCCCTTCATGCTAGATGAACGAAAGTCTCTCCATATGATCAGTTCTGAGAGATAAGTATGTGTGAAAGCCGTCCTTCACCTTGCTTGTTGGAACACAAACATTCTTAAAAGTTGCAAACTCCACTCCATACATATATATGGGGAAGTACTAGTTCCAACTCGGTTTAACAGTGAAAACTGCAGGAACTTCAAACCGGCACTAGGAAACAGACTAAGAATCCAGAGTATAAGTTTGTCCTTCAAAGCATTCCCTTTGTACTAGATGAACGAACGTCTCTCCACATGCTCAGTTCTGAGATATAAGTGTGTGTGAAATCCGTCCTTCACCTAGCTTGTAGGGAACACAAAGTTTCTTTTCAGTTGCAAACAGCACTCCATACATATATATGGGGAGGTTCTATCTCCAACTCGGTTTTACAGTGAAAACTGCAGGAATTTCAAACCGGCACTAGGAAACAGACTGAGAAACCAGAGTAATATTTTCTCCTGCTAACCGTTCCCTTTGTGCTAGATGAACGAACGTCTCTCCACATGCTCAGTTCTGAGAGATAAGTGTGTGTGAAAGCCGTACTTCAACTAGCTTGTTGGGAACACAAAGTTTCTTTTCAGTTCCAAACTCCAATCCATACATATATATGGGGTGGTACTAGCTCCAAATCGGTTTTACAGTGAAAACTGCAGGACCTTCAAAACGGCAGTAGGAAAATCACTGAAGTACCTGAGTAAAATTTTCTCCTGCAACCCGTTCTTTTTGTGCTACATGAACGAACGTCTCTCCACATACTCAGTTCTGAGAGACAAGTGTGTGTGAAAGACGTACTTCAACTAGCTTGTTGGGAACACAAAGTTTCTTTTCAGTTGCAAACTCCACTCCATACATATAAATGGGGAGGTACTAGCTGCAACTCGGTTTTACAGTTAAAACTGCAGGAACTTCAAACCGGCACTAGAAACAGACTGAGGAACCAGAATAAAAGTTTTTCCTGTAACCCGGTCCCTTCATGCTAGAGGAATGCAAGTGTCTCCACTTGCTCAGTTCTGAGAGATAAGTGTGTGTGAAAGCCGTCCTTCATCTAGTTGTTGGGAACACAAAGTTTATTTTCATTTGCAAACTCCATTCCATACATATATATGGGTAGGTACTAGCTCCAACTCAGTTTTACAGTGAAAACTGCAGGAAATTCAAACCGGCACTAGGAAACAGACAGAGAAAGCATAGTAAAGGTTTCTCCAGCAACCGGTTCCCTTTGTGCTAGATGAACGAAAGTCTCTCCACATGCTCAGTTGTGAGAGATGAGTGTATGTGAAAGCCGTACTTCACCTAGCTTGTAGGGAACAGAAAGATTCTTTTCAGTTGCAACTCCACTCCATACATATATATGGGGAGGTACTAGCACCAAATCGGTTTTACAGTGAAAATTGCAGGAACTACAACCCGGTACTAGGAAACAGACTGAGAATCCAGAGTAAAAGTTTCTTCTGCAACCCGTTCCCTTCATGCTAGATGAACGAACGTCTCTCCACATGATCAGTTCTGAGAGATAAGTATGTGTGAAAGCCGTCCTTCACCTTGCTTGTTGGAACACAAACATTCTTAAAAGTTGCAAACTCCACTCCATACATATATATGGGGAAGTACTAGTTCCAACTCGGTTTAACAGTGAAAACTGCAGGAACTTCAAACCGGCAGTAGGAAACAGACTAAGAATCCAGAGTATAAGTTTGTCCTTCAAAGCATTCCCTTTGTACTAGATGAACGAACGTCTCTCCACATGCTCAGTTCTGAGATATAAGTGTGTGTGAAATCCGTCCTTCACCTAGCTTGTTGGGAACACAAAATTTGTTTTCAGTTGCAAACTCCACTCCATATATATATGGGGATGTACAAGCTCCAACTCTGTTTTACAGTGAAAACTGCATGAGCTTCAAACCGGCACTAGGAAAAAGACTGAGGAACCACAGTAAAAGTTTCTCTTGCATTCCGTTCCCTTTGTGCTAGATGAACGAAAGTCTCTCCACATGCTCAGTTATGAGAGATTATGGTGTGGGAAAGCCTTCCTTCACCTAGCTTGTTGGGAACACAAAGTTTATTTTTATTTGCAAACTCCATTCCATACATATATATGGGGAGGTACTAGCTCCAACTCGTTTTTACAGTGAAAACTGCAGGAACTTCAAACCGGCACTAGGAAACAGACTGAGGAACCAGTGTAGAAGTTTCTCCTGCAACCCGTTTCCTTTGTGCTAGATGAACGAAATTCTCTCCACATGCTAAGTTTTGAGAGATAAGTGTGTGTGAAAGCCGTCCTTCACCCAGCTTGTTGGGAACATATAGTTTCTTTTCAGTTTCAAACTCCACTCCATAAATATATTTGGAGTGGTACAAGCTCCAACTAGGTTTTACAGTGAAAACTGCAGGAACTTCAAACAGGCAGTAGGAAACAGATTGAGAAACCAGAGTAAAAGTTTCCACTTCAACGCGTTCCCTTTGTGCTACATGAACGAAAGTCTCTCCACATGCTCTGTTCTGAGAGATAAGTGTGTGTCAAAGCCGTCCTTCACCTTGCTTGTTGGGAACACAATGATACTTTTCAGTTGCAAACTCCACTCCATACATATATATGGGGAGGTAAAGCTCGAACTCGGTTTTAGAGTGAAAACTGCAGGAACATCAAAACGGAACTAGGAAACAGACTGAGAAACAAGAGTAAAATTTACTCCTGCTAACCGTTCCCTTTGTGCTAGATGAACGAACGTCTCTCCACATGCTCAGTTCTGAGAGATCAGCGTGTGTGAAAGCCGTCCTTCACCTAGCTTGTTTGGAACACAATGTTTGTTTTCAGTTGCAAACTCCAATGCATACACATATATTAGGACTTACTAGCTCCAACACGGTTTCACAGTGAAAACTGCAGGACCTTCAAACCGGCACTCGGAAACAGACTGAGTTTCCAGAGTAAAAGTTACACCTGCAACCCTTTCCCTTTGTGTTAGATGAACGAATGACTCTCCACATGCTCAGTTTTGAGAGATAAGTGTGTGTGAAAGCCGTCCTTCACACAGATTGTTTGGAACACAAAGTTTCTTTTCAGTTGCAAACTCCACTCCATACATATAGATGGGGAGGTTCTAGCTCCAACTCGGTTTTACAGAGAAAACTGCAGGAACTTCAAACCGGCACTTTGGAACAGCCTGAGAAACCAGAGTAAAATTTCTCCTGCAACCCGTTCCCTTTGTGCTAGATGAACGAACGTCTCTCCACATGCTCATTTCTGAGAGATAACTTTGTTTGAAAGACGTCCTTCACCTAGCTTGTTTGGAACACAAAGTTTCTTTTCAGTTGCAAACCCCACTACATACATATATATGGGGAGGTACTAGCTACAATTCGGATTTACAGTGAAATGTGCAGGAACTTCAAACCGGCACTAAATAAGAGACTGAGTAACCGGAGTAAAGAATTTACTGCAAACCGTTCCCTTTGTGTTAGGTGAACGAACGTCTCTCCACATGCTCAGTTCTGAGAGATAAGTGTGTGTGAAAGCCGTCCTTCACCCAGCTTGTTGGGAACATATAGTTTCTTTTCAGTTTCAAACTCCACTCCATAAATATATTTGGAGTGGTACAAGCTCCAACTAGGTTTTACAGTGAAAACTGCAGGAACTTCAAACAGGCAGTAGGAAACAGATTGAGAAACCAGAGTAAAAGTTTCCACTTCAACGCGTTCCCTTTGTGCTACATGAACGAAAGTCTCTCCACATGCTCTGTTCTGAGAGATAAGTGTGTGTCAAAGCCGTCCTTCACCTTGCTTGTTGGGAACACAATGATACTTTTCAGTTGCAAACTCCACTCCATACATATATATGGGGAGGTAAAGCTCGAACTCGGTTTTAGAGTGAAAACTGCAGGAACATCAAAACGGAACTAGGAAACAGACTGAGAAACAAGAGTAAAATTTACTCCTGCTAACCGTTCCCTTTGTGCTAGATGAACGAACGTCTCTCCACATGCTCAGTTCTGAGAGATCAGCGTGTGTGAAAGCCGTCCTTCACCTAGCTTGTTTGGAACACAATGTTTGTTTTCAGTTGCAAACTCCAATGCATACACATATATTAGGACTTACTAGCTCCAACACGGTTTCACAGTGAAAACTGCAGGACCTTCAAACCGGCACTCGGAAACAGACTGAGTTTCCAGAGTAAAAGTTACACCTGCAACCCTTTCCCTTTGTGTTAGATGAACGAATGACTCTCCACATGCTCAGTTTTGAGAGATAAGTGTGTGTGAAAGCCGTCCTTCACACAGATTGTTTGGAACACAAAGTTTCTTTTCAGTTGCAAACTCCACTCCATACATATAGATGGGGAGGTTCTAGCTCCAACTCGGTTTTACAGAGAAAACTGCAGGAACTTCAAACCGGCACTTTGGAACAGCCTGAGAAACCAGAGTAAAATTTCTCCTGCAACCCGTTCCCTTTGTGCTAGATGAACGAACGTCTCTCCACATGCTCATTTCTGAGAGATAACTTTGTTTGAAAGACGTCCTTCACCTAGCTTGTTTGGAACACAAAGTTTCTTTTCAGTTGCAAACCCCACTACATACATATATATGGGGAGGTACTAGCTGCCACTCGGGTTTACAGTGATAACTGCAGGAACTTCAAACCGGCAGTAGGAAACACACTGAGAAACCAGAGTAAAAGTTTCTCCTGCAACCCATTCCCTTTGTGCTAGATGAACGAACTTATCTCCATATGCTCAGTTCTGAGAGATAAGTGTGTGTGAAAGCCGTCCTTCACCTTGCTTCTTTTGAACACATAGATTCTTTTCAGTTGCAAACTCCACTCCATACATATATATGGGAGGTACTAGCTCCAACTCGGTTTTACAGTGAAAACTGCAGGAACTTCTAACCTACACTAGGAAACAGACTGTGAATCCAGAGTAAAAGTTACTCCTGCAACCCATCCTTTTGTGCTAGATGAACGAACGTCTCTCCATATGCTCAGTTCAGAGAGATAAGTGTCTGTGAATGCCGTCCTTAACCTAGTTTGTTGGGAACAGAACGTTTGTTTTCAGATGAAAATTCCACTCCATACATATATATGGGGAGGTACTAGCTCCAACTCGGTTTAACAGTGAAAACTGCAGGAACGTCAAACCGGCACTAGGAAACAGACTGAGAAACCAGAGTAAAAGTTTCCCCTGCAACAATTTCCCTTTGTGCTAGATGAACAAATGTCTCTCCACATGCTCAGTTCTGAGAGATAAGTGAGTGTGAAAGCCGTCCTTCACCTAGCTTGTTTTGAACACAAAGTTTCTTTTCAGTTGCAAACTCCAATCCGTACATATATATGGGGAGGTACTAGCTCCAAATCGGATTAACTGTGAAAACTGCAGGACCATCAAACCGGCTCTAGGAAATAGACTGAGAAACCAGAGTAAAAGTTTCTCCTGCAACCCGTTCATTTTGTGCTTGATGACAGAACGTCTCTCCACGTGCTCAGTTCTGAGAGATAAGTGTGTGTGAAAGCCGTCCTTCACCTAGCTTGTTGGGAACACAAAGTTTCTTTTCAGTTGCAAACTCCACTCCATACATATATATGGATAGGTACTAGCTCCAACTGAGTTTTACAGTGAAAACTGCAGGAACTTCAAACCGCCACTAGGAAACAGACAGAGAAACCAGAGTAAACGTTTCTCCAGCAACCCGTTCCCTTTGTGCTAGATGAACGAAAGTCTCTCCACATGCTCAGTTGTGAGAGATAAGTGTATGTGAAAGCCGTCTTTCACGTAGCTTGTAGGGAACAGATTCTATTCAGTTGCAACTCCACTCATACATATATATGGGGAGGTACTATCTCCAAATCGGTTTTACAGTGAAAAATGCAGGAACTTCAACCCGGTACTAGGAAACAGACTGAGAATCCAGAGTAAAAGTTTATTCTGCAACCCGTTCCCTTCGTGCTAGATGAACAAAAGTCTCTCCACATTATCAGTTCTGAGAGATAAGTTTGTGTGAAAGCCGTACTTCACCTAGCTTGTTGGGAACACAAAGTATCTTTTCAGTTGCAAACTTCAATCCATACATATATTTGGGGAGGTACTAGCTCCAACTCGTTTTAACTGTGAAAACTGCAGGAACTTCAAACCGGCACTAGGAAACAGACTAAGAATCCAGAGTATAAGTTTCTCCTTCAAACCGTTCCCTTTGTACAAGATGAACGAACGTCTCCCCACATGTTCAGTTCTGACATATAAGTGTGTGTGAATTCCGTCCTTCACCTAGCTTGTTGGGAACACAAAATTTGATTTCAGTTGCAAACTCCACTCCATATATATATGGGGAGGTACAAGCTCCAACTAGGTTTTACAGAAAACTGCAGGAACTTCAAACCGGCCATAGGAAACAAACTGAGAAACCAGAGTAAAAGTTTCTCCTGCAACCCGTTCCCTTTGTGCTAGATGAACGAACGTCTCTCCACATGCTCAGTTCTGAGAAATAACTGTGTGTGAAAACCGTCCTTCACCGAGCTTGTTGGGAACACAAAGTTTCTTTTCAGTTGCAAACTCCACTCCATAGATATATATGGTGAGGTACTATCTCCAACTCCATTTAACAGTGAAAAAAGTACCTTCTAACCGGCACTATGAAAGAGACTGAGGAACCAGAGTAAAAGTTTTTCCAGCAACCCTTTCCCTTTGTGCTAGATGAACGAACGTCTCTCCACCTGCTCAGTTCTGAGGGATAAGTGTGTGTGAAAGCCGTCTTTCAATTGGCTTGTTGGGAACACAAAGTATCTTTTCATTGGCAAACTACACTCCATATATATATATGGGAATGTACAAGCTCCAACTCGATTTTACAGTGAAAACTGCAGGACCTTCAAACCGGCACTAGGAAACACACTGAGGAACCTGAGTAAAAGTTTCTCCTGCAACCCCTTCTTTTTGTGCCACATGAACGAGCGTCTCTCCACATGCTCAGTTCTGAGAGATAAGTGTGTGTGAAAGCCGTCCTTCACCTAGCTTGTTGGGAACACAAAGTTTCTTTCAGTTGCAAACTCCAATCCATAAATATATATGTGGAGGTACTAGCTACAACTCGGTTTTACAATGAAAAATGCAGGAACTCAAACCTGCACTAGGAATCAGACTGAGAACCCAGAGTAAAAGTTTCCCCTTCAACCCGTTCCCTTTGTGCTAGATAAACGAACGTCTCTCAACATGCTCAGTTCTGAGAGTTAAGTGTGTGTCAAAGCCGTACTTCACCTAGCTTGTTGGGAACACAAAGTTTCTTTTCTGTTGCAAACTCCACTCCATACATATATATTTGGTGTTACTACCTCCAACTCCGTTTAACAGTGAAAACTGCAGGACCATCAAACCGGCACTAGGAAACAGACTGAGGAACCACAGTAAAAGTTTCACCTGCATCCCGTTCCCTTGGTGCTAGATGAACGAACGTCTCTCCACATGCTCATTTCGGAGAGATAAGTGTGTGTAAAAGCCGTCCTACATCTAGCTTGTTGGGAACACAATGTTTCTTTTCAGTTGCAAACTCCACTCATAAATTTATATTCGGATTTACTAGCTCCAACTCGATTTTACAGTGAAAAGTGCAGGAACTTCAAAACAGCACTAGGAAAAAGACTGAGAATCCAGAGTGAAAGTTTCTCCTGCAACACGTTCCCTTTGTGCTAGATGAACGAACGTCTCTCCACATGCTCAGTTCTGAGAGATGTGTGTGTTAAAGCCGTTCTTCAACTAGCTTGTTGGGAAAACAAATTTTCTTTTCAGTTGCAAACTCCACTGCATACATATATATGGGGAGGTACAAGCCTCAAAACTTTTTTACAGTGATAACTGCAGGAACATCAAACCGGCACTAGGAAACAGACTGAGAAAACAGAGTAAAATTTTCTCCTGCAACCCGTTCCATTTCTGCTAGATGAACGAACGTCTCTCCACATGCTCAGTTCTGAGAGATAAGTGTGTGTGAAAGTCATCCTTCACCTAGGTTGTTGGGAACACCAAGTTTCTTTTCAATGCCATCTCCACTCCATACATATATATGGGGATGTAGTAGCTCCAACTCGGTTTTACAGTGAAAACTGCAGGAAAGTCAAACCGGCACTAGGAAACAGACTGAGAAACCAGAGTAAAAGTTTCTCCTGCAACCCGATCCTTTTGTGCTAGATGAACGAACGTCTCTCCACATGCACAGTTCTGAGAGATAAGTGTGTGTGAAAGGCATGCTTCACCTATCTTGTTGGGAACAAAAAGTTTGTTTTCAGTTTTAAACTCCACTCCATACATATGTATGGGTAGGTACTAGCACCAACACGATTTTACAGTGAATACTGCAGGACCTTGAAACCGGCACTAGGAAACAGACTGAGGAAACAGAGAAAAAGTTTCTCCTGCAACCCGTTCCCTTTGTGCTACATGAACGAACTTCTCTCCACATGCTCAGTTCTGAGATAAGTGTGTGTGAAAACCGTCCTTCACCTAGCTTGTTGGGAAAAAAAAAGGTTCTTTTCAGTTGCAAACCCTTCTCCATTCATATATATGAGGTGGTACAAGCTCCAACTTTTTTTTACAGTGAAAACTGCAGCAAATTCAAACGGGCACTAGGAAACAGTCTTAGAATCCAGAGTAAAATTTCTTCTGCCAACCTTCCCCTTGGTGCTGGATGAACGAAATTCTCTCCACATGCTCAGTTCTGAGAGATAAGTGTGTGTGAAACTGTCCTTCAGCTGGCTTGTAGGGAACAGAAAGTATCTATTCAGGTGCAAAATCCACTCCATACATATATATGGGGAGGTACTAGCTCCAACTCGGTTTTACAGTGAAAACTGCATGAACTTCAAACCGGAACTAGGAAAAAGACTGAGGAACCACAGTAAAAGTTTCTCCTGCAATCCGTTCCCATTGTGCTAGATGAACGAACGCCTCTCCACATGCTCAGTTCAGAGAGATAAGTGTGTGTGAATGCCGTCCTTTACCTAGCTTGTTGGGAACACAACGTTTCTTTTCAGTTGCAAACTCCACTCCATAAATTTATATGGGGAGGTACTAGCTCCAACTCGGTTTTACAGTGAAAACTGAAGGAACTTCAAATCGGCACTAGGAAAAAGACTGAGAATCCAGAGTAAAAGTTTCTCCTGCAAGCCGTTCCCTTTTGGCTAAATTAACGAACGTCTCTCAACATGCTGAGTTCTGAGAAATATGTGTGTGTGATAGCCGTCCTTCATCTAGCTTGTTGGGAACATAAAGTTTGTTTTCAGTTTTAAACTCCACTCCATACATATGTATGGGTAGGTACTAGCACCAAAACGATTTTACAGTGAATACTGCAGGACCTTGAAACCGGCACTAGGAAACAGACTGAGGAACCAGAGAAAAAGTTTCTCCTGCAAAACGTTCCCTTTGTGCTAGATGAACGAACGTCTCTCCACATGCTCAGATCTGAGAGATGTGTGTGTTAAAGCCGTTCTTCAACTAGCTTGTTGGGAAAACAAATTTTCTTTTCAGTTGCAAACTCCACTCCATACATATATATGGGGATGTACAAGCCTCAACACTTTTTTACAGTGATAACTGCAGGAACATCTAACCGGCACTAGGAAACAGACTGAGAAAACAGAGTAAAATTTTCTCCTGCAACCCGTTCCGTTTCTGCTTGTTGAACGAACGTCTCTCCACATGCTCAGTTCTGAGAGATAAGTGTGTGTGAAAGTCATCCTTCACCTAGGTTGTTGGTAACACCAAGTTTCTTTTCAATGCCATCTCCACTCCATACATATATATGGGGATGTAGTAGCTCCAACTCGGTTTTACAGTGAAAACTGCAGGAAAGTCAAACCGGCACTAGGAAACAGACTGAGAAACCAGAGTAAAAGTTTCTCCTGCAACCCGATCCTTTTGTGCTAGATGAACGAACGTCTCTCCATATGCACAGTTCTGAGAGATAAGTGTGTGTGAGAGGCATGCTTCAAATAGCTTGTTGGGAACAAAAAGTTTGTTTTCAGTTTTAAACTCCACTCCATACATATGTATGGGTAGGTACTAGCACCAACACGATTTTACAGTGAATACTGCAGGACCTTGAAACCGGCACTAGGAAACAGACTGAGGAAACAGAGAAAAAGTTTCTCCTGCAACCCGTTCCCTTTGTGCTACATGAACGAACTTCTCTCCACATGCTCAGTTCTGAGATAAGTGTGTGTGAAAGCCGTCCTTCACCTAGCTTGTTGGGAAAAAAAAAGGTTCTTTTCAGTTGCAAACCCTTCTCCATTCATGTATATGGGGTGGTACAAGCTCCAACTTTTTTTTACAGTGAAAACTGCAGCAAATTCAAACGGGCACTATGAAACAGACTTAGAATCCAGAGTAAAATTTCTTCTGCCAACTTTCCCCTTGGTGCTGGATGAACGAAAGTCTCTCCACATACTCAGTTCTGAGAGATAAGTGTGTGTGAAACCGTCCTTCAGCTGTCTTGTAGGGAACAGAAAGTATCTATTCAGGTGCAAAATCCACTCCATACATATATAAGGGGAGGTACTAGCTCCAACTCGGTTTTACAGTGAAAACTGCATGAACTTCAAACCGGCACTAGGAAAAAGACTGAGGAACCACAGTAAAAGTTTCTCCTGCAATCCGTTCCCATTGTGCTAGATGAACGAACGTCTCTCCACATGCTCATTTCGGAGAGATAAGTGTGTGTAAAAGCCGTCCTACATCTAGCTTGTTGGGAACACAATGTTTCTTTTCAGTTGCAAACTCCACTCATAAATTTATATTCGGATTTACTAGCTCCAACTCGATTTTACAGTGAAAAGTGCAGGAACTTCAAAACAGCACTAGGAAAAAGACTGAGAATCCAGAGTGAAAGTTTCTCCTGCAACACGTTCCCTTTGTGCTAGATGAACGAACGTCTCTCCACATGCTCAGTTCTGAGAGAT
Organism: Camelus dromedarius; assembly: GCF_036321535.1. NCBI lineage: Eukaryota > Metazoa > Chordata > Mammalia > Artiodactyla > Camelidae > Camelus > Camelus dromedarius. Next base: position 38,382,499 of record NC_087455.1, read on the forward strand.
GTGTGTGTTAAAGCCGTTCTTCAACTAGCTTGTTGGGAAAACAAATTTTCTTTTCAGTTGCAAACTCCACTGCATACATATATATGGGGAGGTACAAGCCTCAAAACTTTTTTACAGTGATAACTGCAGGAACATCAAACCGGCACTAGGAAACAGACTGAGAAAACAGAGTAAAATTTTCTCCTGCAACCCGTTCCATTTCTGCTAGATGAACGAACGTCTCTCCACATGCTCAGTTCTGAGAGATAAGTGTGTGTGAAAGTCATCCTTCACCTAGGTTGTTGGGAACACCAAGTTTCTTTTCAATGCCATCTCCACTCCATACATATATATGGGGATGTAGTAGCTCCAACTCGGTTTTACAGTGAAAACTGCAGGAAAGTCAAACCGGCACTAGGAAACAGACTGAGAAACCAGAGTAAAAGTTTCTCCTGCAACCCGATCCTTTTGTGCTAGATGAACGAACGTCTCTCCACATGCACAGTTCTGAGAGATAAGTGTGTGTGAAAGGCATGCTTCACCTATCTTGTTGGGAACAAAAAGTTTGTTTTCAGTTTTAAACTCCACTCCATACATATGTATGGGTAGGTACTAGCACCAACACGATTTTACAGTGAATACTGCAGGACCTTGAAACCGGCACTAGGAAACAGACTGAGGAAACAGAGAAAAAGTTTCTCCTGCAACCCGTTCCCTTTGTGCTACATGAACGAACTTCTCTCCACATGCTCAGTTCTGAGATAAGTGTGTGTGAAAACCGTCCTTCACCTAGCTTGTTGGGAAAAAAAAAGGTTCTTTTCAGTTGCAAACCCTTCTCCATTCATATATATGGGGTGGTACAAGCTCCAACTTTTTTTTACAGTGAAAACTGCAGCAAATTCAAACGGGCACTAGGAAACAGTCTTAGAATCCAGAGTAAAATTTCTTCTGCCAACCTTCCCCTTGGTGCTGGATGAACGAAATTCTCTCCACATGCTCAGTTCTGAGAGATAAGTGTGTGTGAAACTGTCCTTCAGCTGGCTTGTAGGGAACAGAAAGTATCTATTCAGGTGCAAAATCCACTCCATACATATATATGGGGAGGTACTAGCTCCAACTCGGTTTTACAGTGAAAACTGCATGAACTTCAAACCGGAACTAGGAAAAAGACTGAGGAACCACAGTAAAAGTTTCTCCTGCAATCCGTTCCCATTGTGCTAGATGAACGAACGCCTCTCCACATGCTCAGTTCAGAGAGATAAGTGTGTGTGAATGCCGTCCTTTACCTAGCTTGTTGGGAACACAACGTTTCTTTTCAGTTGCAAACTCCACTCCATAAATTTATATGGGGAGGTACTAGCTCCAACTCGGTTTTACAGTGAAAACTGAAGGAACTTCAAATCGGCACTAGGAAAAAGACTGAGAATCCAGAGTAAAAGTTTCTCCTGCAAGCCGTTCCCTTTTGGCTAAATTAACGAACGTCTCTCAACATGCTGAGTTCTGAGAAATATGTGTGTGTGATAGCCGTCCTTCATCTAGCTTGTTGGGAACATAAAGTTTGTTTTCAGTTTTAAACTCCACTCCATACATATGTATGGGTAGGTACTAGCACCAAAACGATTTTACAGTGAATACTGCAGGACCTTGAAACCGGCACTAGGAAACAGACTGAGGAACCAGAGAAAAAGTTTCTCCTGCAAAACGTTCCCTTTGTGCTAGATGAACGAACGTCTCTCCACATGCTCAGATCTGAGAGATGTGTGTGTTAAAGCCGTTCTTCAACTAGCTTGTTGGGAAAACAAATTTTCTTTTCAGTTGCAAACTCCACTCCATACATATATATGGGGATGTACAAGCCTCAACACTTTTTTACAGTGATAACTGCAGGAACATCTAACCGGCACTAGGAAACAGACTGAGAAAACAGAGTAAAATTTTCTCCTGCAACCCGTTCCGTTTCTGCTTGTTGAACGAACGTCTCTCCACATGCTCAGTTCTGAGAGATAAGTGTGTGTGAAAGTCATCCTTCACCTAGGTTGTTGGTAACACCAAGTTTCTTTTCAATGCCATCTCCACTCCATACATATATATGGGGATGTAGTAGCTCCAACTCGGTTTTACAGTGAAAACTGCAGGAAAGTCAAACCGGCACTAGGAAACAGACTGAGAAACCAGAGTAAAAGTTTCTCCTGCAACCCGATCCTTTTGTGCTAGATGAACGAACGTCTCTCCATATGCACAGTTCTGAGAGATAAGTGTGTGTGAGAGGCATGCTTCAAATAGCTTGTTGGGAACAAAAAGTTTGTTTTCAGTTTTAAACTCCACTCCATACATATGTATGGGTAGGTACTAGCACCAACACGATTTTACAGTGAATACTGCAGGACCTTGAAACCGGCACTAGGAAACAGACTGAGGAAACAGAGAAAAAGTTTCTCCTGCAACCCGTTCCCTTTGTGCTACATGAACGAACTTCTCTCCACATGCTCAGTTCTGAGATAAGTGTGTGTGAAAGCCGTCCTTCACCTAGCTTGTTGGGAAAAAAAAAGGTTCTTTTCAGTTGCAAACCCTTCTCCATTCATGTATATGGGGTGGTACAAGCTCCAACTTTTTTTTACAGTGAAAACTGCAGCAAATTCAAACGGGCACTATGAAACAGACTTAGAATCCAGAGTAAAATTTCTTCTGCCAACTTTCCCCTTGGTGCTGGATGAACGAAAGTCTCTCCACATACTCAGTTCTGAGAGATAAGTGTGTGTGAAACCGTCCTTCAGCTGTCTTGTAGGGAACAGAAAGTATCTATTCAGGTGCAAAATCCACTCCATACATATATAAGGGGAGGTACTAGCTCCAACTCGGTTTTACAGTGAAAACTGCATGAACTTCAAACCGGCACTAGGAAAAAGACTGAGGAACCACAGTAAAAGTTTCTCCTGCAATCCGTTCCCATTGTGCTAGATGAACGAACGCCTCTCCACATGCTCAGTTCTGAGAGATAAGTGTGTGTGAATGCCGTCCTTCACCTAGCTTGTTGGGAACACAACGTTTCTTTTCAGTTGCAAACTCCACTCCATAAATTTATAAGGGGGGGTACTAGCTCTAACTCGGTTTTACAGTGAAAACTGAAGGAACTTCAAACCGGCACTAGGAAAAAGACTGAGAATCCAGAGTAAAAGTTTCTCCTGAAACCCGTTCCCTTTTGGCTAAATGAACGAACGTCCCTCAACATGCTGAGTTCTGAGAAATATGTGTTTGTGAAAGCCGTCCTTCAACTAGCTTGTTGGGAACACAAAGTTTCTTTTCAGTTGCAAACTCCAATCCATAAATATATATGGGGAGGTAGTAGCTCCAACTCGGTTTTACAGTGAAAACTGCAGGAACATCAAACCGGCACTAGGAAACAGACTGAAAAGCCTGAGTAAAAGTTACACCTGCAAAACGTTCCCTTTTTGCTAGATGAACGAACGTCTCTCCATATGCTCAGTTCTGAGAGATAAGTGTGTGTGAATGCCGTTCTTCATCTAGCTTGTTGGGAACACAAAGTTTCTTTTCAGTTGCAAACTCCACTCATAAATTTATATTGGGATTTACTAGCTCCAACTCGATTTTACAGTGAAAATTGGAGGTATTTCAAACCGGCATTAGGAAATAGACTGAGGAACCAGTGTAAAAGTTACCACTTCAACCCGTTCCCTTTGTGCTAGAGAAACGAACGTCTCTCCACATGCTCAGTTCTGAGAGATAAGTGTGTGTCAAAGCCGTCCTTCAACTAGCTTGTTGGGAACACAAAGTTTCTTTTCAGTTGCAAACTCCACTCCATACATTTATATGGGGTGGTAATATCTCCAAATCGGTTTTACAGTGAAAATTGCAGGAACTTCAAAACAGCACTAGGAAAAAGACTGAGAATCCAGAGTGAAAGTTTCTCCTGCAACCCGTACCCTTTGTGCTAGATGAACGAACGTCTCTCCACATGCTCAGTTCTGAGATATATGTGTGTGAAAGCCGTCCTTCATCTAGGTTGTTGGGAACACAAAGTTTCTTTTCAGTTGCAAACTCCACTCCATACATATATATGGGTAGGTACTAGCTCCAAGTCGGTTTTACAGTGAAAACTGCAGGATCTTCAAACCGGCACTAGGAAACAGACTGAGAAGCCAGAGTAATAGTTTCTCCTGCAACCCGTTCCCTTTGTGCTAGATGAACGAAAGTCTCTCCACATGCTCAGTTCTGAGAGATAAGTGTTTGTGAAAGCCATCCTTCACCTAGGTTGTTGGGAACACCAAGTTTCTTTTCAATGTCATCTCCACTCCATACATATATATGGGGATGTAGTAGCTCCAACTCGGTTTTACAGTGAAAACTGCAGGAAAGTCAAACCGGCACTAGGAAACAGACTGAGAAACCAGAGTAAAAGTTTCTCCTGCAACCCGATCCTTTTGTGCTAGATGAACGAACGTCTCTCCACATGCACAGTTCTGAGAGATAAGTGTGTGTGAAAGCCATCCTTCACCTAGCTTGTTGGGAACACAAAGTTTCTTTTCAGTTGCAAACTCCACTCCATAAATTTATATGGGGAGGTACTAGCTCCAAATCGGTTTTTCAGTGAAAACTGCAGGTACTTCAAACCGGCACTAGGAAACAGACTGAGAAACCAGATTAAAAGTTTCTCCTGCAAACCGTTCCCTTTGTGCTAGTTGAACGAACGTCTCTCCACATGCTCAGTTCTGAGAGATAAGTGTGTGTGAAGACGAACTTCAACTAGCTTGTTGGGAAAACAAAGTTTATTTTCAGATGAAAACCCTTCTCCATACATATATATGGGGAGGTACAAGCTTCAACTAGATTTTACAGTGAAAACTGTAGCAACTTCAAACTGGCACTAGGAAACAGACTTAGAACACAGAGTAAAAGTTTCTCCTGCAACCCGTTCCCTTTGTGCTAGATGAACGAACGTCTCTCCACATGCTGATTTCGGAGAGATAAGTGTGTGTGAAAGCCGTCCTTCACCTTGCTTGCTTTGAACACAAAGTTTCTTTTCAGTAACAACCTCCACTCTTTACATATATATGGTGCGGTAGAAGTTCCAACTCGGTTTAACAGTGAAAACTGCAGGAACTTCAAACCGGCACTAGGAAACAGACTGAGAAACCAGAGTAAAAGTTTCTCCTGCAACAAGTTCCCTATGTGCTAGATGAACGAACGTCTCTCCACATACTCAGTTCTGAGAGATAAATGTGTGTGAAAGCCGTCCTTCAACTAGGTTGTTGGGAACCCAAAGTTTTTTTTCAGGTGGAAACTCCAATCCATACATATATATTCGGTGTTACTAGCTCCAACTCGTTTTAACATTGAAAGCTGCAGGACCATCCAACCGGCATTAGGAAACTGACTGTGAAACCACAATAACTGTTTCTGCTGCAACCCGTTTCCTTTTTGCTAGATGAACGAAAGTCTCTCCACATGCTCATTTCTGAGAGATATGTGTGTGTGAAAGCCGTCCTTCACCTAGCTTGTTGGGAAGACAAACTTTCTTTTCAGTTGCATACTACACTCCATACATATATATTTGGAGGTACAAGCTCAAACTTGTTTTTACAGTGAAAACTGCAGGAACTTCAAACCGGCACTAGGAAACAGACTGAGAAACCAGAGTAAAAGTTTCTCCTGCAACCCGTTCCCTTGGTGCTAGATGAACGGACGTCTCTCCACATGCACAGATATGAGAGTTAAGTGTGTGAAAGCCGTCCTTCAACTAGCTTGTTGGGAACACAAATTTTCATTTCAGTTGCAAACTACACTCCATACATATATATGGGCGCTACTAGCTCAACCTCGGTTTTACGGTGAAAACTGCAGGAACTTCCAAAAGGCACTAGGAAGAAGACTGAGAAACCAGAGTAAAAGTTTCTCCTGCAACCCGTTCCCTTGGTGCTAGATGAACGGTCGTCTCTCCACATACTCAGTTCTGAGAGATACGTGTGTGTGAAAGCCGTCCTTCACATAGTTTTTAGGAAACACAAAGTTTCTTTTCAATTGCCAACAACAATCCATACATATATATGGGGAGGTACTAGCACCAACTCGTGTTAACTGTGAACACTGCAGGACCTTCCAACCGGCACTAGTAAACAGACTGAGAATCCAGAGTAAAAGTTTCTCCTGCAACCAGTTCCCTTTGTGATACAAGAACGAATGACTTTCCACATGCTCAGTTCTGAGATTTAATTGTGTGAAAGCCGTCCTTCACCTAGCTTGTAGAGAACACAAAGTTACTTTTCAGTTGCAAACTCCACTCCGTACATATATATGGGGAGGTACTAGCTCCAAATCGGTTTAACAGTGAAAACTGCATGACCATCAAACCGGCACTAGGAAACAGACTGACAACCCCGAGCAAAAGTTTCTCCTGCATCCCTTTCCCTTGGTGCTAGATGAACGAACGTCTCTCCACATGCTCAGTTCTGAGAGATAAGTGTGTGTGAAAGCCGTCCTTCACCTGGCTTGTTGGGAACACAAAGTTTCTTTCCAGTTGCAAACTCCACTTCATACATATATATGGGGAGGTAGTAGCTCCAACTCGGTTTTACAGTGAAAACTGCGGGAACTTCAAACAGGCACTAGTAAACAGACTGGGAAACCAGAGTAAATGTTTATCCGGCAACCCGTTCCCTTTGTGCTAGATGAACGAACGTCTCTCCATATGCTCAGTTCTGAGAATTAAGTGTGTGAAAGCCGTCCTTCACCTAGCTTGTTGGGAACACAAAATTTCATTTCAGTTGCAAACTTCACTCCATAAATATATATGGGCGGTACTAGCTCAAACTCGGTTTTACAGTGAAAACTGCAGGAACTTCCAACAGGCACTAGGAAAAAGACTGAGAAACCAGAGTAAAAGTTTCTCCGGCAACCCGTTCTCTTTGTGCTAGATGAACGAACGTCTCTCCACATACTCAGTTCTGAGAGATACATGTGTGTGAAAGCCGTCCTTCACCTAGTTTGTAGGGAACACAAAGTTTCTTTTCAGTTGCAAACTACAATCCATACATATATATGGGGATGTACTAGCACCAACTCGTTTTAACAGTGAAAACTGCAGGACCTTCAAACCGGCACTAAGAAACAGACAGAGAATCCAGAGTAAAAGTTTCTCCTGCAACCCGTTCCCTTTCTGCTACGTGAACGAACGTCTTTCCACATGCTCAGTTCTGAGATTTAGGTGTGTGAAAACAGTCCTTCACCTAGCTTCTTCGTAACACAAAGTTTATTTTCAGTTGCAAACTACAATCCATACATATATATGGGGAGGTACTAGCTCCAACCCTGTTTTACAGTGAAAACTGCAGGAAATTCAAAACGGCACTAGGAAACAGACTGAGAATCCACAGTAAAATTTCCACTGCAACCCGTTCCTTTTTTGCTAGATGAACTAACGTCTCTCCACATGCTCATTTCTGAGATATAAGTGTGTGTGAAAGCCGTCCTTCACCTAGTTTGTAGGGAACCGAACGTTTCTTTCATTTGCAAACTCCACTCCATACATATATATTGGGAGTTACTAGTTCCAACTCGGTTTAACAGTGAAAACTGCAGGAACATCAAACCGGCACTAGGAAATAGACTGAGAAACCAGAGTAAAAGTTTCTCCTGGAACCCGTTCCCTTGGTGCTAGATGAACGAACGTCTCTCCACATGCTCAGTTCTGAGAGAAAAGTGTGTGTGAAAGCCGTATTTCACCTAGCTTGTAGGGAGCAGAAAGTATATTTTCAGGTGCAAACTCCACTCCATACATATATATGGGGAGATACTATCTCCAACACGGTTGTACAGTGAAAACTGCAGGAACTTCAAACCGGCGCTAGGAAAGAGACTGAAAACCCACAGTACAACTTTCCCCTGCAAAACGATCCCTTGGAGCTAGATGAACGAACGTCTATCCACATGCTCAGTTCTGAGAGATAAGTGTGGGTTAAACCTTCCTTCACATAGCTTGTTAGGAACACAAAGTTTCTTTTCAGTTGCAAACTCTATTCCATACATATACATGGGGAGGTACTAGCTCCAACTGGTTTTAACAGTGAAAAATGCAGGCACTTCAAACCAGCACTAGGAAAAAGACTGAGAAACCAGAGTAAAAATTTCTCCTGCAAACCGTTCCTTTTGTGCTAGATAAACGAACGTCTCTCCAAATGCTCAGTTCTGAGAGATAAGTGTGTGTGAAAGCAGTCCTTCAAATAGCTTGTTGGGAACACAAAGTTTCTTTTCAGTTGCAAACTCCACTCCATACATATATATGGGGAGGTACTAGCTCCAACTCGGTTTTACAGAGAAATCTGCTGGAACTTCAAACTGGCACTAGGAAACAGACTGACAGCCCAGAGCAAAAGTTTCTCCTGCAACCCGTTCCCTTTGTGCTAGATGAACGAACGTCTCTCCACATGCTCAGTTATGAGAGATAAGTGTGTGTGAAAGCCGTCCTTCAACTAGGTTGTTGGGAACCCAAATTTTTTTTTCAGGTGGAAATCCAATCCATACATATATATTCGGTGTTACTAGCTCCAACTCGGTTTAACATTGAAAGCTGCAGAACCATCAATCCGGCACTAGGAAACAGACTGTGGAACCACAGTAACTGTTTCTGCTGCAACCCGTTCCTTTTGTGCTAGATGAACGTACGTCTCTCCAAATGCTCATTTCTGGGAGATAAGTGTGTGTGAAAGCCGTCCTTCACCTAGCTTGTTGGGAACAAAGATTCTTTTCAGTTGCAAACGCCACTCCGTACATATATATGGGGAGGTACTAGCTCCAACTCGGTTTAACAGTGAAAACTGCAGGAACTTCAAACCGGCACTAGGAAACAGACGGAGGAACCAGAGTAAAAGTTACTCCTGCAAACCGTTCCCTTTGTGCCAGATGAACGAACGTCTCTCCACATGCTCAGTTCCGAGAGATAAGTGTGTGTGAAAGCCGTCCTTCACGTAGCTTGTAGGGAACACAGTTTCATTTCAGTTGCAAACTCCACTCCATACATATATATGGGGAGGTACTAGCTCCCACTCGGTTTTACAGTGAAAACTGGAGGAACTTCAAACCGGCAGTAGGAAACACACTGAGAAACCAGAGTAAAAGTTACTCCTGCAACCCATTCCCTTTGTGCTAGATTAACGAACTTATCTCCATATGCTCAGTTCTGAGAGATAAGTGTGTGTGAAAGCCGTCCTTCACCTTGCTTCTTTGGAACACATAGTTTCTTTTCAGTTGCAAACTCCACTCCGTACATATATATGGGAGGTACTAGCTCCAACTCGGTTTTACAGTGAAAACTGCAGGAACTTCTAACCTACACTAGGAAACAGACTGTGAAACCAGAGTAAAAGTTACTCCTGCAACCCGTTCTTTTGTGCTAGATGAACGAACGTCTCTCCATATGCTCAGTTCAGAGAGATAAGTGTCTGTGAAAGCCGTCCTTCACCTAGTTTGTTGGGAACAGAACGTTTGTTTTCAGATGAAAATTCCACTCCATACATATATATGGGGAGGTAATAGCTCCAACTCGGTTTAACAGTGAAAACTGCAGGAACGTCAAACCGGCACTAGGAAACAGACTGAGAAACCAGAGTAAAAGTTTCTCCTGCAACAATTTCCCTTTGTGCTAGATGAACAAATGTCTCGCCACATGCTCAGTTCTGAGAGATAAGTGTGTGTGAAAGCCGTCCTTCACCTAGCTTGTTGGGAACACAAAGTTTCTTTTAAGCTGCAAACTCCACTCCGTACATATATATGTGGAGGTACTAGCTCCAAATCGGATTAACAGTGAAAACTGCAGGACCATCAAACCGGCTCTAGGAAATAGACTGAGAAACCAGAGTAAAAGTTTCTCCTGCAACCCGTTCCTTTTGTGCTTGATGACAGAACGTCTCTCCACATGCTCTGTTCTGAGAGATAAGTGTGTGTGAAAGCCGTCCTTCACCTAGCTTGTTGGGAACACAAAGTTTCTTTTAAGCTGCAAACTCCACTCCGTACATGTATATGTGGAGGTACAAGCTCCAACTTGGTTTTACATGAAATCTGCAGGAACTTCAATCCGGCACTAGGAAACAGAGTGAGAAACCAAGGTAAATGTTTCTACTGCAAACCGTTCCTTTGCTGCTAGATGAACGGATGTCTCTTCACATGCACAGTTCTGAGAGTTAAGTGTGTGAAAGCCGTCCTTCAGCTATCTTGTTGGGAACACAAAGTTTATTTTCAGTTGCAAACTCCACTTCATACGTATATATTTGGAAGTACTAACTCCAAATTGGTTTTACAGTGAAAGCTGCAGGAATTTCAAACCGGCACTAGGAAACAGACTGAGAAACCAGAGTAAAAGTTTCTCCTGCAACCCGTTCCCTTGGTGCTAGATGAACGGTCGTCTCTCCACATACTCAGTTCTGAGAGATACGTGTGTGTGAAAGCCGTCCTTCACATAGTTTTTAGGGAACACAAAGTTTCTTTTCAATTGCCAACAACAATCCATACATATATATGGGGAGGTACTAGCACCAACTCGTGTTAACTGTGAACACTGCAGGACCTTCCAACCGGCACTAGTAAACAGACTGAGAATTTAGAGTAAAAGTTTCTCCTGCAACCAGTTCCCTTTGTGATACAAGAACGAATGACTTTCCACATGCTCAGTTCTGAGATTTAATTGTGTGAAAGCCGTCCTTCACCTAGCTTGTAGAGAACACAAAGTTACTTTTAAGTTGCAAACTCCACTCCGTACATATATATGGGGAGGTACTAGCTCCAAATCGGTTTAACAGTGAAAACTGCATGACCATCAAACCGGCACTAGGAAACAGACTGACAACCCCGAGCAAAAGTTTCTCCTGCATCCCTTTCCCTTGGTGCTAGATGAACGAACGTCTCTCCACATGCTCAGTTCTGAGAGATAAGTGTGTGTGAAAGCCGTCCTTCACCTGGCTTGTTGGGAACACAAAGTTTCTTTCCAGTTGCAAACTCCACTTCATACATATATATGGGGAGGTAGTAGCTCCAACTCGGTTTTACAGTGAAAACTGCGGGAACTTCAAACAGGCACTAGTAAACAGACTGGGAAACCAGAGTAAATGTTTATCCGGCAACCCGTTCCCTTTGTGCTAGATGAACGAACGTCTCTCCATATGCTCAGTTCTGAGAATTAAGTGTGTGAAAGCCGTCCTTCACCTAGCTTGTTGGGAACACAAAATTTCATTTCAGTTGCAAACTTCACTCCATAAATATATATGGGCGGTACTAGCTCAAACTCGGTTTTACAGTGAAAACTGCAGGAACTTCCAACAGGCACTAGGAAAAAGACTGAGAAACCAGAGTAAAAGTTTCTCCGGCAACCCGTTCTCTTTGTGCTAGATGAACGAACGTCTCTCCACATACTCAGTTCTGAGAGATACATGTGTGTGAAAGCCGTCCTTCACCTAGTTTGTAGGGAACACAAAGTTTCTTTTCAGTTGCAAACTACAATCCATACATATATATGGGGATGTACTAGCACCAACTCGTTTTAACAGTGAAAACTGCAGGACCTTCAAACCGGCACTAAGAAACAGACAGAGAATCCAGAGTAAAAGTTTCTCCTGCAACCCGTTCCCTTTCTGCTACGTGAACGAACGTCTTTCCACATGCTCAGTTCTGAGATTTAGGTGTGTGAAAACAGTCCTTCACCTAGCTTCTTCGTAACACAAAGTTTATTTTCAGTTGCAAACTACAATCCATACATATATATGGGGAGGTACTAGCTCCAACCCTGTTTTACAGTGAAAACTGCAGGAACTTCAAAACGGCACTAGGAAACAGACTGAGAAACCACAGTAAAATTTCCACTGCAACCCGTTCCTTTTTTGCTAGATGAACTAACGTCTCTCCACATGCTCATTTCTGAGATATAAGTGTGTGTGAAAGCCGTCCTTCACCTAGTTTGTAGGGAACCGAACGTTTCTTTCATTTGCAAACTCCACTCCATACATATATATTGGGAGTTACTAGTTCCAACTCGGTTTAACAGTGAAAACTGCAGGAACATCAAACCGGCACTAGGAAATAGACTGAGAAACCAGAGTAAAAGTTTCTCCTGGAACCCGTTCCCTTGGTGCTAGATGAACGAACGTCTCTCCACATGCTCAGTTCTGAGAGAAAAGTGTGTGTGAAAGCCGTATTTCACCTAGCTTGTAGGGAGCAGAAAGTATATTTTCAGGTGCAAACTCCACTCCATACATATATATGGGGAGATACTATCTCCAACTCGGTTGTACAGTGAAAACTGCAGGAACTTCAAACCGGCGCTAGGAAAGAGACTGAAAACCCACAGTACAACTTTCCCCTGCAAAACGATCCCTTGGAGCTAGATGAACGAACGTCTATCCACATGCTCAGTTCTGAGAGATAAGTGTGGGTTAAACCTTCCTTCACATAGCTTGTTAGGAACACAAAGTTTCTTTTCAGTTGCAAACTCTATTCCATACATATACATGGGGAGGTACTAGCTCCAACTGGTTTTAACAGTGAAAAATGCAGGCGCTTCAAACCAGCAATAGGAAAAAGACTGAGAAACCAGAGTAAAAATTTCTCCTGCAAACCGTTCCTTTTGTGCTAGATAAACGAACGTCTCTCCAGATGCTCAGTTCTGAGAGATAAGTGTGTGTGAAAGCAGTCCTTCAAATAGCTTGTTGGGAACACAAAGTTTCTTTTCAGTTGCAAACTCCACTCCATACATATATATGGGGAGGTACTAGCTCCAACTCGGTTTTACAGAGAAATCTGCTGGAACTTCAAACTGGCACTAGGAAACAGACTGACAACCCTGAGCAAAAGTTTCTCCTGCAACCCGTTCCCTTTGTGCTAGATGAACGAACGTCTCTCCACATGCTCAGTTATGAGAGATAAGTGTGTGTGAAAGCCGTCCTTCAACTAGGTTGTTGGGAACCCAAATTTTTTTTTCAGGTTGAAATCCAATCCATACATATATATTCGGTGTTACTAGCTCCAACTCGGTTTAACATTGAAAGCTGCAGAACCATCAATCCGGCACTAGGAAACAGACTGTGGAACCACAGTAACTGTTTCTGCTGCAACCCGTTCCTTTTGTGCTAGATGAACGTACGTCTCTCCAAATGCTCATTTCTGGGAGATAAGTGTGTGTGAAAGCCGTCCTTCACCTAGCTTGTTGGGAACAAAAAGTTTCTTTTCAGTTGCAAACGCCACTCCGTACATATATATGGGGAGGTACTAGCTCCAACTCGGTTTAACAGTGAAAACTGCAGGAACTTCAAACCGGCACTAGGAAACAGACGGAGGAACCAGAGTAAAAGTTACTCCTGCAAACCGTTCCCTTTGTGCCAGATGAACGAACGTCTCTCCACATGCTCAGTTCCGAGAGATAAGTGTGTGTGAAAGCCGTCCTTCACGTAGCTTGTAGGGAACACAGTTTCATTTCAGTTGCAAACTCCACTCCATACATATATATGGGGAGGTACTAGCTCCCACTCGGTTTTACAGTGAAAACTGGAGGAACTTCAAACCGGCAGTAGGAAACACACTGAGAAACCAGAGTAAAAGTTACTCCTGCAACCCATTCCCTTTGTGCTAGATGAACGAACTTATCTCCATATGCTCAGTTCTGAGAGATAAGTGTGTGTGAAAGCCGTCCTTCACCTTGCCTCTTTGGAAAACATAGTTTCTTTTCAGTTGCAAACTCCACTCCGTACATATATATGGGAGGTACTAGCTCCAACTCGGTTTTACAGTGAAAACTGCAGGAACTTCTAACCTACACTAGGAAACAGACTGTGAAACCAGAGTAAAAGTTACTCCTGCAACCCGTTCTTTTGTGCTAGATGAACGAACGTCTCTCCATATGCTCAGTTCAGAGAGATAAGTGTCTGTGAAAGCCGTCCTTCACCTAGTTTGTTGGGAACAGAACGTTTGTTTTCAGATGAAAATTCCACTCCATACATATATATGGGGAGGTAATAGCTCCAACTCGGTTTAACAGTGAAAACTGCAGGAACGTCAAACCGGCACTAGGAAACAGACTGAGAAACCAGAGTAAAAGTTTCTCCTGCAACAAGTTCCCTTTGTGCTAGATGAACAAATGTCTCGCCACATGCTCAGTTCTGAGAGAAAAGTGTGTGTGAAAGCCGTCCTTCACCTAGCTTGTTGGGAACACAAAGTTTCTTTTAAGCTGCAAACTCCACTCCGTACATATATATGTGGAGGTACTAGCTCCAAATCGGATTAACAGTGAAAACTGCAGGACCATCAAACCGGCTCTAGGAAATAGACTGAGAAACCAGAGTAAAAGTTTCTCCTGCAACCCGTTCCTTTTGTGCTTGATGACAGAACGTCTCTCCACATGCTCTGTTCTGAGAGATAAGTGTGTGTGAAAGCCGTCCTTCACCTAGCTTGTTGGGAACACAAAGTTTCTTTTAAGCTGCAAACTCCACTCCGTACATGTATATGTGGAGGTACAAGCTCCAACTTGGTTTTACATGAAATCTGCAGGAACTTCAATCCGGCACTAGGAAACAGAGTGAGAAACCAAGGTAAATGTTTCACCTGCAAACCGTTCCTTTGCTGCTATATGAACGGATGTCTCTTCACATGCACAGTTCTGAGAGTTAAGTGTGTGAAAGCCGTCCTTCAGCTATCTTGTTGGGAACACAAAGTTTATTTTCAGTTGCAAACTCCACTTCATACGTATATATTTGGAAGTACTAGCTCCAAATTGGTTTTACAGTGAAAGCTGCAGGAATTTCAAACCGGCACTAGGAAACAGACTGAGAAACCAGAGTAAAAGTTTCTCCTGCAACCGGTTTCTTTTGTGCTAGATGAACGAACGTCACTCCACATGCTCAGTTCTGAGAGATAAGTGTGTGTGAAAGCCGTCCTTCACCTAGCTTGTAGGGATCACAAAGTTTCATTTCCGTTGCAAACTCCATTCCATACATATATATGGGGAGGTACTAGCGCCAACTCGGTTTTACAGTGAAAACTGCAGGAAGTTCAAACCGGCATTAGGAAACAGAATGAGAAACCAGAGTAAAAGTTTCTCCTGCAACCCGTTCCCTTTGTACTATTTGAACGAACGTCTCTCTTTATGCTCAGTTCAGAGAGATAAGTGTGTTTGAAAGCCGTCCTTCACCTAGATTGTAGGGAACAGAAAGTTTCCTTTCAGGTGCACACTCCAATTCCATTCATATATATGGGGAGCTACTTGCTCCAACTTGGTTTTACAGTGAAAAATGCAGGAACTTCAAACCGGCACTAGGAAACTGACTGGGAAACCAGAGTAAAAGTTTCTCCTGCAACCCGTTCCCTTTTTGCTAGATGAACGGACGTCTCTCCACATACTCAGTTCTGAGAGATACGTGTATGTGAAAGGCGTCCTTCACATAGTTTGTAGGGAACACAAAGTTTCTTTTCAGTTGCCAACACCAATCCATACATATATATGGGGAGGTACTAGCACCAACTCGTTTTAACAGTGAACACTGCAGGACCTTCCAACCGGCACTAGGGAAAATACTGAGAATCCAGGATAAATGTTTCTCCTGCAACCCCTTTCCCTTTCTGCGACATGAACGAACGTCTTTCCACATGCGCAGTTCTGAGATTTATGTGTGTGAAAGCCGTCCTTCAACTAGCTTCTTCGGAACACAAAGTTTATTTTCAGTTGCAAACTAGAATCCATACATATATATGGGGAGGTACTAGCTCCCACTCGGGTTTACAGTGAAAACTGGAGGAACTTCAAACCGGCAGTAGGAAACACACTGAGAAACCAGAGTAAAAGTTTCTCCTGCAACCCATTCCCTTTGTGCTAGATGAACGAACTTATCTCCATATGCTCAGTTCTGAGAGATAAGTGTGTGTGAAAGCCGTCCTTCACCTTGCTTCTTTGGAACACATAGTTTCTTTTCAGTTGCAAACTCCACTCCACACATATATATGGGAGGTACTAGCTCCAACTCGGTTTTACAGTGAAAACTGCAGGAACTTCTAACCTACACTAGGAAACAGACTGTGAAACCAGAGTAAAAGTTACTCCTGCAACCCGTCCTTTTGTGCTAGATGAACGAACGTCTCTCCATATGCTCAGTTCAGAGAGATAAGTGTCTGTGAAAGCCGTCCTTCACCTAGTTTGTTGGGAACAGAACGTTTGTTTTCAGATGAATATTCCACTCCATACATATATATGGGGAGGTACTATCTCAAACTCGGTTTAACAGTGAAAATTGCAGGAACGACAAACCGGCACTAGGAAACAGACTGAGAAACCAGAGTAAAAGTTTCTCCTGCAACAAGTTCCCTTTGTGATAAATGAAGAAATGTCTCTCCACATGCTCAGTTCTGAGAGATAAGTGAGTGTGAAAGCCGTCCTTCACCTAGCTTGTTTTGAACACAAAGTTTCTTTTCAGTTGCAAACTCCAATCCGTACATATATATGGGGAGGTACTAGCTCCAAATCGGATTAACAGTGAAAACTGCAGGACCATCAAACCGGCTCTAGGAAATAGACTGAGAAACCAGAGTAAAAGTTTCTCCTGCAACCCGTTCCTTTTGTGCTTGATGACAGAACGTCTCTCCACGTGCTCAGTTCTGAGAGATAAGTGTGTGTGAAAGCCGTCCTTCACCTAGCTTGTTGGGAACACAAAGTTTCTTTTAAGTTGCAAACTCCACTCCGTACATATATATGTGGAGGTACAAGCTCCAACTTGGTTTTACATGAAAACTGCAGGAACTTCAATCCGGCACTAGGAAACAGAGTGAGAAACCAAGGTAAATGTTTCTCCTGCAAACCGTTCCTTTGCTGCTAGATGAACGGATATCTCTCCACATGCACAGTTCTGAGAGTTAAGTGTGTGAAAGCCGTCCTTCAGCTAGCTTGTTGGGAACACAAAATTTATTTTCAGTTGCAAACTCCACTTCATACGTATATATTTGGAAGTACTAGCTCCAAATTGGTTTTACAGTGAAAACTGCAGGAATTTCAAACCGGCACTAGGAAACAGACTGAGAAAACAGAGTAAAAGTTTCTCCTGCAACCGGTTTCTTTTGTGCTAGATGAACGAACGTCACTCCACATGCTCAGAACTGAGAAATAAGTGTGTGTGAAAGCCGTCCTTCACCTAGCTTGTAGGGAACACAAAGTTTTATTTCCGTTGCAAACTCCACTCCATACATATATATGGGGAGGTAGTAGCTCCAACTCGGTTTTACAGTGAAAACTGCAGGAAGTTCAAACCGGCACTAGGAAACAGACTGAGAAACCAGAGTAAAAGTTACTCCTGCAACCAGTTCCCTTTGTACTATTTGAACGAACGTCTCTCTATATGCTCAGTTCAGAGAGATAAGTGTGTTTGAAAGCCGTCCTTCACATAGTTTGTAGGGAACACAAAGTTTCTTTTCAGTTGCCAACACCAATCCATACATATAAATGGGGAGGTACAAGCACCAACTCGTTTTAACAGTGAACACTGCAGGACCTTCCTACCGGCACTAGGAAAATGACTGAGAATACAGGGTAAAAGTTTCTCCTGCAACCCGTTCCCTTTCTGCGAAATGAACGAACGTCTTACCACATGCTCAGTTCTGAGATTTAAGTGTGTGAAAGCCGTCCTTCAACTAGCTTCTTCGGAACACAAAGTTTCTTTTCACTTGCAAACTCCACTCCATACATATATATGGGGAAGTACTAGCTCCAAATCGGTTTTACAGTGTAAACTGCAGGAAATTCAAACCGTAACTAGGGAACAGACTGAGAAACCAGAGTAAAAGTTTCACCTGCAAACCGTTCCTTTTGTGCTAGATGAACGAACGTCTCTCCACATGCTCAATTCTGAGAATTAAGTGTGTGAAAGCCGTCCTTCAACTAGCTTGTTGGGAACACAAATTTTCATTTCAGTTGCAAAGTACACTCCATAAATATATATGGGGATGTACTAGGTCCAACTTGATTTTAGAGTGAAAACTGCAGGAACTTCAAACCAGCACTAGGAAACAGACTGAGAAACCACAGTAAAAGTTTCTCCTGCAACCCGTTCCTTTTGTGCTACATGAACTAACGTCTCTGTATATGCTCAGTTCAGAGCGATAAGTGTGTTTGAAAGCCGTCCTTCACCTAGCTTGTAGGGAACAGAACTTTTCCTTTCAGGTGCAAACTCCAATTCCTTACATATATATGGGGAAGTACTAGCTCCAACTTGGTTTTACAGAGAAAACTGCAGGAACTTCAAACTGTCACTAGGAAAAAGACTGAGAAACCAGAGTAAATGTTTCCCCTGCAACCCGTTCCCTTTGTGCTAGATGAACGAACGTCTCTCCACATGCTCATTTCTGAGATTTAAGTGTGTGAATGCCGCCCTTCAGCCAGCTTGTTGGGAACACAAAGTTTCTTTTCAGTTGCAAACTCCACTCCATACATATATATGGGGAAGTACTAGCTCCAACTCGGTATTACAGTGAAAACTGCAGGAACTTCCAACAGGCACTAGGAAAAAGACTGAGATACCAGAGTAAAA
Organism: Camelus dromedarius; assembly: GCF_036321535.1. Lineage (NCBI taxonomy): Eukaryota > Metazoa > Chordata > Mammalia > Artiodactyla > Camelidae > Camelus > Camelus dromedarius. The sequence continues at coordinate 38,401,035 of NC_087455.1, forward strand.
GTTTCTCCGGCAACCCGTTCTCTTTGTGCTAGATGAACTAACGTCTCTCCACATACTCAGTTCTGAGAGATACGTGTGTGTGAAAGCCGTCCTTCACCTAGATTGTAGGGAACACAAAGTTTCTTTTCAGTTGCTAACTCCACTCCATACATAAATATGGAGAGGTACTAGCTCCAACTCGTTTTTACAGTGAAAACTGCAGGAACTTCAAACCGGCACTAGGAAACAGACTGAGAAACCAGAGTAAAAGTTTCCCTTGCATCCCGTTCCCTTTGTGGTAGATGAACGAACGTCTCTCCACATGCTCAGTTCTGAGAGATAAGTGTGTGTGAAAGCCGTCCTTCACCTAGCTTGTTGGGAACACAAAGTTTCTATTCAGTTTCAAACTCCACTCCATACATATATATGGGGAGGTACTAGCTCCAACTCGGTTTTTCAGTGAAAACTGCAGGAACTTCAAACCGGCACTAGGAAACAGACTGACATCCCAGAGCAAAAGTTTCTCCTGCAACCCGTTCCCTTTGTGCTAGATGAACGAAAGTCTCTCCACATGCTCAGTTCTGAGAGATAAGTGTGTGTGAAAGCCGTCCTTCACCTAGCTTGTTGGGAACACAAAGTTTCATTTCCGTTGCAAACTCCACTCCATACATATATATGGGGAGGTACTAGCTCCAACTCGGTTTTACAGTGAAAACTGCAGGAAGTTCAAACCAGCACTAGGAAACAGACTGAGAAACCAGAGTAAAAGTTTCTCCTGCAACCGGTTCCCTTTGTACTGTTTGAACGAACGTCTCTCTATATGCTCATTTCAGAGAGATAAGTGTGTTTGAAAGCCGTACTTCACCTAGATTGTAGGGAACAGAACGTTTCCTTTCAGGTGCACACTCTAATTCCTTTCATATATATGGGGAGCTACTTGCTCCAACTTGGATTTACAGTGAAAAATGCAGGAACTTCAAACCGGCACTAGGAAACAGACTGGGAAACCAGAGTAAAAGTTTCTCCTGCAACCCGTTCCCTTGGTGCTAGATGAACGGACGTCTCTCCACTTACTCAGTTCTGAGAGATACGTGTATGTGAAAGCCGTCCTTCACATAGTTGGTAGGGAACACAAAGATTCTTTTCAGTTGCCAACACCAATCCATACATATATATGGGGAGGCACTAGCACCAATCATTTTAACAGTCAACACTGCAGGACCTTCCAACCGGCAGTAGGAAAAACACTGAGAATCTAGAGTAAAAGTTTCTCCTGCAACCCGTTCCCTTTCTGCGACATGAACGAACGTCTTACCTCATGCTCAGTTCTGAGATTTAAGTGTGTGAAAGCCGTCCTTCACCAAGCTTGTTTGGAATACAAAGTTTCTTTTCCAATGCAAACTCCAATCCATATATATATATGGGGAGGTACTAGCTCCAATTCGGTTTTACAGTGAAAACTGCAGGAACATCAAAACGGCACTAGGAAACAGACTTAGAAACCACAGTAAAATTTCCCCTGCAACCCGTTCCTTTTTTGCTAGATGAACGAACGTCTCTCCACATGCTCAGTTCTGAGATATAAGTGTGTCTGAAAGCCGTCCTTCACCTAGTTTGTAGGGAACAGAACGTTTCCTTTCATTTGCAAACTCCACTCCATACATATATATTGGGAGTTACTAGTTCCAACACGGTTTAACAGTGAAAACTGCAGGAACTTCAAATCGGCACTAAGAAACAGACTGAGAAACCAGAGTAAAAGTTTCTCCAGCAACCCGTTCCCTTGGTGATAGATGAACGAACTTCTCTCAACATGCTCAGTTCTGAGAGATAAGTGTGGGTTAAAGCCGTCCTTCTCCTAGCTTGTTGGGAACACAAAGTTTCTTTTCAGTTGCAAACTCCACTCCATACATATATATGGGGAGGTACTAGCTCCAACTCGGTTTTACAGTGAAAACTGCAGGAACTTCAAACCGGCACTAGGAAACAGACTGATAACCCAGAGCAAAACTCTCTCCTGCAACCCGTTCCCTTTGTGCTAAAAGAACGAACGTCTCTCCACATGCTCAGTTCTGAGATTTAATTGTGTGAAAGCCATCCTTCACCTAGCTTGTTGGGAACACAAAGTTTCTTTTCAGTTGCAAAGTACAATCCATACATATATAAGGGGTGGTCTTAGGTCCAACTCGGTTTTACAGTGAAAACTGCTGGAACTTCAAACAGGCACTAGGAAACAGACTGAGAAACCAGAATAAAAGTTTCTCCAGCAACCCGTTCCCTTGGTGATAGATGAACGAACTTCTCTCAACATGCCCAGTTCTGGGAGATAAGTGTGTGTTAAAGCCTTCCTTCACCTAGCTTGTTGGGAACACAAAGTTTCTTTTCAGTTGCAAACTCCATTCCATACATATACATGGGGATGTACAAGCTCCAACTCGTTTTAACAGTGAAAAATGCAGGAATTTCAAACCAGCACTAGGAAACAGACTGAGAAACCAGAGTAAAAATTTCTCCTGCAAACCGTTCCTTTTGTGCTAGATAAACGAACGTCTCTCCACATGCTCAGTTCTGAGAGATATTTGTGTGTGAAAGCCGTCCTTCACCTAGCTTTTTGGGAACACAAATTTTCTTTTCAGTTGCAAACTCCACTCCATACATATATATGGGTAAGTACTAGCTCCAAATCGGTTTTACAGTGAAACCTGCAGGAACTTCAAACCGGCACTAGGAAACAGACTGAGAAACCAGAGTAAAAGTTTCTCCTGCAACCCTTTCCTTTTGTGCTAGATGAACGAACGTCTCTCCATATACTCAGTTCAGAGCTATAAGTGTGTGTGAAATCCGTCCTTCACCTAGCTTGTTGGGAACACAAAGTTTCTTTTCAGTTGAAAACTCCACTCCATACATATAGATGGGATGTACAAGCTCCAACTCGGTTTTACAGTGAAAACTGTAGGAACTTCAATCCGGTACTAGGAAACAGATTGAGAAACCAAAGTTAAAGTTTCTACTGTAACCCGTTCTCTTCGTGCTAGATGAACGAACGTCTCTCCACATGCTCAGTTCTGAGAGATAAGTGTGTGTGAAAGTCGTCCTTCACCTAGCTTGTTGGGAACACAAAGTTTCTTTTCGGTTGCAAACTCCACTCCATACATATATATGGGGAGGTACTAGCTCCAAAACGGTTTTACTGTGAATACTGCAGGAACTTCAAAACGGCAATAGGGAACAGACTGAGAAACCAGAGTAAAAGATTCTCCTGTAACCCGTTCCCTTCTTGCTAGAAGAACGAACGTCTCTCCACATACTCAGTTCTGAGAGATAAGTGGGTGTGAATGCCCTCCTTCAACTAGCTTGTTTGGAACACAAAGTTTCTTTTCAGTTGCAAACTACATTCCATACATATATATGTGGAGATAATAGCTCCAACTCGGTTTTAAAATGAAAACTGGAGGAACTTCAAACCGGCACTAGGAAACAGACTGAGAAACCAGAGAAAAAGTTTCTTTTGCAACCCGTTCTCTTTGTGCTAGATGAACGAACGTCTTTCCACATGCTCAGTTCGGAGAGATAAGTGTGTGTGTAAGCCGTCCTTCCCCTAGCTTGTTGGGAACACATACATTTTTTCATTTGCAAACTACACTCTATACATATAAACGGGTTGGTACTAGCTGCAACAAGGTTTTATAGTGAAAACTGCAGGAATTTCAATCCGGCACTATGAAACAGACTGAGAAACCAGAGTAAAATTTCTCCTGCAACCCGTTCCTTTTCTGCTAGGTGAACGAACGTCTCCCCACATGCTCGGTTATGAGAGAATAGTCTTTGTGAAAGCCGTCCTTCACCTAGCTTGTTGGGAATACAAAGTTACTTTCCAGTTGCAAAATCCAAACCATGCATATATATGGGGAGGTAGTAGCTCCAACTCTGTTTTACAGTGAAAACTGCAGGAAGTTCAACCCGGCACTAGGAAACAGACTGAGAAACCAGAGAATTAGTTTCTCCTAAAACCCGTTCTCTTTGTGCTAGATGAACGAACGTCTCTCCACATGCTCAGTTCTGAGAGATAACTGTGTTTGAAAGACGTCTTTCACCTAGCTTGTTTGGAACACAAAGTTTCTTTTCAGTTGCAAACCCCACTACATACATATATATGGGGTGGTGCTAGCTACAACTCGGATTTACAGTGAAATATGCAGGAACTTCAAACCGGCACTAAAAAAGAGACTGAGTAACCGGAGTAAAGTGTTTACTGCAACCCGTTCCCTTTGTGTTAGGTGAACGAACTTCTCTCCACATGCTCAGATCTGAGAGATAAGTGTGTGTGAAAGCCGTCCTTCACCTAGCTTGTTGGGAACACAAAGTTTCTTTTCAGTTGCAAACTCCACTCCATACATATATATGGATAGGTACTAGCTCCAACTGAGTTTTACAGTGATAACTGCAGGAACTTCAAACCGGCACTAGGAAACAGACAGAGAAACCAGAGTAAACGTTTCTCCAGCAAACCGTTCCCTTTGTGCTAGATGAACGAAAGTCTTTCCACATGCTCAGTTGTGAGAGATAAGTGTATGTGAAAGCCGTCCTTCACGTAGCTTGTAGGGAACAGAAAGATTCTATTCAGTTGCAACTCCACTCATACATATATATGGGGAGGTACAATCTCCAAATCGCTTTTACAGTGAAAAATGCAGGAACTTCAAACCGGTACTAGGAAACAGACTGAGAATCCAGAGTAAAAATTTCTTCTGCAACCCGTTCCCTTCGTGCTAGATGAACAAAAGTCTCTCCACATGATCAGTTCTGAGAGATAATTTTGTGTGAAAGCCGTACTTCACCTAGCTTGTTGGGAACACAAAGTATCTTTTCAGTTGCAAACTTCTCTCCATACATATATTTGGGGAGGTACTAGCTCCAACTCGGTTTAACTGTGAAAACTGCAGGAACTTCAAACCGGCACTAGGAAACAGACTAAGAATCCAGAGTATAAGTTTCTCTTTAAACCGTTCCCTTTGTACTAGATGAACGAACGTCTCCCCACATGTTTAGTTCTGAAATATAAGTGTGTGTGAATTCCGTCCTTCACCTAGCTTGTTGGGAACACAAAATTTGATTTCAGTTGCAAACTTCACTCCATATATATATGGGGAGGTACAAGCTCCAACTAGGTTTTACAGAAAACTGCAGGAACTTCAAACCGGCCATAGGAAACAAACTGAGAAGCCAGAGTAACAGTTTCTCCTGCAAAGCGTTCCCTTTGTGCTAGATGAACGAACGTCTCTCCACATGCTCAGTTCTGAGAAATAACTGTGTGTGAAAGCCGTCCTTCACCGAGCTTGTTGGGAACACAAAGTTTCTTTTCAGTTGCAAACTCCACTCCATACATATATATGGGGAGGTACTAGCTCCAACTCGTTTTAAGAGTGAAAAATGCTGGAACTTCAAACCGGCACTAGGTAACAGACTGAGAAACCACAGTAAAAGTTTCTCCTGCAACACGTTCCCTTTGTGGTAGATGAACGAACGTCTCTCCACATGCTCAGTTCTGAGAGATATGTGTGTGTGAAAGCCGTCCTTCACCCAGCTTGTTTGGAATACAAAGGTTCTTTCAGTTGCAAACACCATTCCATAAATATATATGGGGAGTTACTAGCTCCAACTCGGTTTTACAGTGAAAACTGCAGGAAATTCAAACCGGCACTAGGAAACAGACTGAGAATCCAGAGTAAATGTTTCCACTGCAAACCGTTCCCTTTGTGCTAGATGAACGAACGTCTCTCCACATGCTCAGTTCTGAGAGATAACTGTGTTTGAAAGACGTCCTTCACCTAGCTTGTTTGGAACACAAAGTTTCTTTTCAGTTGCAAACCCCACTACATACATATATATGGGGTGGTGCTAGCTACAACTCGGATTTACAGTGAAATATGCAGGAACTTCAAACCGGCACTAAAAAAGAGACTGAGTAACCGGAGTAAAGTGTTTACTGCAACCCGTTCCCTTTGTGTTAGGTGAACGAACTTCTCTCCACATGCTCAGATCTGAGAGATAAGTGTGTGTGAAAGCCGTCCTTCACCTAGATTGTTGGGAACACAAAGATTCTTTTCAGTTGCAAACTCCACTCCATACATATATATGGATAGGTACTAGCTCCAAATGAGTTTTACAGTGATAACTGCAGGAAGTTCAAACCGGCACTAGGAAACAGACAGAGAAACCAGAGTAAACGTTTCTCCAGCAACCCGTTCCCTTTGTGCTAGATGAACGAAAGTCTCTCCACATGATCAGTTCTGAGAGATAAGTTTGTGTGAAAGCCGTACTTCACCTAGCTTGTTGGGAACACAAAGTATCTTTTCAGTTGCAAACTTCACTCCATACATATATTTGGGGAGGTACTAGCTCCAACTCGGTTTAACTGTGAAAACTGCAGGAACTTCAAACCGGCACTAGGAAACAGACTAAGAATCCAGAGTATAAGTTTCTCTTTAAACCGTTCCCTTTGTACTAGATGAACGAACGTCTCCCCACATGTTCAGTTCTGAAATATAAGTGTGTGTGAATTCCGTCCTTCACCTAGCTTGTTGGGAACACAAAATTTGATTTCAGTTGCAAACTCCACTCCATATATATATGGGGAGGTACAAGCTCCAACTAGGTTTTACAGAAAACTGCAGGAACTTCAAAACGGCCATAGGAAACAAACTGAGAAACTAGAGTAAAAGTTTCTCCTGCAACCCGTTCCCTTTGTGCTAGATGAAGGAACGTCTCTCCACATACTCAGTTCTGAGAGATAAGTGTGTGTGAAAGCCGTCCTTCACCTAGCTTGTTGGGAACACAAAGTTTCTTTTCAGTTGCAAACTCCACTCCATACATATATATGGGGTGTTACGAGCTCCAACTCCGTTTAACAGTGAAAAATGCATTACCTTTAAACCGACACTAGGAAACAGACTGAGAGACCAGAGTGAAAGTTTCTCCTGCAAACCGTTCCCTTGGTGCTAGATGAACGAACGTCTCTCCACATGCTCAGTTCTGAGAGATAAGTGTGTGTGAAAGCCGTACTTCAACTAGCTTGTTGGGAACACAAAGTTTCTTTTCACTTGCAAACTCCACTCCCTACATATAAATGGGAGGTACTAGCTGCAACTCGGTTTTACAGTTAAAACTGCAGGAAATTCAAACCGGCACTAGGAAAAAGACTGAGAAACCAGAGTAAAAGTTTCCCCTTCAACCCGTTCCCTTTGTGCTAGATAAACGAACGTCTCTCCACATGCTCAGTTCTGAGAGATAATTGTGTGTTAAAGCCTTCCTTCACCTAGCTTGTTGGGAACACAAAGTTTCTTTTCAGTTGCAAACTCCATTCCATACATATACATGGGGATGTACAAGCTCCAACTCGTTTTAACATTGAAAAATGCAGGAATTTCAAACCAGCACTAGGAAACAGACTGAGAAACCAGAGTAAAAATTTCTCCTGCAAACCGTTCCTTTTGTGCTAGATAAACGAACGTCTCTCCACATGCTCAGTTCTGAGAGATATTTGTGTGTGAAAGCCGTCCTTCACCTAGCTTTTTGGGAACACAAATTTTCTTTTCAGTTGCAAACTCCACTCCATACATATATATGGGTAAGTACTAGCTCCAAATCGGTTTTACAGTGAAACCTGCAGGAACTTCAAACCGGCACTAGGAAACAGACTGAGAAACCAGAGTAAAAGTTTCTCCTGCAACCCTTTCCTTTTGTGCTAGATGAACGAACGTCTCTCCATATACTCAGTTCAGAGCTATAAGTGTGTGTGAAATCCGTCCTTCACCTAGCTTGTTGGGAACACAAAGTTTCTTTTCAGTTGCAAACTCCACTCCATACATATAGATGGGATGTACAAGCTCCAACTCGGTTTTACAGTGAAAACTGTAGGAACTTCAATCCGGTACTAGGAAACAGATTGAGAAACCAAAGTTAAAGTTTCTACTGTAACCCGTTCTCTTCGTGCTAGATGAACGAACGTCTCTCCACATGCTCAGTTCTGAGAGATAAGTGTGTGTGAAAGTCGTCCTTCACCTAGCTTGTTGGGAACACAAAGTTTCTTTTCGGTTGCAAACTCCACTCCATACATATATATGGGGAGGTACTAGCTCCAAAACGGTTTTACTGTGAATACTGCAGGAACTTCAAAACGGCAATAGGGAACAGACTGAGAAACCAGAGTAAAAGATTCTCCTGTAACCCGTTCCCTTCTTGCTAGAAGAACGAACGTCTCTCCACATACTCAGTTCTGAGAGATAAGTGGGTGTGAATGCCCTCCTTCAACTAGCTTGTTTGGAACACAAAGCTTCTTTTCAGTTGCAAACTACATTCCATACATATATATGTGGAGATAATAGCTCCAACTCGGTTTTAAAATGAAAACTGGAGGAACTTCAAACCGGCACTAGGAAACAGACTGAGAAACCAGAGAAAAAGTTTCTTTTGCAACCCGTTCTCTTTGTGCTAGATGAACGAACGTCTTTCCACATGCTCAGTTCGGAGAGATAAGTGTGTGTGTAAGCCGTCCTTCCCCTAGCTTGTTGGGAACACATACATTTTTTCATTTGCAAACTACACTCTATACATATAAACGGGTTGGTACTAGCTGCAACAAGGTTTTATAGTGAAAACTGCAGGAATTTCAATCCGGCACTATGAAACAGACTGAGAAACCAGAGTAAAATTTCTCCTGCAACCCGTTCCTTTTCTGCTAGGTGAACGAACGTCTCCCCACATGCTCGGTTATGAGAGAATAGTCTTTGTGAAAGCCGTCCTTCACCTAGCTTGTTGGGAATACAAAGTTACTTTCCAGTTGCAAAATCCAAACCATGCATATATATGGGGAGGTAGTAGCTCCAACTCTGTTTTACAGTGAAAACTGCAGGAAGTTCAACCCGGCACTAGGAAACAGACTGAGAAACCAGAGAATTAGTTTCTCCTAAAACCCGTTCTCTTTGTGCTAGATGAACGAACGTCTCTCCACATGCTCAGTTCTGAGAGATAACTGTGTTTGAAAGACGTCTTTCACCTAGCTTGTTTGGAACACAAAGTTTCTTTTCAGTTGCAAACCCCACTACGTACATATATATGGGGTGGGGCTAGCTACAACTCGGATTTACAGTGAAATATGCAGGAACTTCAAACCGGCACTAAAAAAGAGACTGAGTAACCGGAGTAAAGAGTTTACTGCAACCCGTTCCCTTTGTGTTAGGTGAACGAACTTCTCTCCACATGCTCAGATCTGAGAGATAAGTGTGTGTGAAAGCCGTCCTTCACCTAGCTTGTTGGGAACACAAAGTTTCTTTTCAGTTGCAAACTCCACTCCATACATATATATGGATAGGTACTAGCTCCAACTGAGTTTTACAGTGATAACTGCAGGAACTTCAAACCGGCACTAGGAAACAGACAGAGAAACCAGAGTAAACGTTTCTCCAGCAAACCGTTCCCTTTGTGCTAGATGAACGAAAGTCTTTCCACATGCTCATTTGTGAGAGATAAGTGTATGTGAAAGCCGTCCTTCACGTAGCTTGTAGGGAACAGAAAGATTCTATTCAGTTGCAACTCCACTCATACATATATATGGGGAGGTACAATCTCCAAATCGCTTTTACAGTGAAAAATGCAGGAACTTCAAACCGGTACTAGGAAACAGACTGAGAATCCAGAGTAAAAGTTTCTTCTGCAACCCGTTCCCTTCGTGCTAGATGAACAAAAGTCTCTCCACATGATCAGTTCTGAGAGATAATTTTGTGTGAAAGCCGTACTTCACCTAGCTTGTTGGGAACACAAAGTATCTTTTCAGTTGCAAACTTCTCTCCATACATATATTTGGGGAGGTACTAGCTCCAACTCGGTTTAACTGTGAAAACTGCAGGAAATTCAAACCGGCACTAGGAAACAGACTAAGAATCCAGAGTATAAGTTTCTCTTTAAACCGTTCCCTTTGTACTAGATGAACGAACGTCTCCCCACATGTTTAGTTCTGAAATATAAGTGTGTGTGAATTCCGTCCTTCACCTAGCTTGTTGGGAACACAAAATTTGATTTCAGTTGCAAACTTCACTCCATATATATATGGGGAGGTACAAGCTCCAACTAGGTTTTACAGAAAACTGCAGGAACTTCAAACCGGCCATAGGAAACAAACTGAGAAACCAGAGTAACAGTTTCTCCTGCAAAGCGTTCCCTTTGTGCTAGATGAACGAACGTCTCTCCACATGCTCAGTTCTGAGAAATAACTGTGTGTGAAAGCCGTCCTTCACCGAGCTTGTTGGGAACCCAAAGTTTCTTTTCAGTTGCAAACTCCACTCCATACATATATATGGGGAGGTACTAGCTCCAACTCGTTTTAAGAGTGAAAAATGCTGGAACTTCAAACCGGCACTAGGTAACAGACTGAGAAACCACAGTAAAAGTTTCTCCTGCAACACGTTCCCTTTGTGGTAGATGAACGAACGTCTCTCCACATGCTCAGTTCTGAGAGATATGTGTGTGTGAAAGCCGTCCTTCACCCAGCTTGTTTGGAATACAAAGTTTCTTTCAGTTGCAAACACCATTCCATAAATATATATGGGGAGTTACTAGCTCCAACACGGTTTTACAGTGAAAACTGCAGGAAATTCAAACCGGCACTAGGAAACAGACTGAGAATCCAGAGTAAATGTTTCCACTGCAAACCGTTCCCTTTGTGCTAGATGAACGAACGTCTCTCCACATGCTCAGTTCTGAGAGATAACTGTGTTTGAAAGACGTCCTTCACCTAGCTTGTTTGGAACACAAAGTTTCTTTTCAGTTGCAAACCCCACTACATACATATATATGGGGTGGTGCTAGCTACAACTCGGATTTACAGTGAAATATGCAGGAACTTCAAACCGGCACTAAAAAAGAGACTGAGTAACCGGAGTAAAGAGTTTACTGCAACCCGTTCCCTTTGTGTTAGGTGAACGAACTTCTCTCCACATGCTCAGATCTGAGAGATAAGTGTGTGTGAAAGCCGTCCTTCACCTAGATTGTTGGGAACACAAAGATTCTTTTCAGTTGCAAACTCCACTCCATACATATATATGGATAGGTACTAGCTCCAAATGAGTTTTACAGTGATAACTGCAGGAAGTTCAAACCGGCACTAGGAAACAGACAGAGAAACCAGAGTAAACGTTTCTCCAGCAACCCGTTCCCTTTGTGCTAGATGAACGAAAGTCTCTCCACATGATCAGTTCTGAGAGATAAGTTTGTGTGAAAGCCGTACTTCACCTAGCTTGTTGGGAACACAAAGTATCTTTTCAGTTGCAAACTTCACTCCATACATATATTTGGGGAGGTACTAGCTCCAACTCGGTTTAACTGTGAAAACTGCAGGAACTTCAAACCGGCACTAGGACTCAGACTAAGAATCCAGAGTATAAGTTTCTCTTTAAACCGTTCCCTTTGTACTAGATGAACGAACGTCTCCCCACATGTTCAGTTCTGAAATATAAGTGTGTGTGAATTCCGTCCTTCACCTAGCTTGTTGGGAACACAAAATTTGATTTCAGTTGCAAACTCCACTCCGTATATATATGGGGAGGTACAAGCTCCAACTAGGTTTTACAGAAAACTGCAGGAACTTCAAAACGGCCATAGGAAACAAACTGAGAAACTAGAGTAAAAGTTTCTCCTGCAACCCGTTCCCTTTGTGCTAGATGAAGGAACGTCTCTCCACATACTCAGTTCTGAGAGATAAGTGTGTGTGAAAGCCGTCCTTCACCTAGCTTGTTGGGAACACAAAGTTTCTTTTCAGTTGCAAACTCCACTCCATACATATATATGGGGTGTTACGAGCTCCAACTCCGTTTAACAGTGAAAAATGCATTACCTTTAAACCGACACTAGGAAACAGACTGAGAGACCAGAGTGAAAGTTTCTCCTGCAAACCGTTCCCTTGGTGCTAGATGAACGAACGTCTCTCCACATGCTCAGTTCTGAGAGATAAGTGTGTGTGAAAGCCGTACTTCAACTAGCTTGTTGGGAACACAAAGTTTCTTTTCACTTGCAAACTCCACTCCCTATATATAAATGGGAGGTACTAGCTGCAACTTGGTTTTACAGTTAAAACTGCAGGAAATTCAAACCGGCACTAGGAAAAAGACTGAGAAACCAGAGTAAAAGTTTCCCCTTCAACCCGTTCCCTTTGTGCTAGATAAACGAACGTCTCTCCACATGCTCAGTTCTGAGAGATAATTGTGTGTCAAAGCCGTCCTTCAACTAGCTTGTTGGGAAAACAAAGTTTCTTTTCAGTTCCAAACTCCAATCCATGCATATATATGGGGTGGTACTAGCTCCAAATCGGTTTTACAGTGAAAACTGCAGGACCTTCAAAACGGCACTAGGAAAATCACTGAAGTACCTGAGTAAAATTTTCTCCTGCAACCCGTTCTTTTTGTGCTACATGAACGAACGTCTCTCCACATACTCAGTTCTGAGAGACAAGTGTGTGTGAAAGCCGTACTTCAACTAGCTTGTTGGGAACACAAAGTTTCTTTTCAGATGCAAACTCCACTCCATACATATAAATGGGGAGGTACAAGCTGCAACTCGGTTTTACAGTGAAAACTGCAGGAACTTCAAACCGGCACTAGGAAAAAGACAGAGAAAGCAAAGTAAAGGTTTCTCCAGCAACCCGTTCCCTTTGTGCTAGATGAACGAATGTCTCTCCACATGCTCAGTTGTGAGAGATGAGTGTATGTGAAAGCCGTCCTTCACCTAGCTTGTAGGGAACAGAAAGATTCTTTTCAGTTGCAACTCCACTCCATACATATATATGGGGAGGTACTAGCACCAAATCGGTTTTACAGTGAAAATTGCAGGAACTACAACCCGGTACTAGGAAACAGACTGAGAATCCAGAGTAAAAGTTTCTTCTGCAACCCGTTCCCTTCATGCTAGATGAACGAAAGTCTCTCCACATGATCAGTTATGAGAGATAAGTATGTGTGAAAGCCGTCCTTCACCTTGCTTGTTGGAAATCAAACATTCTTAAAAGTTGCAAACTCCACTCCATACATATATATGGGGAAGTACTAGCTCCAACTCGGTTTAATAGTGAAAACTGCAGGAACTTCAAACCGGCAGTAGGAAACAGACTAAGAATCCAGAGTATAAGTTTCTCCTTCAAAGCGTTCCCTTTGTAGTAGATGAACGAACGTCTCTCCACATGCTCAGTTCTGAGATATAAGTGTGTGTGAATTCCGTCTTTCACCTAGCTTGTTGGGAACACAAAATTTGTTTTCAGTTGCAAACTCCACTCCATATATATATGGGGAGGAACAAGCTCCAACTCTGTTTTACAGTGAAAACTGCATGAGCTTCAAACCGGCACTAGGAAAAAGACTGAGGAACCACAGTAAAAGTTTCTCTTGCAATCCGTTCCCTTTGTGCTAGATGAACGAAAGTCTCTCCGCATGCTCAGTTATGAGAGATTATGGTGTGGGAAAGCCTTCCTTCACCTAGCTTGTTGGGAACACAAAGTTTATTTTTATTTGCAAACTCCATTCCATACATATATATGGGGAGGTACTAGCTCCAACCCGTTTTTACAGTGAAAACTGCAGGAACTTCAAACCGGCATTAGGAAACAGACTGAGGAACCAGTGTAAAAGTTTCTCCTGCAACCCGTTTCCTTTGTGCTAGATGAACGAAATTCTCTCCACATGCTAAGTTTTGAGAGATTAGTGTGTGTGAAAGCCGTCCTTCACCTTGCTTGTTGGGAACACAATGATACTTTTCAGTTGCAAACTCCACCCCATACATATATATGTGGAGGTAAAGCTCGAACTCGGTTTTAGAGTGAAAAATGCAGGAACATCAAAACGGAACTAGGAAACAGACTGAGAAACAAGAGTAAAATTTACTCCTGCTAACCGTTCCCTTTGTGCTAGATGAACGAACGTCTCTCCACATGCTCAGTTCTGAGAGATCAGCGTGTGTGAAAGCCGTCCTTCACCTAGCTTGTTTGGAACACAAAGTTTCTTTTCAGTTGCAAACTCCAATCCATACACATATATTAAGAGGTACTAGCTCCAACACGGTTTGACAGTGAAAACTGCAGGACCTTCAAACCGGCACTCGGAAACAGACTGAGTATCCAGAGTAAAAGTTACGCCTGCAACCCTTTCCCTTTGTGTTAGATGAACGAATGACTCTCCACATGCTCAGTTGTGAGAGATAAGTGTGTGTGAAAGCCGTCCTTCACACAGATTGTTTGGAACACAAAGTTTCTTTTCAGTTGCAAACTCCACTCCATACATATAGATGGGGAGGTTCTAGCTCCAACTCGGTTTTACAGAGAAAACTGCAGGAACTTCAAACCGGCACTTTGAAACAGCCTGAGAAACCAGAGTAAAATTTCTCCTGCAACCCGTTCCCTTTGTGCTAGATGAACGAACTTATCTCCATATGCTCAGTTCTGAGAGATAAGTGTGTGTGAAAGCCGTCCTTCAACCAGCTTGTTTGGAATACAAAGTTTCTTTCAGTTGCAAACTCCATTCCATAAATATATATGGGGAAGTACTAGCTCCAACTCGGTTTTACAGTGAAAACTGCAGGAATTTCCAATCGGCACTAGGAAACAGACTGAGAATCCAGAGTAAATGTTTCCACTGCAACCCTTTCCCTTTTTGCTAGATGAACGAACGTCTCTCCACATGCTCAGTTCTGAGAGATAACTGTGTTTGAAAGACGTCCTTCACCTAGCTAGTTTGGAACACAAAGTTTCTTTTCAGTTGCAAACCCCACTACATACATATATATGGGGAGGTACTAGCTACAATTCGGATTTACAGTGAAATGTGCAGGAACTTCAAACCCGTACTAAATAAGAGACTGAGTAACCGGAGTAAAGAATTTACTGCAACCCGTTCCCTTTGTGTTAGGTGAAAGAACGTCTCTCCACATGCTCAGTTCTGAGAGATAAGTGTGTGTGAAATCCGTCCTTCACGTAGCTTGTAGGGAACACAGTTTCATTTTAGTTGCAAACTCCACTCCATACATATAATAGGGAGGTACTAGCTCCCACTCGGGTTTACAGTGATAACTGCAGGAAATTCAAACCGGCAGTAGGAAACACACTGAGAAACCAGAGTAAAAGTTTCTCCTGCAATCCATTCCCTTTGTGCTAGATGAACGAACTTATCTCCATATGCTCAGTTCTGAGAGATAAGTGTGTGTGAAAGCCGTCCTTCACCTTGCTTCTTTGGAACACATAGATTCTTTTCAGTTGCAAACTCTTCTCCATACATATATATGGGAGGTACTAGCTCCAACTCGGTTTTACAGTGAAAACTGCAGGAACTTCTAACCTACACTAGGAAACAGACTGTGAAACCAGAGTAAAAGTTACTCCTGCAACCCGTCCTTTTGTGCTAGATGAACGAACGTCTCTCCATATGCTCAGTTCAGAGAGATAAGTGTCTGTGAAAGCCGTCCTTCACCTAGTTTGTTGGGAACAGAACGTTTGTTTTCAGATGAAAATTCCACTCCATACATATATATGGGGAGGTAATAGCTCCAACTCGGTTTAACAGTGAAAACTGCAGGAACGTCAAACCGGCACTAGGAAATATACTGAGAAACCAGAGTAAAAGTTTCCCCTGCAAAAAGTTCCCTTTGTGCTAGATGAACAAATGTCTCTCCACATGCTCAGTTCTGAGAGAAAAGTGAGTGTGAGAGCCGTCCTTCACCTAGCTTGTTTTGAACACAAAGTTTCTTTTCAGTTGCAAACTCCAATCCGTACATATATATGGGGAGGTACTAGCTCCAAATCGGATTAACAGTGAAAACTGCAGGACCATCAAACCGGCTCTAGGAAATAGACTGAGAAACCAGAGTAAAAGTTTCTCCTGCAACCCGTTCATTTTGTGCTTGATGACAGAACGTCTCTCCACGTGCTCAGTTCTGAGAGATAAGTGTGTGTGAAAGCCGTCCTTCACCAAGCTTGTTGGGAACACAAAGTTTCTTTTCAGTTGCAAACTCCACTCCATACATATATATGGATAGGTACTAGCTCCAACTGAGTTTTACAGTGATAACTGCAGGAACTTCAAACCGGCACTAGGAAACAGACAGAGAAACCAGAGTAAACGTTTCTCCAGCAAACCGTTCCCTTTGTGCTAGATGAACGTAAGTCTCTCCACATGCTCAGTTGTGAGAGATAAGTGTATGTGAAAGCCGTCTTTCACGTAGCTTGTAGGGAACAGATTCTATTCAGTTGCAACTCCACTCATACATATATATGGGGAGGTACTATCTCAAAATCGGTTTTACAGTGAAAAATGCAGGAACTTCAACCCGGTACTAGGAAACAGACTGAGAATCCAGAGTAAAAGTTTCTTCTGCAACCCGTTCCCTTCGTGCTAGATGAACAAAAGTCTCTCCACATTATCAGTTCTGAGAGATAAGTTTGTGTGAAAGCCGTACTTCACCTAGCTTGTTGGGAACAGAAAGTATCTTTTCAGTTGCAAACTTCACTCCATACATATATTTGGGGAGGTACTAGCTCCAACTCGTTTTAACTGTGAAAACTGCAGGAACTTCTAACCGGCACTAGGAAACAGACTAAGAATCCAGAGTATAAGTTTCTCCTTCAAACCGTTCCCTTTGTACTAGATGAACGAACGTCTCCCCACATGTTCAGTTCTGAGATATATGTGTGTGTGAATTCCGTCCTTCACCTAGCTTGTTGGGAACACAAAATTTGATTTCAGTTGCAAACTCCACTCCATATATATATGGGGAGGTACAAGCTCCAACTAGGTTTTACAGAAAACTGCAGGAACTTCAAACCGGCCATAGGAAACAAACTGAGAAACCAGAGTAAAAGTTTCTCCTGCAACCCGTTCCCTTTGTGCTAGATGAACGAACGTCTCTCCACATGCTCAGTTCTGAGAAATAACTGTGTGTGAAAGCCGTCCTTCACCGAGCTTTTTGGGAACACAAAGTTTCTTTTCAGTTGCAAACTCCACTCCATACATATATATGGTGAGGTACTAGCTCAAACTCCATTTAACAGTGAAAAAAGTACCTTCTAACAGGCACTATGAAAGAGACTGAGGAACCAGAGTAAAAGGTTTTCCAGCAACCCTTTCCCTTTGTGCTAAATGAACGAACTTCTCTCCACAAGCTCAGTTCTGAGAGATAAGTGTGTGTCAAAGCCGTCCTTCAACTAGCTTGTTGGAACACAAAGTTTCTTTTCAGTTGCCAACTCCACTCCATACATATATATGGGGAGGTACTAGCTCCAAATCGTTTTCACAGTGAAAACTGCAGGAACTTCAAACCGGAAATAAAAAACAGACTGAGGAACCAGAGTAAAAGTTACACCTGTGACCCGTTCCCTTTGTGCTATATGAACGAACGTCTCTCAACATGCTCAGTTCTGAGAGATAAGTGTGTGTTTAAGCCGTCCTTCACCTAGCTTGTTGGGAACACAAAGTTTCTTTTCAGTTGCCAACTCCACTCCATACATATATATGGGGAGGTACTTGCACCAACACGGTTATACAGGGAAAACTGCAGGAACATCAAACCGGCACTAGGAAAAAGACTGAGAAACCAGAGTAAAGATTCCCCTTCAACCCGTTCCTTTTGTTCTAGATGAACGAACTTCTCTCCACATGCTCAGTTCTGAGAGATAAGTGTGTGTCAAAGCCGTCCTTCAACTAGCTTTTTGGGAACACATAGTTTCTTTTCAGTTGCAAACTCCACTCCATACATATATATGGGGAGGTAATAGCTCCAAATCAGTTTTACAGTGAAAACTGCAGGACCTTCAAACCGGCACTAGGAAACACACTGAGGAACCTGAGTAAAAGTTTCTCCTGCAACACGTTCTTTTTGTGCCACATGAACGAGCGTCTCTCCACATGCTCAGTTCTGAGAGATAAGTGTGTGTGAAAGCCGTCCTTCACCTAGCTTGTTGGGAACACAAAGTTTCTTTCAGTTTCAAACTCCAATCCATAAATATATATGTGGAGGTACTAGCTACAACTCGGTTTTACAATGAAAAATGCAGGAACTTCAAACCGGCACTAGGAAACAGACAGAGAAAGCAGAGTAAAGGTTTCTCCAGCAACCCGTTCCCTTTGTGCTAGATGAACGAAAGTCTCTCCACATGCTCAGTTCTGAGAAATATGTGTGTGTGATAGCCGTCCTTCATCTAGCTTGTTGGGAACATAAAGTTTGTTTTCAGTTTTAAACTCCACTCCATACATATGTATGGGTAGGTACTAGCACCAACACGATTTTACAGTGAATACTGCAGGACCTTGAAACCGGCACTAGGAAACAGACTGAGGAACCAGAGAAAAAGTTTCTCCTGCAACCCGTTCCCTTTGTGCTAGATGAACGAACGTCTCTCCACATGCTCAGTTCTGAGAGATGTGTGTGTTAAAGCCGTTCTTCAACTAGCTTGTTGGAAAAACAAATTTTCTTTTCAGTTGCAAACTCCACTCCATACATATATATGGGGATTTACAAGCCTCAACACTTTTTTACAGTGATAACTGCAGGAACATCTAACCGGCACTAGGAAACAGACTGAGAAAACAAGTAAAATTTTCTCCTGCAACCCGTTCCGTTTCTGCTAGATGAACGAACGTCTCTCCACATGCTCAGTTCTGAGAGATAAGTGTGTGTGAATGTCATCCTTCACCTAGGTTGTTGGTAACACCAAGTTTCTTTTCAATTCCATCTCCACTCCATACATATATATGGGGATGTAGTAGCTCCAACTCGGTTTTAAAGTGAAAACTGCAGGAAAGTCAAACCGGCACTAGGAAACAGACTGAGAAACCAGAGTAAAAGTTTCTCCTGCAACCCGATCCTTTTGTGCTAGATGAACGAACGTCTCTCCATATGCACAGTTCTGAGAGATAAGTGTGTGTGAAAGGCATGCTTCAAATAGCTTGTTGGGAAGAAAAAGTTTGTTTTCAGTTTTAAAGTCCACTCCAAACATATGTATGGGTAGGTACTAGCACCAACACGATTTTACAGTGAATACTGCAGGACCTTGAAACTGGCACTAGGAAACAGACTGAGGAAAAAGAGAAAAAGTTTCTCCTGCAACCAGTTCCCTTTGTGCTACATGAACGAACTTCTCTCCACATGCTCAGGTCTGAGACAAGTGTGTGTGAAAGCCGTCCTTCACCTAGCTTGTTGGGAAAAAAAAAGGTTCTTTTAAGTTGCAAACCCTTTTCCATTCATATATATGGGGTGGTACAAGTTCCAACGTTTTTTACAGTGAAAACTGCAGCAAATTCAAACGGACACTATGAAACAGACTTAGAATCCAGAGTAAAATTTCTTCTGCCAACTTTCCCCTTGGTGCTGGATGAATTAAAGTCTCTCCACATACTCAGTTCTGAGAGATAAGTGTGTGTGAAACCGTACTTCAGCTGGCTTGTAGGGAACAGAAAGTATCTATTCAGGTGCAAAATCCACTCCATACATATATAAGGGGAGGTACTAGCTCCAACTCGGTTTTACAGTGAAAACTGCATGAACTTCAAACCGGCACTAGGAAAAAGGCTGAGGAACCACAGTAAAAGTTTCTCCTGCAATCCGTTCCCATTGTGCTAGATGAACGAACGCCTCTCCACATGCTCAGTTCTGAGAGATAAGTGTGTGTGAATGCCGTCCTTCACCTAGCTTGTTGGGAACACAACGTTTCTTTTCAGTTGCAAACTCCACTCCATAAATTTATAAGGGGAGGTACTAGCTCTAACTCGGTTTTACAGTGAAAACTGAAGGAAGTTCAAACCGGCACTAGGAAAAAGACTGAGAATCCAGAGTAAAAGTTTCTCCTGAAACCCGTTCCCTTTTGGCTAAATGAACGAACGTCCCTCAACATGCTGAGTTCTGAGAAATATGTGTTTGTGAAAGCCGTCCTTCAACTAGCTTGTTGGGAACACAAAGTTTCTTTTCAGTTGCAAACTCCAATCCATAAATATATATGGGGAGGTAGTAGCTCCAACTCGGTTTTACAGTGAAAACTGCAGGAACATCAAACCGGCACTAGGAAACAGACTGAAAAGCCTGAGTATATGTTACACCTGCAAAACGTTCCCTTTGTGCTAGATGAATGAACGTCTCTCCACATGCTCAGTTCTGAGAGATAAGTGTGTGTTAAAGCCGTCCTTGACCTAGCTTGTTGGGAACACAAAATTTCTTTTCAGTTGCAAACTCCACTCCATACATATATATGGGGAAGTACTAGCTCCAACTCCGTTTTACAGTGAAAACTGCAGGAACTTCAAACCGGCACTAGGAAAATGAGTGAGGAACCACAGTAAAAGTTTCTCCTGCAATCCGTTCCCATTGTGCTAGATGAACGAACGTCTCTCCACATGCTCAGTTCTGAGAAATATTTGTGTGTGAAAGCCGTCCTTCATCTAGCTTGTTGGGAACACAAAGTTTCTTTTCAGTTGCAAAATCCACTCCATGCATATATAAGGGGAGGTACTAGCTCCAACTCGGTTTTACAGTGAAAACTGCATGAACTTCAAACCGGCACTAGGAAAAAACTGAGGAACCACAGTAAAAGTTTCTCCTGCAATCCGTTCCCATTGTGCTAGATGAACGAACGCCTCTCCACATGCTCAGTTCTGAGAGATAAGTGTGTGTGAATGCCTTCCTTCACCTAGCTTGTTGGGAACACATCGTTTCTTTTCAGTTGCACACTCCACTCCATAAATTTATATGGGGAGGTACTAGCTCCAACTCGGTTTTACAGTGAAAACTGAAGGAACTTCAAACCGGCACTAGGAAAAAGACTGAGAATCCAGAGTAAAAGTTTCTCCTGCAACCCGTTCCCTTTTGGCTAAATGAACGAACGTCTCTCCACATGCTCAGTTCTGAGAAATATGTGTGTGTGAAAGCCGTCCTTCATCTAGCTTGTTGGGAAAACAAAGTTTCTTTTCAGTTGCAAACTCCACTCCATACATTTATATGGGGTGGTAATATCTCCAAATCGGTTTTACAGTGAAAAGTGCAGGAACTTCAAAACAGCACTAGGAAAAAGACTGAGAATCCAGAGTGAAAGTTTCTCCTGCAACCCGTTCCCTTTGTGCTAGATGAACGAACGTCTCTCCACATGCTCAGTTCTGAGATATATGTGTGTGAAAGCCGTCCTTCATCTAGCTTGTTGGGAACACAAAGTTTCTTTTCAGTTGCAAACTCCACTCCATACATATATATGGGTAGGTACTAGCTCCAACTCGGTTTTACAGTGAAAACTGCAGGATCTTCAAACCGGCACTAGGAAACAGACTGAGAACCCAGAGTAATAGTTTCTCCTGCAACCCGTTCCCTTTGTGCTAGATGAACGAAAGTCTCTTCACATGCTCAGTTCTGAGAGATAAGTGTGTGTGAAATCCATCCTTCACCTAGGTTGTTGGTAACACCAAGTTTCTTTTCAATGCCATCTCCACTCCATACATATATATGGGGATGTAGTAGCTCCAACTCGGTTTTACAGTGAAAACTGCAGGAAAGTCAAACCGGCACTAGGAAACAGACTGAGAAACCAGAGTAAAAGTTTCTCCTGCAACCCGATCCTTTTGTGCTAGATGAACGAACGTCTCTCTTTATGCACAGTTCTGAGAGATAAGTGTGTGTGAAAGGCATGCTTCAAATAGCTTGTTGGGAACAAAAAGTTTGTTTTCAGTTTTAAACTCCACTCCATACATATGTATGGGTAGGTACTAGCACCAACACGATTTTACAGTGAATACTGCAGGACCTTGAAACCGGCACTAGGAAACAGACTGAGGAAACAGAGAAAAAGTTTCTCCTGCAACCCGTTCCCTTTGTGCTACATGAACGAACTTCTCTCCACATGCTCAGTTCTGAGATAATTGTGTGTGAAAGCCGTCCTTCACCTAGCTTTTTCGGAAAAAAAAAGGTTCTTTTCAGTTGCAAACACTTCTCCATTCATATATATGGGGTGGTACAAGCTCCAAATTTTTTTTACAGTGAAAACTGCAGCAAATTCAAACGGGCACAATGAAACAGACTTAGAATCCAGAGTAAAATTTCTTCTGCCAACTTTCCCCTTGGTGCTGGATGAACGAAAGTCTCTCCACATACTCAGTTCTGAGAGATAAGTGTGTGTGAAACCGTACTTCAGCTGGCTTGTAGGGAACAGAAAGTATCTATTCAGGTGCAAAATCCACTCCATACATATATAAGGGGAGGTACTAGCTCCAACTCGGTTTTACAGTGAAAACTGCAAGAACTTCAAACTGGCACTAGGAAAAAGGCTGAGGAACCACAGTAAAAGTTTCTCCTGCAATCCGTTCCCATTGTGCTAGATGAACGAACGCCTCTCCACATGCTCAGTTCTGAGAGATAAGTGTGTGTGAATGCCGTCCTTCACCTAGCTTGTTGGGAACACAACGTTTCTTTTCAGTTGCAAACTCCACTCCATAAATTTATATGGGGAGGTACTAGCTCCAACTCGGTTTTACAGTGAAAACTGAAGGAACTTCAAACCGGCAGTAGGAAAAAGACTGAGAATCCAGAGTAAAAGTTTCTCTTGAAACCCGTTCCATTTAGGCTAAATGAACGAACGTCCCTCAACATGCTGAGTTCTGAGAAATATGTGTTTGTGAAAGTCGTCCTTCAACTAGCTTGTTGGGAACACAAAGTTTCTTTTCAGTTGCAAACTCCAATCCATAAATATATATGGGGAGGTAGTAGCTCCAACTCGGTTTTACAGTGAAAACTGCAGGAACATCAAACCGGCACTAGGAAACAGACTGAAAAGCCTGAGTAAAAGTTACACCTGCAAAACGTTCCCTTTGTGCTAGATGAACGAACGTCTCTCCACATGCTCAGTTCTGAGAGATAAGTGTGTGTCAAAGCCGTCCTTCAACTAGCTTGTTGGGAACACAAAGTTTCTTTTCAGTTCCAAACTCCAATCCATACATATATATGGGGTGGTACTAGCTCCAAATCGGTTTTACAGTGAAAACTGCAGGACCTTCAAAACGGCACTAGGAAAATCACTGAATTACCTGAGTAAAATTTTCTCCTGCAACCCGTTCTTTTTGTGCTACATGAACGAACGTCTCTCCACATACTCAGTTCTGAGAGACAAGTGTGTGTGAAAGCCGTACTTCAACTAGCTTGTTGGGAACACAAAGTTTCTTTTCAGTTGCATTCTCCACTCCATACATATAAATGGGGTGGTACTAGCTGCAACTCGGTTTTACAGTTAAAACTGCAGGAAATTCAAACCGGCACTAGAAACAGACTGAGGAACCAGAATAAATGTTTTTCCTGTAACCCGGTCCCTTTGTGCTAGAGGAATGCAAGTGTCTCCACTTGCTCAGTTCTGAGAGATAAGTGTGTGTGAAAGCCGTCCTTCATCTAGTTGTTGGGAACACAAAGTTTATTTTCATTTGCAAACTCCATTGCATACATATATATGGTTAGGTACTAGCTCCAACTCAGTTTTACAGTGAAAACTGCAGGAACTTTAAACCGGCACTAGGAAAAAGACTGAGGAACCACAGTAAAAGTTTCTCTTGCAATCCGTTCCCTTTGTGCTAGATGAACGAAAGTCTCTCCAGATGCTCAGTTATGAGAGATTATGGTGTGGGAAAGCCTTCCTTCACCTAGCTTGTTGGGAACACAAAGTTTATTTTTATTTGCAAACTCCATTCCATACATATATATGTTGAGGTACTAGCTCCAACACGTTTTTACAGTGAAAACTGCAGGAACTTCAAACCGGCACTAGGAAACAGACTGAGAAACCAGAGAAAAAGTTTCTTTTGCATCCCGTTCTCTTTGTGCTAGATGAACGAACGTCTTTCCACATGCTCAGTTCGGAGAGATAAGTGTGTGTGTAAGCCGTCCTTCCCCTAGCTTGTTGGGAACACATACATTTTTTCATTTGCAAACTACACTCTATACATATAAACGGGTTGGTATTAGCTGCAACATGGTTTTATAGTGAAAACTGCAGGAATTTCAATCCGGCACTATGAAACAGACTGAGAAACCAGAGTAAAATTTCTCCTGCAACCCGTTCCTTTTCTGCTAGGTGAAAGAACGTCTCTCCACATGCTCGGTTATGAGAGAATAGTCTTTGTGAAAGCCGTCCTTCACCAAGCTTGTTGGGAATACAAATTTTCTTTCCAGTTGCAAAATCCAATCCATGCATATATATGGGGAGGTAGTAGCTCCAACTCTGTTTTACAGTGAAATCTGCAGGAACTTCAAACCGGCACTAGGAAACAGACTGACAACCCAGAGCAAAAGTTTCTCCTGCATCCCGTTCCCTTTGTGCTAGATGAACCAAAGTCTCCCACATGCTCAGTTCTGAGAGATACGTGTGTGTGAAAGCCATAGTTCACCTAGCTTGTTGGGAACACAAAGTTTGTTATCAGTTGCAAACACATCTCCATAAATATATAAGGGGAGGTACTAGCTCCAACTCGGTCTTACAGTGAAAACTGCAGGAACTTCAACCCGGCAGTAGGAAAGAGACTGAGAAACCAGAGAAAAAGTTTACCCTGCAACCCATTCCCTTTGTGCTAGATGAACGAAAGTCTCTCCACATGGTCAGTTCTGAGATATATATGTTTGTGAAAGCCGTCCTTCACATAGGTTGTTGGGAACTCAATGTTTCTTTTTAGTTGCAAACTACACTCCATACATATATATGGGGAGGTACTAGCTCCACCTCGGTTTTACAGTGAAAACTGCAGGAACTTCAACCCGGCACTAGGAAAGAGACTGAGAAAACAGAGTAAAAGTTTCCCCTGCAACCCGTTCCCTTTGTGCGAGATGAACGAACGTCTCTCCACATGCTCAGTTCTGACAGATAAGAGTGTGTGAATGCCGTACTTCACCTAGCTTCTTGGGAACACAAAGTTTCTTTTCAGTTGCAAACCCCAATTCATACATATATATGTGGAGGTACTATCTCCAACTCGGTTTTACAGTGAAAACTGCAGGAAATTCAAACCGGCACTAGGAAACAGACTGAGAAACCAGAGTAAAAGTTTCTCCTGCAACCCGTTCCCTTTAGGATAGATGAACGAACGTCTCTCCTCATGCTCAGTTCTGAGAGATAAGTGTGTGTGAAAGCAGTACTTCACCTAGTTTGTAGGGAACACAAAGTTTCTTTCCAGTGGCAAACTCCACTCCATACATATTAATGGGGAAGTACTAGCTCCAACTCGGTTTTACAGTGAAAACTGCAGGAAATTCAAACCGGCACTAGGAAACAGACTGAGAAACTAGAGTACAAGTTTCTCCACCAACCCGTCCCATTTGTGCTAGATGAAAGAACCACTCTCCACATCCTCTATTCTGAGAGATATGTGTGTGTGAAAGCCGTCCTTCAACTAGCTTTTTGGGAACACAAAGTTTCTTTTCAGTTGAAAACACCTCTCCATATATATATAAGGGGAGGTATAGCTCCAACTCGGATTTACTGTGAAAACTGCAGGAACTTCAAACCGGCACTAGGAATCAGACTGAAAAACCAGACTGAAAGTTTCTCCAGCAACCCGTTCCTTTTGTGCTAGATGAACGAAAGTCTCTCCACATGCTGAGTTCTGAGAGATAATTGTGTGTGAAAGCCGTCCTTCACCTATCTTGTTGGGAACACAATGTTTTATTCAGTGGCAAACTCCACTCCTAACATATTAATGGGGAGGTAGTAGCTCCAAATCGGTTTTACAGTGAAAACTGAAGGAACTTCAAACCGGCACTAGGAAACAGACTGAGAAACCTGAGTAAAAGTTTCTCCTGCAAACCGTTCCCTTTGTGTTACATGAACGAACGTCTCTCCACATGCTGAGTTCTGAGAGATATATGTGTGTGAAAGCAGCACTTCACCTAGCTTGTGGGGAACACAAAGTTTCTTTTCAGTTGCAAACTCCACTCCATACATATTAATTGGGAGGTACTAGCTCAAATTCGGTTTTACAGTGAAAACTGCAGGAACTTGCAACCGGCACTAGGAAACAGACTGAGAAACAAGAGTAAAAGTTTCTCCTCCAACCCGTCACATTTGTGCTAGGTGAAAGAACCACTCTCTACATGCTCTTTTCTGAGAGATATGTGTGTGTGAATGCCGTCCTTCAACTAGCTTTTTGGGAACACCAAGTTTTTTTCTGTTGAAAACACCTCTCCATACATATATATGGGGAGGTACTAGCTCCAACTCGGTTTTACTGTGAAAACTGCAGGAACTTCAAAGCGGCAGTAGGAAACAGACTGAGAAACCAGAGTAAAAGTTTCTCCTGCAACACGTTCCCTTTTTGCTAGATGAATGAACGTCTCTCCACATGCTCAGATCTGAGAGATATGTGTGTGTGAAAGCCGTCCTTCACCAAGCTTGTTGGGAACACAAAGTTTCTTTTTTGTTGCAAACTCCACTTCATACATATACATGGAGTGGTACTAGCTTCAACTCGGTTTTACAGTGAAGACTGCAGGAACTTCAAACCGGCACTAGGAAACAGACTGAGAAACCTGAGTAAATGTTTCTCCTGCAAACCGTTCCTTTTGTGCTAGATGAACGAACGGCTCTCCAAAAGCTCAATTCTGAGAGATATGTGTTTGTGAAAGCCGTCCTTCACCAATCTTGTTGGGAACACAAAGTTTCTTTTCAGTTGCCAACCCCACTCCATATATATATATGGGGAGTTACGAGCTCCAACTCGGTTTTAAAGAGAAAACTGCAGGAAATTCAAACAGGCACTAGGAAACAGACTGAGAAACCAGAGTAAAATTTCTCCTGCAACCCATTCCTTTTGTGCTAGATGAACGAACGTCTCTCCACATGCTGAGTTTAGAGATATAATAGTGTGTGAAAGCCATCCTTCACCTATCTTGTTGGGAACACAAAGTTTCTTTTCTGTTGCAATCTCCACTCAATAGATATTAATGAGGAGGTACTAGCTTCAACTCGGTTTTAGAGTGAAAACTGCAGGAACATACAACCGGCACTGGGAAACAGACTGAGAAACCAGAGTAAAAATTTCTCCTGCAACACGTTCCCTTTTTGCTAAATGAATGAACGTCTCTCCACATGCTCAGTTCTGAGAGATAATTGTGTGTGAAAGCCGTCCTTCAACTTGCTTGTTGGGAACACAAAGTTTCTTTTCAGTTGCAAACTACACTCCATATATATATATGGGGAGGTACGAGCTCCAACTCGGTTTTACAGTGAAAACTGCAGGAACTTCAAACCGGCACTAGGAAACAGACTGAGAAACCAGAGTAAAAGTTTCTCCTGCCAACCGTTCCTTTTGTGCTAGATGAACGAACTTCTCTCCACATGCTGAGTTCTGAGAGATAATTGTGTGTGAAAGCCATCCTTCAACTATCTTGTTGGGAACACAAAGTTTCTTTTCAGTTGCAAACTCCACTCAATACATATTAATGAGGAGGTACTAGCTTCAATTCGGTTTTAGAGTGAAAACTGCATGAACATACAACCGGCACTAGGAAACAGACTGAGAAACCAGAGTAAATGTTTCTCCTGCAACCCGTCCCATTTGTGCTAGATGAAAGAACCACTCTACACATCCTCTATTCTGAGAGATATGTGTGTGTGAAAGCCGTCCTTCAACTAGCTTGCTGGGAACACAAAGTTTATTTTCAGTTGCAAACACCTCTCCATTCCTATATATGGGGAGGTACTAGCTCCAACTCGGTTTTACAGTGAAAACTGCAGGAACTTCAAACCGGCACTAGTAAACAGACAGAGAAACCAGAGTAAATGTATCACCTGCAAACCGTTCCCTTTGTGCTAGATGAACGAAAGTCTCTCCACATGCTCATTTCTGAGAGATAAGTGTGTGTGAAAGCCTTCCTTCACCAAGCTTGTTGGGAACACAAAGTTTCTTTTCAGTTGCAAACTCCACTCCTTACATATTAATGAGGAGGTACTAGCTCCAACTCGGTTTTACAGTGAAAACTGCAGGAACTTGCAACCGGCACTAGGAAACAGACTGAGAATCAAGAGTAAAAGTTTCTCCTGCAACCCGTCACATTTGTTCTAGATGAAAGAACCACTCTCCACATGCTCTTTACTGAGAGATATGTGTGTGTGAAAGCCGTCCTTCAACAACCTTTTTGGGAACACAAATTTCTTTTCAGTTGAAAACAGCTCTCCATACATATATATGGGGAGGTACTAGCTCCAAATCGGTTTTACTGTGAAAACTGCAGGAACTTCAAAGCGGCACTAGGAAACAGACTTAGAAACCAGAGTAAAAGTTTCTCCTGCAACACGATCCCTTTGTGCTAGATGAACGAACGTCTCTCCACATGCTCAGTTCTGAAAGATATGTGTGTGTGAAAGCCGTTCTTCACCAAGCTTGTTGGGAACACAAAGTTTCTTTTCATTTGCCAACTCCACTTCATACATATACATGGAGAGGTACTAGCTCCAATTCGGTTTTACAGTGAAAACTGCAGGAACTTCAAACCGGCACTAGGAAACAGACTGAGAAACCAGAGTAAAAGTTTCTCCTGCAACCCGTTCTTTTTGTGCTAGATGAAAGAACGTTCTCCACATGCTGAGTTCTGAGAGATAATTATGTGTGAAAGACGTCCTTCACATATCTTGATGGGAACACAAAGTTTCTTTTAAGTTGCAATCTCCACTCAATACATATTAATGAGGAGGTACTAACTCCAACTCGGTTTTACAGTGAAAACTGCAGGAACTTCCAACCGGCACTAGGAAACAGACTGAGAAACCAGAGTAAATGTTTCTCCTGCAACCCGTTCCCTTTGTGCTGGATGAACGAACGGCTCTGCAAAAGCTCAGTTCTGAGAGATAAGTGTGTTTGAAAGCCGTCCTTCAACTAGCTTGTTGGGAACACAAAGTTTCTTTTCAGTTGCAAACACCTCTCCATACATATATATGGGGAGATACTAGCTCCAACTCTGTTTTACAGTGAAAACTGCAGGGACTTCCAACATGCACTAGGAAACAGACTGAGGAACCAGAGTAATAGTTTCTCCTGCAACCCGTTCTTTTTGTGCTAGATAAACGAAAGTCTCTCCACATGCTGAGTTCTGAGAGTTAACTGTGTGTGAAAGCCGTCCTTCACCTATCTTGTTGAGAATACAATGTTTCTTTTCATTGGCAAACTCCACTCCTAACATATTAATGGGGAGGTAGTAGCTCCAAATCGGTTTTACAGTGAAAACTGCAGGAACTTCAAACCGGCACTGGGAAAAAGACTGAGAAACCAGACTAAAAGTTTCTCCTGCAACCCGTTCCCTTTGGGCTATATGAACGAAAGTCTCTCCACATGCTCATTTCTGAGATATAAGTGTGTGTGAAAGCCGTCCTTCACTTAGCTTGTGGGGAACACAAAGTTTCTTTTCAGTTGCAAACTCCACTCAATACATATTAATTGGGAGGTACTAGCTCCAACTCGGTTTTACAGTGAAAACTGCAGGAACTTGCAACCGGCACTAGGAAACAGACTGAGAAACAAGAGTAAAATTTTCTCCTGCAATCCGTCACATTTGTGCTAGGTGAAAGAACCACTCTCTACATGCTCTTTTCTGAGAGATATGTGTTTGTGAATGCCGTCCTTCAACTAGCTTTTTGGGAACACAAAGCTTCTTTTCTGTTGAAAACACCTCTCCATACATATATATGGGGAGGTACTAGCTCCAACTCGGTTTTACTGTGAAAACTGCAGGAACTTCAAAGCGGCAGTAGGAAACAGACTGAGAAACCAGAGTAAAAGTTTCTCCTGCAACACGTTCCCTTTTTGCTAGATGAATGAACGTCTCTCCACATGCTCAGATCTGAGAGATACGTGTGTGTGAAAGCCGTCCTTCACCAAGCTTGTTGGGAACACAAAGTTTCTTTTTTGTTGCAAACTCCACTTCATACATATACATGGAGAGGTACAAGATTCAACTCGGTTTTACAGTGAAAACTGCAGGAACTTCAAACCGGCACTAGGAAACAGACTGAGAAACCAGAGTAAATGTTTCTCATGCAAACCGTTCCCTTTGTGCTAGATGAACGAACGGCTCTCCAAAAGCTCAATTCTGAGAGATATGTGTGTGTGAAAGCCGTCCTTCACCAAGCTTGTTGGGAACACAAAGTTTCTTTTCATTTGCCAACTCCACTTCATACATATACATGGAGAGGTACTAGCTCCAATTCGGTTTTACAGTGAAAACTGCAGGAACTTCAAACCGGCACTAGGAAACAGACTGAGAAACCAGAGTAAAAGTTTCTCCTTCAACCCGTTCCTTTTGTGCTAGATGAACGAACGTCTCTCCACATGCTGAGTTTAGAGAGATAATTGTGTGTGAAAGCCATCCTTCACCTATCTTGTTGGGAACACAAAGTTTCTTTTCTGTTGCAAACTCCACTCAATACATATTAATGAAGAGGTACTAGCTTCAACTCGGTTTTAGAGTGAAAACTGCAGGAACATACAACCGGCACTAGGAAACAGACTGAGAAACCAGAGTAAATGTTTCCCCTGCAACACGTTCCCTTTGTGCTGGATGAACGAACGGCTCTCCAAATGCTCATTTCTGAGAGATAAGTGTGTTTGAAAGCCGTCCTTCAACTTGCTTGTTGGGAACACAAAGTTTCTTTTCAGTTGCAAACTCCACTCCTTACATATTAATGGGGAGGTACTAGCTCCTAATCGGTTTTACAGTGAAAACTGCAGGAACTTCAACACGGCACTAGGAAATAGACTGAGAAACCAGAGTAAAAGTTTCTCCTGCAACCCGTTCCCTTTGGGATAGATGAACGAACGTCTCTCCTCATGCTCAGTTCTGAGAGATAAGTGTGTGTGAAAGCAGTCCTTCACCTAGTTTGTAGGGAACACAAAGTTTCTTATCAATGACAAACTCCACTCCATACATATTAATGGGGAAGTACTAGCTCCAACTCGGTTTTACAGTGAAAACTTCAGGAACTTCAAACCGGCACTTGGAAACAGACTGAGAAACCAGAGTACAAGTTTCTCCTGCAACCCGTCCCATTTGTGCTAGATGAAAGAACCACTCTCCACATCCTCTATTCGGAGAGATATGTGTGTGTGAAAGCCGTCCTTCAAATAGCTTTTTGGGAACACAAAGTTTCTTTTCAGTTGCAAACAACTCTCCATATATATATAAGGGGAGGTATAGCTCCAACTCGGATTTACTGTGAAAATTGCAGGAACTTCAAACCGGCACTAGGAAACAGAGAAACCAGAGTAAAAGTTTCTCCTTCAACACGTTCCCTTTTTGCTAGATGAACGAACGTCTCTCCACATGCTCATTTCTGAGAGATATGTGTGTGTGAAAGCCGTCCTTCACCAAGCTTTTTGGGAACACAGTTTCTTTTCATTTGCCAACTCCACTCCATACAATTATATGGGGAGGTACTAACTCCTACTCGGTTTTACAGTGAAACCTGCAGGAACATCAAACCGGCACTAGGAATCAGTCTGAAAAACCAGAATAAAAGTTTCTCCTGCAACCCGACCTTTTGTGCTAGATGAACGAAAGTCTCTCCACATGCTGAGTTCTGAGAGATAATTGTGTGTGAAAGCCGTCCTTCACCTATCTTGTTGGGAACACAATGTTTTTTTCAGTGGCAAACTCCACTCCTAACATATTAATGGGGAGGTAGTAGCTCCAAATAGGTTTTAAAGTGATAACTGCAGGAACTTCAAACCGGCACTA
Organism: Camelus dromedarius; assembly: GCF_036321535.1. NCBI lineage: Eukaryota > Metazoa > Chordata > Mammalia > Artiodactyla > Camelidae > Camelus > Camelus dromedarius. The sequence continues at coordinate 38,432,772 of NC_087455.1, forward strand.
GGAAACAGACTGAGAAACCTGAGTAAAAGTTTCTCCTGCAAACCGTTCCCTTTGTGTTACATGAACGAAAGTCTCTCCACATGCTGAGTTCTGAGAGATATTTGTGTGTGAAAGCAGTCCTTCACCTAGCTTGTTGGGAACACAAATTTTCTTTTCAGTTGCAAACACCTCTCCATAACTATATATGGGGAGGTACTAGCACCAACTCGGTTTTACAGTGAAAACAGCAGGAACTTCAAACCGGCACTAGGAAAGAGACTGAGAAACCAGAGTAAAAGTTTCTCCTGCAACCGGTTCCCTTTAGGATAGATGAACGAACGTCTCTCCTCATGCTCAGTTCTGAGAGATAAGTGTGTGTGAAAGCAGTCCTTCACCTAGCTTGTAGGGAACACAAAGTTTCTTTTCAGTGGCAAACTCCACTCCATACATATTAACGGGGAGGTACTAGCTCCAACTCGGTTTTACAGTGAAAACTGCAGGGACTTCAAACCGGCACTAGGAAACAGACTGAGAAACCAGAGTAAAAGTTTCTCCTGCAACCCGTCCCATTTGTGCTAGATGAAAGAACCACTCTCCACATCCTCTATTCGGAGAGATATGTGTGTGTGAAAGCCGTCTTTCAACTAGCTTTTTGGGAACACAAAGTTTCTTTTCAGTTGCAAACACCTCTCCATATATATATAAGGGTAGGTACTAGCTCCAACTCGGATTTACTGTGAAAACTGCAGGAACTTCAAACCGGCACTAGGAAACAGTCAGAGAAACCAGAGTAAAAGTTTCTCCTGCAACACGTTCCCTTTGTGCTAGATGAACGAACGTCTCTCCACATGCTCATTTCTGAGAGATATATGTGTGTGAAAGCCGTCCATCACCAAGCTATTTGGGAACACAAACTTTCTTTTCATTTCCCAACTCCACTCCATACAATTATATGGGGAGTTACTAGCTCCTACTCGGTTTTACAGTGAAACCTGCAGGAACATCAAACCGGCACTAGGAATCAGACTGAAAAACCAGACTAAAAATTTCTCCTGCAACCCATTCCTTTTGTGCTAGATGAACGAAAGTCTCTCCACATGCTGAGTTCTGAGAGATAATTGTGTGTGAATACCGTCCTTCACCTATCTTGTTGGGAACACAATGTTTTTTTCAGTGGCAAACTCCACTCCTAACATATTAATAGGGAGGTAGTAGCTCCAAATCGGTTTTACAGTGAAAACTGCAGGAACTTCAATCCGGCACTAGGAAACAGACCTAGAAAACTGAGTAAAAGTTTCTCCTGCAAACCGTTCCCTTTGTGTTACATGAACGAACGTCTCTCCACATGCTGAGTTCTGAGAGATAATTGTGTGTGAAAGCAGTCCTTCACCTAGCTTGTTGGGAACACAAATTTTCTTTTCAGTTGCAAACACCTCTCCATACCTATATATGGGGAGGTACTAGCTCCAACTCGGTTTTAGAGTGAAAACTGCAGGAACTTCAAACCGGCACTAGGAAACACACTGAGAAACCAGAGTTAATGTATCTCATGCAACCCGTTCCCTTTGTGCTAGATGAACGAAAGTCTCTCCACATGCTCATTTCTGAGAGATAAGTGTGTGTGAAAGCCGTCCTTCAACTAGCTTGCTGGGAACACAAAGTTTCTTTTCAGTTGCAAACTCCACTCCATACATATATATGGGGAGGTACAAGCTCCAACTCGTTTTTACAGTGAAAACTGCAGGAACTTCAAACCGGCACTAGCAAACAGACTGAGAAACCAGAGTAAAAGTTTATCCTGCAACCCGTTCCCTTTGTGCTAGAAGAACGAATGTCTCTCCACATGCTCAGATCTGAGAGATAAGTGTGTGTGAAAGCCTTCCTTCACCAAGCTTGTTGGGAACACAAAGTTTCTTTTCAGTTGCAAACTCCACTCCTTACATATTAATGGTGAGGTACTAGCTCCAAATCGGTTTTACAGTGAAAACTGCAGGAACTTCAAACCGACACTAGGAAATAGACTGAGAATCCAGAGTAAAAGTTCCTCCTGCAACCCGTTCCCTTTGTATCAGATGAACGAACGCCTCTCCACATGTTCAGTTCTGAAAGATAAGGGTGTGTGAAAGCAGTACTTCAGCCAGCTTGTAGGGAACACAAAGTTTCTTTTCAGTGGCAAACTCCACTCCATACATATTAATGGGGAGGTACTACCTCCAAATCGGTTTTACAGTGAAAACTGCAGGAACTTGCAACCGGCACTAGGAAACAGACTGAGAATCAAGAGTAAAAGTTTCTCCTGCAACCCGCCACATTTGTGCTAGATGAACGAACGTCTCTCCACATGCTCAGTTCTGAGAGATATGTGTGTGTGAAAGCCGTCCTTCACCAAGCTTTTTGGGAACACAAAGTTTCTTTTCATTTGCCAACTGCACTACATACATATACATGGAGAGGTACTAGCTCCAACTCGGTTTTACAGTGAAAACTGCAGGAAGTTCAAAATGGCACTAGGAAACTGACTGAGAAACCAGAGTAAAAGTTTCTCCTGCAACCCGTTCTTTTTGTGCTAGATGAACGAAAGTCTCTCCACATGCTGAGTTTAGAGAGATAATTGTGTGTGAAAGCCATCCTTCACCTACCTTGTTGGGAACACAAAGTTTCTTTTCTGTTGCAAACTCCACTCATTACATATTAATGAGGAGGTACTAGCTTCAACTCGGTTTTAGAGTGAAAACTGCAGGAACATACAACCGGAACTAGGAAACAGACTGAGAAACCAGAGTAAATGTTTCCCCTGCAACCCGTTCCCTTTGTACTGGATGAACGAACGGCTCTCCAAATGCTCAGTTCTGAGAGATAAGTGTGTTTGAAAGCCGTCCTTCAACTAGCTTGTTGGGAACACAAAGTTTCTTTTCTGTTGCAAACACCTCTCCATACATATATATGGGGAGATACTAGCTCCAACTCGGTTTTACAGTGAAAAATGCAGGAATTTCCAACCTGCACTAGGACACACACTGAGAAACCAGAGTAAAAGGTTCTCCTGCAACCAGTTCCATTTTTGCTGGATGAATGAACGTCTCTCCACATGCTCAGTTCTGAGAGATATGTGTGTGTGAAAGCCGTACTTTACCTATCTTGTTGGGAACACAAAGTTTCTTTTCAGTTGCAAACACCACTCCATACATATATATGGGGAGGTACTAGATCCAACTCGATTTTACAGAGAAAACTGCAGGAACTTCAAAGGGGCACTAGGAAAGAGACTGAGAAACCAGAGTAAAAGTTTCTCCTGCAACCGGTTCCCTTTAGGATAGATGAACGAACGTCTCTCCTCATGCTCAGTTCTGAGAGATAAGTGTGTGTGAAAGCAGTCCTTCACCTAGCTTGTAGGGAACACAAAGTTTCCTTTCAGTGGCAAACTCCACTCCATACATATTAATGGGGAGGTACTAGCTCCAACTCGGTTTTACAGTGAAAACTGCAGGGACTTCAAACCGGCACTAGGAAACAGACTGAGAAACCAGAGTAAAAGTTTCTCCTGCAACCCGTCCCATTTGTGCTAGATGAAAGAACCACTCTCCACATCCTCTATTCGGAGAGATATGTGTGTGTGAAAGCCGTCTTTCAACTAGCTTTTTGGGAACACAAAGTTTCTTTTCAGTTGCAAACACCACTGCATACATATATATGGGGAGGTACTAGATCCAACACGTTTTTACAGTGAAAACTGCAGGAACATCAAACCGGCACTAGGAAAGAGACTGAGAAACCAGAGTAAAAGTTTCCCCTGCAACCCGTTCCCTTTTTGCTAGATGAACGAACGTCTCTCCACATGCTCAGGTCTGACAGATAAGAGTGTGTGAATCCCGTTCTTCACCTAGCTTGTTGGGAACACAAAGTTTCTTTTCAGTTGCAAAACCCAATTCATACATATATATGGGGAGGTACTATAACCAACTCGTTTTTTCCGTGAAAACTGCAGGAAATTCAAACCGGCACTAGGAAACAGACTGAGATACCAGAGTAAAAGTTTCTCCTGCAAACCGTTCCCTTTGTGCTAGATGAACGAACGGCTCTCCAAAAGCTCAATTCTGAGAGATATGTGTGTGTGAAAGCCGTCCTTCACCAAGCTTGTTGGAAACACAAAGTTTCTTTTCAGTTGCCAACCCCACTCCATATTTATATATGGGGAGGTACGAGCTCCAACTCGGTTTTAAAGAGAAAACTGCAGGAACTTCAAACCGGCACTAGGAAACAGACTGAGAAACCAGAGTAAAAGTTTCTCCTGCAACCCGTTCTTTTTGTGCTAGATGAACGAAAGTCTCTCCACATGCTGAGTTTAGAGAGATAATTGTGTGTGAAAGCCATCCTTCACCTACCTTGTTGGGAACACAAAGTTTCTTTTCTGTTGCAAACTCCACTCATTACATATTAATGAGGAGGTACTAGCTTCAACTCGGTTTTAGAGTGAAAACTGCAGGAACATACAACCGGAACTAGGAAACAGACTGAGAAACCAGAGTAAATGTTTCCCCTGCAACCCGTTCCCTTTGTACTGGATGAATGAACGGCTCTCCAAATGCTCAGTTCTGAGAGATAAGTGTGTTTGAAAGCCGTCCTTCAACTAGCTTGTTGGGAACACAAAGTTTCTTTTCTGTTGCAAACACCTCTCCATACATATATATGGGGAGATACTAGCTCCAACTCGGTTTTACAGTGAAAAATGCAGGAATTTCCAACCTGCACTAGGACACACACTGAGAAACCAGAGTAAAAGGTTCTCCTGCAACCAGTTCCATTTTTGCTGGATGAATGAACGTCTCTCCACATGCTCAGTTCTGAGAGATATGTGTGTGTGAAAGCCGTACTTTACCTATCTTGTTGGGAACACAAAGTTTCTTTTCAGTTGCAAACACCACTCCATACATATATATGGGGAGGTACTAGATCCAACTCGATTTTACAGAGAAAACTGCAGGAACTTCAAAGGGGCACTAGGAAAGAGACTGAGAAACCAGAGTAAAAGTTTCTCCTGCAACCGGTTCCCTTTAGGATAGATGAACGAACGTCTCTCCTCATGCTCAGTTCTGAGAGATAAGTGTGTGTGAAAGCAGTCCTTCACCTAGCTTGTAGGGAACACAAAGTTTCCTTTCAGTGGCAAACTCCACTCCATACATATTAATGGGGAGGTACTAGCTCCAACTCGGTTTTACAGTGAAAACTGCAGGGACTTCAAACCGGCACTAGGAAACAGACTGAGAAACCAGAGTAAAAGTTTCTCCTGCAACCCGTCCCATTTGTGCTAGATGAAAGAACCACTCTCCACATCCTCTATTCGGAGAGATATGTGTGTGTGAAAGCCGTCTTTCAACTAGCTTTTTGGGAACACAAAGTTTCTTTTCAGTTGCAAACACCACTGCATACATATATATGGGGAGGTACTAGATCCAACACGTTTTTACAGTGAAAACTGCAGGAACATCAAACCGGCACTAGGAAAGAGACTGAGAAACCAGAGTAAAAGTTTCCCCTGCAACCCGTTCCCTTTTTGCTAGATGAACGAACGTCTCTCCACATGCTCAGGTCTGACAGATAAGAGTGTGTGAATCCCGTTCTTCACCTAGCTTGTTGGGAACATAAAGTTTCTTTTCAGTTGCAAAACCCAATTCATACATATATATGGGGAGGTACTATAACCAACTCGTTTTTTCCGTGAAAACTGCAGGAAATTCAAACCGGCACTAGGAAACAGACTGAGATACCAGAGAAAAAGTTTCTCCTGCAAACCGTTCCCTTTGTGCTAGATGAACGAACGGCTCTCCAAAAGCTCAATTCTGAGAGATATGTGTGTGTGAAAGCCGTCCTTCACCAAGCTTGTTGGAAACACAAAGTTTCTTTTCAGTTGCCAACCCCACTCCATATTTATATATGGGGAGGTACGAGCTCCAACTCGGTTTTAAAGAGAAAACTGCAGGAACTTCAAACCGGCACTAGGAAACAGACTGAGAAACCAGAGTAAAAGTTTCTCCTGCAACCCGTTCTTTTTGTGCTAGATGAACGAAAGTCTCTCCACATGCTGAGTTTAGAGAGATAATTGTGTGTGAAAGCCATCCTTCACCTACCTTGTTGGGAACACAAAGTTTCTTTTCTGTTGCAAACTCCACTCATTACATATTAATGAGGAGGTACTAGCTTCAACTCGGTTTTAGAGTGAAAACTGCAGGAACATACAACCGGAACTAGGAAACAGACTGAGAAACCAGAGTAAATGTTTCCCCTGCAACCCGTTCCCTTTGTACTGGATGAACGAACGGCTCTCCAAATGCTCAGTTCTGAGAGATAAGTGTGTTTGAAAGCCGTCCTTCAACTAGCTTGTTGGGAACACAAAGTTTCTTTTCTGTTGCAAACACCTCTCCATACATATATATGGGGAGATACTAGCTCCAACTCGGTTTTACAGTGAAAAATGCAGGAATTTCCAACCTGCACTAGGACACACACTGAGAAACCAGAGTAAAAGTTTCTCCTGCAACACGTTCCCTTTGTGCTAGATGAACGAACGTCTCTCCACATGCTCATTTCTGAGAGATATGTGTGTGTGAAAGCCGTCCTTCACCAAGCTTTTTGGGAACACAAAGTTTCTTTTAATTTGCCAACTCCACTCCATACATTTATATGGGGAGGTACTAGCTCCAACTCGGTTTTACAGTGAAAACTGCAGGAATTTCAAACCGGCACTAGGAAACAGACTGAGAAACCAGACTAAAAGTTTCTCCTGCAACCCGTTCCTTTTGTGCTAGATGAACGAATGTCTCTCCACATGCTGAGTTCTGAGAGATAATTGTGTGTGAAAGCCGTCCTTCACCTATCTTGTTGGGAACACAATGTTTTTTTCAGTGGCAAACTCCACTCCTAACATATTAATGGGGAGGTAGTAGCTCCAAATAGGTTTTACAGTGAAAACTGCAGGAACTTCAAACCGGCACTAGGAAACAGACTGAGAAACCAGAGTAAAAGTTTTTCCTGCAAACTTTCCCTTAGTGCTAAATGAACAAAAGTCTCTCCACATGCTCAGTTCTGAGAGTTACGTGTGTGTGAAAGCCGAACTTCACCTAGTTTCTTGTGAAGACAAAGTTTCTTTTCAGTTGCAAACTCCAATCCATATATATATATGGGGAGGTACTAGCTCCAACGCGCTTTTACAGTGAAAACTACAGGAATTTAAAACCCGCACTAGGAAACAGACTGCGAATCCAGAGTAAAATATTCTCCTGCAACCAGTTCCCTTTGTGCTAGAAGAACGAAAGTCTCTCCACATGCTCAGTTCTGGGAGATATGTGTGTGTGAAAGCCGTCCTTCAGCTCTCTTGTTGTAAACACAATGTTTCTTTTTAGTTGCAAACACCACTGCATACATATATAGGGGAGGTACTAGATCCAACTCGATTTTACAGAGAAAAATTCAGGAACATCCAACCGGCACTAGGAAAGTGACTGAGAAACCAGAGTAAAAGTTTCCCCTGCCACCCGTTCCCTTTGTGCTAGATGAACGAACGTCTCTCCACATGGTCAGTTCGGAGAGATATATGTGTGTGAAAGCCGTCCTTCACCTAGCTTGTTGGGAACACAAAGTTTCTTTTCAGTTGCAAACTCCACTCCATACATATATATGGGGAGGTACTAGCTCCAACTCGGTTTTACAGTGAAAACTGCAGGAACTTCAAACCGGCACTAGGAAACAGACTGAGAAACCAGAGTAAAAGTTTCTCCTGCAACCCGTTCCCTTTGTGCTAGATGAACGAACGTCTCTCCACATGCTCAGTTCTGAGAGATAAGTGTGTGTGAAAGCCGTCCTTCACCAAGCTTGTTGGAAACACAAAGTTTCTTTTCAGTTGCCAACCCCACTCCATATTTATATATGGGGAGGTACGAGCTCCAACTCGGTTTTAAAGAGAAAACTGCAGGAACTTCAAACCGGCACTAGGAAACAGACTGAGAAACCAGAGTAAAAGTTTCTCCTGCAACCCGTTCTTTTTGTGCTAGATGAACGAAAGTCTCTCCACATGCTGAGTTTAGAGAGATAATTGTGTGTGAAAGCCATCCTTCACCTACCTTGTTGGGAACACAAAGTTTCTTTTCTGTTGCAAACTCCACTCATTACATATTAATGAGGAGGTACTAGCTTCAACTCGGTTTTAGAGTGAAAACTGCAGGAACATACAACCGGAACTAGGAAACAGACTGAGAAACCAGAGTAAATGTTTCCCCTGCAACCCGTTCCCTTTGTACTGGATGAATGAACGGCTCTCCAAATGCTCAGTTCTGAGAGATAAGTGTGTTTGAAAGCCGTCCTTCAACTAGCTTGTTGGGAACACAAAGTTTCTTTTCTGTTGCAAACACCTCTCCATACATATATATGGGGAGATACTAGCTCCAACTCGGTTTTACAGTGAAAAATGCAGGAATTTCCAACCTGCACTAGGACACACACTGAGAAACCAGAGTAAAAGGTTCTCCTGCAACCAGTTCCATTTTTGCTGGATGAATGAACGTCTCTCCACATGCTCAGTTCTGAGAGATATGTGTGTGTGAAAGCCGTACTTTACCTATCTTGTTGGGAACACAAAGTTTCTTTTCAGTTGCAAACACCACTCCATACATATATATGGGGAGGTACTAGATCCAACTCGATTTTACAGAGAAAACTGCAGGAACTTCAAAGGGGCACTAGGAAAGAGACTGAGAAACCAGAGTAAAAGTTTCTCCTGCAACCGGTTCCCTTTAGGATAGATGAACGAACGTCTCTCCTCATGCTCAGTTCTGAGAGATAAGTGTGTGTGAAAGCAGTCCTTCACCTAGCTTGTAGGGAACACAAAGTTTCCTTTCAGTGGCAAACTCCACTCCATACATATTAATGGGGAGGTACTAGCTCCAACTCGGTTTTACAGTGAAAACTGCAGGGACTTCAAACCGGCACTAGGAAACAGACTGAGAAACCAGAGTAAAAGTTTCTCCTGCAACCCGTCCCATTTGTGCTAGATGAAAGAACCACTCTCCACATCCTCTATTCGGAGAGATATGTGTGTGTGAAAGCCGTCTTTCAACTAGCTTTTTGGGAACACAAAGTTTCTTTTCAGTTGCAAACACCACTGCATACATATATATGGGGAGGTACTAGATCCAACACGTTTTTACAGTGAAAACTGCAGGAACATCAAACCGGCACTAGGAAAGAGACTGAGAAACCAGAGTAAAAGTTTCCCCTGCAACCCGTTCCCTTTTTGCTAGATGAACGAACGTCTCTCCACATGCTCAGGTCTGACAGATAAGAGTGTGTGAATCCCGTTCTTCACCTAGCTTGTTGGGAACATAAAGTTTCTTTTCAGTTGCAAAACCCAATTCATACATATATATGGGGAGGTACTATAACCAACTCGTTTTTTCCGTGAAAACTGCAGGAAATTCAAACCGGCACTAGGAAACAGACTGAGATACCAGAGAAAAAGTTTCTCCTGCAAACCGTTCCCTTTGTGCTAGATGAACGAACGGCTCTCCAAAAGCTCAATTCTGAGAGATATGTGTGTGTGAAAGCCGTCCTTCACCAAGCTTGTTGGAAACACAAAGTTTCTTTTCAGTTGCCAACCCCACTCCATATTTATATATGGGGAGGTACGAGCTCCAACTCGGTTTTAAAGAGAAAACTGCAGGAACTTCAAACCGGCACTAGGAAACAGACTGAGAAACCAGAGTAAAAGTTTCTCCTGCAACCCGTTCTTTTTGTGCTAGATGAACGAAAGTCTCTCCACATGCTGAGTTTAGAGAGATAATTGTGTGTGAAAGCCATCCTTCACCTACCTTGTTGGGAACACAAAGTTTCTTTTCTGTTGCAAACTCCACTCATTACATATTAATGAGGAGGTACTAGCTTCAACTCGGTTTTAGAGTGAAAACTGCAGGAACATACAACCGGAACTAGGAAACAGACTGAGAAACCAGAGTAAATGTTTCCCCTGCAACCCGTTCCCTTTGTACTGGATGAACGAACGGCTCTCCAAATGCTCAGTTCTGAGAGATAAGTGTGTTTGAAAGCCGTCCTTCAACTAGCTTGTTGGGAACACAAAGTTTCTTTTCTGTTGCAAACACCTCTCCATACATATATATGGGGAGATACTAGCTCCAACTCGGTTTTACAGTGAAAAATGCAGGAATTTCCAACCTGCACTAGGACACACACTGAGAAACCAGAGTAAAAGTTTCTCCTGCAACACGTTCCCTTTGTGCTAGATGAACGAACGTCTCTCCACATGCTCATTTCTGAGAGATATGTGTGTGTGAAAGCCGTCCTTCACCAAGCTTTTTGGGAACACAAAGTTTCTTTTAATTTGCCAACTCCACTCCATACATTTATATGGGGAGGTACTAGCTCCAACTCGGTTTTACAGTGAAAACTGCAGGAATTTCAAACCGGCACTAGGAAACAGACTGAGAAACCAGACTAAAAGTTTCTCCTGCAACCCGTTCCTTTTGTGCTAGATGAACGAATGTCTCTCCACATGCTGAGTTCTGAGAGATAATTGTGTGTGAAAGCCGTCCTTCACCTATCTTGTTGGGAACACAATGTTTTTTTCAGTGGCAAACTCCACTCCTAACATATTAATGGGGAGGTAGTAGCTCCAAATAGGTTTTACAGTGAAAACTGCAGGAACTTCAAACCGGCACTAGGAAACAGACTGAGAAACCAGAGTAAAAGTTTTTCCTGCAAACTTTCCCTTAGTGCTAAATGAACAAAAGTCTCTCCACATGCTCAGTTCTGAGAGTTACGTGTGTGTGAAAGCCGAACTTCACCTAGTTTCTTGTGAAGACAAAGTTTCTTTTCAGTTGCAAACTCCAATCCATATATATATATGGGGAGGTACTAGCTCCAACGCGCTTTTACAGTGAAAACTACAGGAATTTAAAACCCGCACTAGGAAACAGACTGCGAATCCAGAGTAAAATATTCTCCTGCAACCAGTTCCCTTTGTGCTAGAAGAACGAAAGTCTCTCCACATGCTCAGTTCTGGGAGATATGTGTGTGTGAAAGCCGTCCTTCAGCTCTCTTGTTGTAAACACAATGTTTCTTTTTAGTTGCAAACACCACTGCATACATATATAGGGGAGGTACTAGATCCAACTCGATTTTACAGAGAAAAATTCAGGAACATCCAACCGGCACTAGGAAAGTGACTGAGAAACCAGAGTAAAAGTTTCCCCTGCCACCCGTTCCCTTTGTGCTAGATGAACGAACGTCTCTCCACATGGTCAGTTCGGAGAGATATATGTGTGTGAAAGCCGTCCTTCACCTAGCTTGTTGGGAACACAAAGTTTCTTTTCAGTTGCAAACTCCACTCCATACATATATATGGGGAGGTACTAGCTCCAACTCGGTTTTACAGTGAAAACTGCAGGAACTTCAAACCGGCACTAGGAAACAGACTGAGAAACCAGAGTAAAAGTTTCTCCTGCAACCCGTTCCCTTTGTGCTAGATGAACGAACGTCTCTCCACATGCTCAGTTCTGAGAGATAAGTGTGTGTTAAAGCCGTACTTCATTTAGATGGTTGGGAACACAAAGATTCTTTTCAGTTTCCAACTCCACTCCATACTTATATATGGGGAGGTACTAGCTCCAAATCGGTTTTACAGTGAAAACTGCAGGAAATTCAAACCGGCACTTGGAAACAGACTGAGAAACCCGAGTAAAAGTTTCTCCTTCAAACCGTTCCCTTTGAGCTACATGAAAGGACGTCCCTCCACATGCTCAATTCTAAGAGATAAGTGTGTGTGAAAGCCGTACTTCACCTAGCTTGTTGGGAACACAAAGTTTCTTTTCAGTTGCAAACTCCACTCCATACATATTAATGGGGAGGTACTATCTCCAACTCGGTTTTACAGTGAAAACTGCAGGAACTTCAAACCGGCACTAGGAAACAGACAGAGAAACCAGAGTAAAAGCTTCTTCTGCAACCAGTCCCATTTGTGCTAGATGAAAGAACCACTCTCCACATCCTCTATTCTGAGAGATACTTGTGTGTGAAAGCCGTCCTTCAACTAGCTTTTTGGGAACACAAAGTTTCTTTTCAGTTGCAAACACCTCTTCATATATATATAAGGGGAGGATCTAGCCCCAACTCGGATTTACTGTGAAAACTGCAGGAACTTGTAACCGGCACTAGGAAACAGACAGAGAAACCAGAGTAAAAGTTTCTCCTGCAACACGTTCCCTTTGTGCTAGATGAACGAACGTCTCTCCACATGCTCATTTCTGAGAGATATGTGTGTGTGAAAGCCGTCCTTCACCAAGCTTTTTGGGAACACAAAGTTTCTTTTCATTTGCCAACTCCACTCCATACACTTATATGGGGTGGTACTAGCTCCAACTCGGTTTTACAGTGTAAACTGCAGGAACTTCAAACCGGCACTAGGAAACAGACTGAGAAACCAGAGTAAAAGTTTCTCCTGCAACCCGTCGCATTTGTGCTAGATGAAAGAACCACTCTCCACATCCTCTATTCTGAGAGATACGTGTGTGTGAAAGCCGTCCTTCAACTAGCTTTTTGGGAACACAAAGTTTCTTTTCAGTTGCAAACACCTCTCCATATATAAATAAGGGGAGGATCTAGCCCCAAATCGGATTTACTGTGAAAAGTGCAGGAACTTGTAACCGGCACTAGGAAACAGACAGAGAAACCAGAGTAAAAGTTTCTCCAGCAACACGTTCCCTTTGTGCCTGATGAACGAACGTCTCTCCACATGCTCATTTCTGTGAGATATGTGTGTGTGAAAGCCGTCCTTCACCAAGCTTTTTGGGAACACAAAGTTTCTTTTCATTTGCCAACTCTACTCCATACATTTATAAGGGGAGGTACTAGCTCCAACTCGGTTTTACAGTGAAACCTGCAGGAACATCAAACCGGCACTACGAATCAGACTGAAAAACCAGACTAAAAGTTTCTCCTGCAACCCGTTCCTTTTGTGCTAGATGAACGAATGTCTCTCCACATGCTGAGTTCTGAGAGATAATTGTGTGTGAAAGCCGTCCTTCAACTATCTTGTTGGGATCACAATGTTTTTTTCAGTGGCAAACTCCACTCCTAACATATTAATGGGGTGGTAGTAGCTCCAAATAGGTTTTACAGTGAACACTGCAGGAACTTCGAACCGGCACTTGGAAACAGACTGAGAATCCAGAGTAAAACTTTCTCGTGCAAACCGTTCCCTTTGTGTTACATGAACGAACGTCTCTCCACATGCTGAGTTCTGAGAGATATTTGTGTGTGAAAGCAGTCCTTAAAATAGCTTGTTGGGAACACAAAGTTTCTTTTCAGTTGCAAACACCTCTCCATACCTATATATGGGGAGGTACTAGCTCCAACTCGGTTTTACAGTGAAAACTGCAGGAACTTCAAACCGGCACTAGGAAACAGACTGAGAAACCAGAGTAAAAGTTTCTCCTGCAACCCGTTCCCTTTGTACCAGATGAACGAAAGTCTCTCCACATGTTCAGTTCTGAAAGATAAGTGTGTGTGAAAGCAGTCCTTCACCTAGCTTGTAGTGAACACAAAGTTTCTTTTCAGTTGCAAACTCCACTCCATAAATATTAATGGGGAGGTACTAGCTCCAAATCGGTTTTACACTGAAAACTGCAGGAACCTCCAACCGGCCCTAGGAAAAAGACTGAGAAACAAGAGTAAAAATTTCTCCTGCAACCCGTTCCTTTTTGCTAGATGAACGAACATCTCTCCACATGGTCAGTTCTGAGAGATAAGTGTGTGTGAATGCCGTCCTTCAACTAGCTTGTTGGGAATACAAAGTTTCTTTTCAGTTGCAAACTCCACTCCATACATATATATGGGGAGGTACTAGCTCCAAATGGGTTTTACAGTGAAAAATGCAGGAACTTCAAACAGGCACTAGGAAACAGACTGTGAAACCAGAGTAAAAGTTTCTCCTGCAACCCGTTCCCTTGGTGCTAGATGAACGAACGTCTCTCCACATGCTCAGTTCTGAGAGATAAGTGTGTGTTAAAGCCGTACTTCACCTAGCTTGTTGGGAACACAAAGTTTCTTTTCAGTTGCAAACTCCACTCCATACTTATATATGGGGAGGTACTAGCTTCATCTCGGTTTTACAGTGAAAACTGCAGGAAATTCAAACCGGCACTTGGAAACAAACTGAGAAACCCGAGTAAAAGTTTCCCATGCAAACCTTTCCCTTGGTGCTAGATGAACGAAAGTCTCTCCACATGCTCAGTTCTGAGAAATAAGTGTGTGTGAAAGCCGTCCTTCACTAATTGTTGTGAACACAAAGTTTCTTTTCAGTTGCAAACTCCACTGCATAAATATATGTGGGGAGGTACTAGCTCCAACTCGGTTTTACAGTGAAAACTGCAGGAACTTAAAACCGGCACTAGCAAACAGTCTGAGAAACCAGAGTAAAAGTTTATCACGCAACCCATTCCCTTCGTGCTAGAAGAACGAATGTCTCTCCACATGCTCATTTCTGAGAGATAAGTGTGTGTGAAAGCCTTCCTTCACCAAGCTTGTTGGGAACACAAAGTTTCTTTTCAGTTGCAAACTCCACTCCTTACATATTAATGGTGAGGTACTAGCTCCTAATCGGTTTTACAGTGAAAACTGCAGGAACTTGCAACCGGCACTAGGAAACAGACTGAGAATCAAGAGTAAAAGTTTCTCCTGCAACCCGTCACATTTGTGCTAGATGAAAGAACCACTCTCCACATGCTCTTTTCTGAGAGATATGTGTGTGTGAAAGCCGTCCTTCAACTACCTTTTTGGGAACACTAAGTTTCTTTTCAGTTGAAAACACCTCTCCATACATATATATGGGGAGGTACTAGCTCCAACTCGGTTTTACTGTGAAAACTGCAGGAACTTCAAAGCGGCACCAGGAAACAGACTGAGAAACCAGAGTAAAAGTTTCCCCTGCAACCCGTTCCCTTTTTGCTAGATGAACGAACGTCTCTCCACATGCTCAGGTCTGACAGATAAGAGTGTGTGAATCCCGTTCTTCACCTAGCTTGTTGGGAACACAAAGTTTCTTTTCAGTTGCAAAACCCAATTCATACATATATATGGGGAGGTACTATAACCAACTCGTTTTTTCCGTGAAAACTGCAGGAAATTCAAACCGGCACTAGGAAACAGACTGAGATACCAGAGTAAAAGTTTCTCCTGCAAACCGTTCCCTTTGTGCTAGATGAACGAACGGCTCTCCAAAAGCTCAATTCTGAGAGATATGTGTGTGTGAAAGCCGTCCTTCACCAAGCTTGTTGGAAACACAAAGTTTCTTTTCAGTTGCCAACCCCACTCCATAATTATATATGGGGAGGTACGAGCTCCAACTCGGTTTTAAAGAGAAAACTGCAGGAACTTCAAACCGGCACTAGGAAACAGACTGAGAAACCAGAGTAAAAGTTTCTCCTGCAACCCGTTCTTTTTGTGCTAGATGAACGAAAGTCTCTCCACATGCTGAGTTTAGAGAGATAATTGTGTGTGAAAGCCATCCTTCACCTACCTTGTTGGGAACACAAAGTTTCTTTTCTGTTGCAAACTCCACTCATTACATATTAATGAGGAGGTACTAGCTTCAACTCGGTTTTAGAGTGAAAACTGCAGGAACATACAACCGGAACTAGGAAACAGACTGAGAAACCAGAGTAAATGTTTCCCCTGCAACCCGTTCCCTTTGTACTGGATGAACGAACGGCTCTCCAAATGCTCAGTTCTGAGAGATAAGTGTGTTTGAAAGCCGTCCTTCAACTAGCTTGTTGGGAACACAAAGTTTCTTTTCTGTTGCAAACACCTCTCCATACATATATATGGGGAGATACTAGCTCCAACTCGGTTTTACAGTGAAAAATGCAGGAATTTCCAACCTGCACTAGGACACACACTGAGAAACCAGAGTAAAAGGTTCTCCTGCAACCAGTTCCATTTTTGCTGGATGAATGAACGTCTCTCCACATGCTCAGTTCTGAGAGATATGTGTGTGTGAAAGCCGTACTTTACCTATCTTGTTGGGAACACAAAGTTTCTTTTCAGTTGCAAACACCACTCCATACATATATATGGGGAGGTACTAGATCCAACTCGATTTTACAGAGAAAACTGCAGGAACTTCAAAGAGGCACTAGGAAAGAGACTGAGAAACCAGAGTAAAAGTTTCTCCTGCAACCGGTTCCCTTTAGGATAGATGAACGAACGTCTCTCCTCATGCTCAGTTCTGAGAGATAAGTGTGTGTGAAAGCAGTCCTTCACCTAGCTTGTAGGGAACACAAAGTTTCCTTTCAGTGGCAAACTCCACTCCATACATATTAATGGGGAGGTACTAGCTCCAACTCGGTTTTACAGTGAAAACTGCAGGGACTTCAAACCGGCACTAGGAAACAGACTGAGAAACCAGAGTAAAAGTTTCTCCTGCAACCCGTCCCATTTGTGCTAGATGAAAGAACCACTCTCCACATCCTCTATTCGGAGAGATATGTGTGTGTGAAAGCCGTCTTTCAACTAGCTTTTTGGGAACACAAAGTTTCTTTTCAGTTGCAAACACCACTGCATACATATATATGGGGAGGTACTAGATCCAACACGTTTTTACAGTGAAAACTGCAGGAACATCAAACCGGCACTAGGAAAGAGACTGAGAAACCAGAGTAAAAGTTTCCCCTGCAACCCGTTCCCTTTTTGCTAGATGAACGAACGTCTCTCCACATGCTCAGGTCTGACAGATAAGAGTGTGTGAATCCCGTTCTTCACCTAGCTTGTTGGGAACATAAAGTTTCTTTTCAGTTGCAAAACCCAATTCATACATATATATGGGGAGGTACTATAACCAACTCGTTTTTTCCGTGAAAACTGCAGGAAATTCAAACCGGCACTAGGAAACAGACTGAGATACCAGAGAAAAAGTTTCTCCTGCAAACCGTTCCCTTTGTGCTAGATGAACGAACGGCTCTCCAAAAGCTCAATTCTGAGAGATATGTGTGTGTGAAAGCCGTCCTTCACCAAGCTTGTTGGAAACACAAAGTTTCTTTTCAGTTGCCAACCCCACTCCATATTTATATATGGGGAGGTACGAGCTCCAACTCGGTTTTAAAGAGAAAACTGCAGGAACTTCAAACCGGCACTAGGAAACAGACTGAGAAACCAGAGTAAAAGTTTCTCCTGCAACCCGTTCTTTTTGTGCTAGATGAACGAAAGTCTCTCCACATGCTGAGTTTAGAGAGATAATTGTGTGTGAAAGCCATCCTTCACCTACCTTGTTGGGAACACAAAGTTTCTTTTCTGTTGCAAACTCCACTCATTACATATTAATGAGGAGGTACTAGCTTCAACTCGGTTTTAGAGTGAAAACTGCAGGAACATACAACCGGAACTAGGAAACAGACTGAGAAACCAGAGTAAATGTTTCCCCTGCAACCCGTTCCCTTTGTACTGGATGAACGAACGGCTCTCCAAATGCTCAGTTCTGAGAGATAAGTGTGTTTGAAAGCCGTCCTTCAACTAGCTTGTTGGGAACACAAAGTTTCTTTTCTGTTGCAAACACCTCTCCATACATATATATGGGGAGATACTAGCTCCAACTCGGTTTTACAGTGAAAAATGCAGGAATTTCCAACCTGCACTAGGACACACACTGAGAAACCAGAGTAAAAGTTTCTCCTGCAACACGTTCCCTTTGTGCTAGATGAACGAACGTCTCTCCACATGCTCATTTCTGAGAGATATGTGTGTGTGAAAGCCGTCCTTCACCAAGCTTTTTGGGAACACAAAGTTTCTTTTAATTTGCCAACTCCACTCCATACATTTATATGGGGAGGTACTAGCTCCAACTCGGTTTTACAGTGAAAACTGCAGGAATTTCAAACCGGCACTAGGAAACAGACTGAGAAACCAGACTAAAAGTTTCTCCTGCAACCCGTTCCTTTTGTGCTAGATGAACGAATGTCTCTCCACATGCTGAGTTCTGAGAGATAATTGTGTGTGAAAGCCGTCCTTCACCTATCTTGTTGGGAACACAATGTTTTTTTCAGTGGCAAACTCCACTCCTAACATATTAATGGGGAGGTAGTAGCTCCAAATAGGTTTTACAGTGAAAACTGCAGGAACTTCAAACCGGCACTAGGAAACAGACTGAGAAACCAGAGTAAAAGTTTTTCCTGCAAACTTTCCCTTAGTGCTAAATGAACAAAAGTCTCTCCACATGCTCAGTTCTGAGAGTTACGTGTGTGTGAAAGCCGAACTTCACCTAGTTTCTTGTGAAGACAAAGTTTCTTTTCAGTTGCAAACTCCAATCCATATATATATATGGGGAGGTACTAGCTCCAACGCGCTTTTACAGTGAAAACTACAGGAATTTAAAACCCGCACTAGGAAACAGACTGCGAATCCAGAGTAAAATATTCTCCTGCAACCAGTTCCCTTTGTGCTAGAAGAACGAAAGTCTCTCCACATGCTCAGTTCTGGGAGATATGTGTGTGTGAAAGCCGTCCTTCAGCTCTCTTGTTGTAAACACAATGTTTCTTTTTAGTTGCAAACACCACTGCATACATATATAGGGGAGGTACTAGATCCAACTCGATTTTACAGAGAAAAATTCAGGAACATCCAACCGGCACTAGGAAAGTGACTGAGAAACCAGAGTAAAAGTTTCCCCTGCCACCCGTTCCCTTTGTGCTAGATGAACGAACGTCTCTCCACATGGTCAGTTCGGAGAGATATATGTGTGTGAAAGCCGTCCTTCACCTAGCTTGTTGGGAACACAAAGTTTCTTTTCAGTTGCAAACTCCACTCCATACATATATATGGGGAGGTACTAGCTCCAACTCGGTTTTACAGTGAAAACTGCAGGAACTTCAAACCGGCACTAGGAAACAGACTGAGAAACCAGAGTAAAAGTTTCTCCTGCAACCCGTTCCCTTTGTGCTAGATGAACGAACGTCTCTCCACATGCTCAGTTCTGAGAGATAAGTGTGTG